>NC_059443.1:12427544-12737544 GCF_905237065.1 Salmo salar
ATAGTATGACCATCTTAAAACAATTCCATATGTCAGCTTACACCACCCACCCATCTTCTTAGACTCTAAAGAAATAAACATTCTAGCCCTATTGCCTCTAAATTTCAATTCAATGATCCGACATCTATTTGGCAATAGCTTAGCACTGCAGGAGTGATTGTAGGAAACAAGAGTAGGTTCAACTTTTTAAAGCTGTTTTATAACATTTCACGTCCAAGAATGGTTTGTAAAGTCACATTTCACAATTCAAACGTTTATTTTATTTTATTCCCCCCAGGAAACAGTGGTTGACCTGACAAGTAAAATGCTTTAGTTGTTTTTGTGAAATACTATAAACACCAGGTTTAAATTATTTCAAGTTTTAGCATTTGAAGTAAAATAGTGAGAGTTGAATTGTTTGAAATGAAAAGTCTTAAGTATTGATGCCTCCCTTCTGCAGATGTCACACCTTCATCTGTTTCACCTGTCTTTGTGATTGTCTCCACTCTGCCTGTCGTTTGCCTGCCCCTGTACTTTTGTTACTTCGACACTGTCTGCATTTGGGTCATACCTGAAACCTGATAGTACGAACTGGCCATGACTGACCCAGCAGACTCGGACCAGCTCTGCAATGCCATCTCCTCCCAATATCGTTATAGAATGCATGTTTCGTCGGTCTTCGCATTCAATGATACTGAATTCTAGCTGCAGACTAGTACTTAATATCAAAGACTTGTTCTTATTCTGTATCGATAGTTTAACCACGTGGTATGGTTAAAGTTCAGTAGAGGAATGTATGGTCAAACCTATTGGCCAACTCGTAATGGAGTGGAGGCCTGGTCTGAAGAAAGTAACCCTGGGTGGGGGTTTTATTCAGAATGACAGAAAACGGCTGTCTCATGACGCCAGGTCTTGTCTGTGTCCCTGGGGGCGTGCCGATGACTGAGTTAAGCTTTGAACAGAAATACAATTCTATCACATTAACATCAGTACATAGCCTCTCAACATATTCCAAATAGCTTTAATCTTATTAAATCATTGTATACAACCATTTAGATGCAAGTCCCATAGCTGAGGCTATTATATAAACCTTAGTATGGTAATATGGTACTATTGTCTCCAATGGGTATCACAAAATTGTACCAAGCGGACCAGTTCGTAGCTGGATTCTTCACTGGTCTTTTATACCTTCTCCAGAACATAAATGTCGTTTGGTTCCCCAATCCTGTGAGTTGGAAGAATTTCCTTTGTCTCTCTATGAAACCCCTCTCTGTCTCAACTGGGCCATGCGGCAGGACATTCTCCTTTAGAATTTTACGACCGCCTTCACAGGGCCTGGGTAGGGAGAGGTAGGTAGGGGGATGGTGCAAGGGGGAGGGGGTCAACTGTGCTCCCTGTTCCCAGAGAGAGGGCAACGTCATGACACTAGGTACACAACTAACTAAATAGAAAATGTGCAATTGGAATGCATGAAACTTGTCTTGGAGCCCTGCAATAGAATATGTCAAAATAGTGACATTGTAGTTGTATATCATGAAGCACGGGAATATATCACTTATAATGATGATAGTAAGAAATTATAACATGTTGATACTGATCATCTCTTGGTACTTGGCCGTATAATTGACGACCCGTTGCATCCATCTAAGTAAAATAATAATAACAAACATAAAAAATCTGTTAGTTTAAGCTAGTGATATTTTTTGCATTGGATGCGTCTCAATCCACCGCTTCTGCCAATGTAGCACTTCCACACCTGCAGTGAAAAGTGGCAGAGCTGGAACTGTGTTTGTCAGACCATGAGACATCCCAAACATCTGTCTTCTCACAAAAGTGTTATCACCATTCTATTGAAAGATGAGACTCGTTTTCCTCTACGACCCACACAAGTGGCAGGAGACTCATCTGAAGTCACTACCATTAATATGCCAACTTCTGTTTGGTAGAGTCCGAACTGTTTGGGCTACAAACTAATGGGACCTCACTGTGGAAAGGTTGAGATTCTCACGAACACGATGGTGTTCTCTGTTTTGCTCTATAACACCACAAGTGTCACGGGACTCATTGAAAGGTAACCGGTACCGGTTTAAAAAAACAAATGGAAGAACAGTATGAAGGTTGTTTTCTGCCTACACAGAAAAGGGGTTCAATCTGTGTATTTGTTTATTTCCTGAGATTTTTTATATCTCCTAGATTTAGGACAGACACTTCAAAACCTTGATTCTCATGATTTATTTTTTGACTGTCCTTTTTGCCATTTGTGAATGTGTTATTCAATGCATTGCTATAGGCTTTAGCAGCCAAAATTAATATTTTATCAAATAATTGTTAAAAAAATTTGGGTATACCCAAAGGGGTCCTAAAATTCTAAATCAAATAGCTAAATGATCCATAGTATGACCATCTTAAAACAATTCCATATGTCAGCTTACACCACCCACCCATCTTCTTAGACTCTAAAGAAATAAACATTCTAGCCCTATTGCCTCTAAATTTCAATTCAATGATCCGACATCTATTTGGCAATAGCTTAGCACTGCAGGAGTGATTGTAGGAAACAAGAGTAGGTTCAACTTTTTAAAGCTGTTTTATAACATTTCACGTCCAAGAATGGTTTGTAAAGTCACATTTCACAATTCAAACGTTTATTTTATTTTATTCCCCCCAGGAAACAGTGGTTGACCTGACAAGTAAAATGCTTTAGTTGTTTTTGTGAAATACTATAAACACCAGGTTTAAATTATTTCAAGTTTTAGCATTTGAAGTAAAATAGTGAGAGTTGAATTGTTTGAAATGAAAAGTCTTAAGTATTGATGCCTCCCTTCTGCAGATGTCACACCTTCATCTGTTTCACCTGTCTTTGTGATTGTCTCCACTCTGCCTGTCGTTTGCCTGCCCCTGTACTTTTGTTACTTCGACACTGTCTGCATTTGGGTCATACCTGAAACCTGATAGTACGAACTGGCCATGACTGACCCAGCAGACTCGGACCAGCTCTGCAATGCCATCTCCTCCCAAGGAGCCACCATTGGAAGGCACAAGGAGTTGCTTCGCGGTCTTATTGAAGGATTCCAGATCTTGGCCGAACACCATGACCATGCTTTGAACACATTGCTGGAGGAATTCTGCAGCTTGTCTGTTATGCAGCCTACCATGACGGTAACCTCCCTGTCACTCAGTAACTTGGCTATTAGCAGCGCCGCCTCCCCGGTCACCCCAGTGTCACGAGAACCCTGCTTACCTCCTCCGGAGCGGTACGATGGAGATTCCGGAACCTGCCAGGCTTTTCTCTCCCAGTGCTTCTTCATTTTTGAGCTGTAACCTTCTTCGTTCCCCTCGGACTGCTCGAGGATAGTGTACATCATTACACCAATGTCCAGGAGGGCACTCACCTGGGCCACGGCGGTGTGGGAGCAACAATCCACCGTCTGCCTCAGTCTGGAGGAGTTTGTGGAGGAAGTTCGGATGGTGTTTGATTCTCCGTTGTCCAGGAGAGCGGCTTCTCGCAAGCTGCTCCTGCTACGCCAAGACACCGAAGTGTGGCAGACTACGCAGTGGATTTCCGCACGTTGGCAGCTGAGAGTGCTTGGAACCTGGAAGCGCTGTTCGACACGTTCCTACACGGAGTATCAGAGGAAGTAAAGGGCGAGCTTGCAGCCCGGGAACTACCGATGGATCTCGAATCGCTCATCGCCTTGACCATTCGGATCGATGTATGACTACAGGAAAGAAGGAAGGAGAGTCGATTCCACTTTGCCTCTGTGGTATACTGGAAGTCCCCGACGGCTCTGTTGGTTACCCGAGTTCCCACGAGAGCCTCCGAAGACTGATGATTCACCTCTTCCCGAGCCCATGCAACTAGGCAGAGCTAGCCTGTCTCCAGCTGAACAGCTATACAGGCTTCACACTAAGAGTTGCCTGTATTGCGGGTCTACTGGTCATTTTGTCTCCACCTGTCCACTAAAAGGCTCTGGTGGGCCATACGGATAACTTTTCCTCTCCCCTTAATCACATTCCTTTTCATGCCATATTGCTGTAGGGGAACCATTCGAAATCTCTCTGGGTACGCATCAACTCTGGAGCTTTATGGACGCTACCCTGGCTTCCGAGCTGGATATCCCCACTCAGCCCCTCTCCATTCCCATGGACTTTAGAGCACTAGACGGGTGCTCTATTGGCCGGATCACCCACAATACCATCAACCTACATGTGTCAGGGAACTACAGCGAGATGATCCAGTTCCTGCTCAATAAGTCTCCTCAGGTTCCCGTGGTATTGGGACTCTTTGTCGGGTCTGGAGACCAAGACTATGGAGACCTACTTTGAGGACTCCCTAGCTGCTGGGTTCATCCGTCCTTCTGCCTCCCACTTATAGTGTTGATACAGGAAGGGGACGAGTGGAAAACTGCCTTCAACACGACCAGCGGTCACTGCAAGTATCTGGTCATGCCATTTGGCCTCAGCAACGCCCCTGCTGTGCTCCAGGCTCTGGTTAATGATGTTCTCTGCGACATGTAGAGCCGGTTTGTCTTCATCTATCTCGATGACATCCTCGTCCTCTCCTGCTCCACCCAAGAACACATGTGGGTCAAAAAAGCCTGCAACACCCTTCCCTGCTCTGCCACAGGCCTATCACCTTTTGAGTGTTCCCTGTTTTTATTTTTACACTGTCTGCATCTGAGTCATACCTGATAACAGAATGTTCTCAAACCTGTTTGTCAGTGTTCTTGGCCAGCTGTTTGGCAATGCATGAGTAATAACAATACAATTCTGAATTGTAATAATGAATTAATTCGTTTTAGGTTTTCACTTCAAATTGTCTTTTTCAGTTAGGGTTCAATTCAATCTGTATCACGGAAGTTCCCCTTTATAGCGTGATTGAAATGTAATGGCAATGTTCTCGCGTTGGTGGAGACTGCATTCAAGGGAAAAACTGCATATGTGAGCTCAATAGGAAATTATCTTCAACACACACACACACACACGCACACACACACACACACACACACACACACACACACGCACACGCACACACACAAACTGATTAATGGGCTGCTGAATGTATTTTTTCTATTGCTTTGTTTGATCTTTCCTATATTATGTCTATCTCTGATAAGCTACCCAGGAAAGGGCTGAAAATAGCCCATATTAATATACTGTACTGTATGTAGCCTTAGAAATAAGGTTCATGAAATCAATAACTTGCTAACATCAGATAAGATTAATATATTAGCCGTTTCTGAGACTCACTTAGATAATTCATTTGATGATACAGCAATAGCAATACAAGGATATAACATCTATAGAAGAGATAGGAATGCTTATGGGGGAGGAGGCATATCCCTGTAATGCATAGAGAAGATCCTATGTCAAGTGTTGTTGAAGTGTTGTGGTTGCAGGTTCACCTGGCACATCTAAAGCCTTTTATTTTGGGCTGTTGCTATAGGCCACCAAGTGCTAACAGTCAGTTTCTAAATAATATGTGTGAAATGCTTGATAGTGTATGTGATGTAAACAGAGAGGTCGACTTTCTTGGGGACCTGAATATTGAATCGTTTTCATCATGTAGTCCGCTCAAGAGGAAGCTTCTCACTGTAAACTGTAATAGGATTTAGGTTATTCATCAACCTACCAGGGTGTTTACAAACACTACAGGAACAAGATCATCCACATGTATTGATCACATTTCTACTAATAGTGTAGAACTTTGTTCTAAAGATGTATCCATACCCATTTGATGCAGTGATCACAATATAGTGGCTGTATCCAGGAAAGCCACAGTTCCAAAAGCTGGGCCTAAAATAGTGTATAAAAGATCGTAAAAAAGATTTTGCAATGACTCTTATGTGGATGATGTTAAAAATATCTGTTGGTCTGATGTGATTAATAAGTAGCATCCAGATGCTGCACTTGATACATTTATGAAATTACTTCTTCCAACTATTGATAAACATGCACCTGTTAAGAAACTTGTTTTTTGAACTGTTAACCTGTTAGGGCTAGGGGGCAGTATTTGCACGGCTGGATAAAAAAAATGTACCCGATTTAATCTGGTTACTAATCCTACCCAGTAACTAGAATATGCATATACTTATTATATATGGATAGAAAACACTCTAAAGTTTCTAAAACTGTTTGAATGGTGTCTGTGAGTATAACAGAACTCATTTGGCAGGCAAAACCCTGAGACATTTTCTGACTGGAAGTGGATACCTGATGTGTTGTATTACCTTTAAACCTATGCCATGGAAAAACACAGGGGCTGAGGAATATTTTGGCACTTCCTATTGCTTCCACTAGATGTCACCAGCCTTTACAAAGTGTTTTGAGTCTTCTGGAGGGAGATCTGACCGAACAAGAGCCATGGAACGATGATGGCTCATTAGACACCTGGCGCGCGAGTTCATGTTGGGTACCCTCGTTCCAATACGTTATAAAAGAGGATGCATTCGTCCACCTTGAATATTATTCATGTTCTGGTTAAAAAAGGCCCTAATGATTTATGCTATACAACGTTTGACATGTTTGAACGAACGGAAATATATTTTTTCCCCTCGTTCATGACGAGAAGTCCGGCTGGCTTAGATCATGTGCTAACAAGACGGAGATTTTTGGACATAAATGATGAGCTTTTTTGAACAAAACTACATTCGTTATGGACCTGTGATACCTGGAAGTGACATCTGATGAAGAGAATCAAAGGTAATGGATTATTTACATAGTATTTTCGATTTTAGATCTCCCCAACATGACGTCTAGTCTGTATCGCAACGCGTATTTTTCTGGGCGCAGTGCTCAGATTATTGCAAAGTGTGATTTCCCAGTAAGGTTATTTTTAAATCTGGCAAGTTGATTGCGTTCAAGAGATGTAAATCTATAATTCTTTAAATGACAATATAATATTTTACCAATGTTTTCTAATTTTAATTATTTAATTTGTGGTACTGACTTGACTGCCGGTTATTGGAGGGAAACGATTTCCTCAACATCAATGCCATAGTAAAACGCTGTTTTTGGATATAAATATGAACTTGATAGAACTAAAAATGCATGCATTGTCTAACATAATGTCCTAGGAGTGTCATCTGATGGAGATTGTAAAAGGTTAGTGCATCATTTTAGCTGGTTTTATGGTTTTGGTGACCCTGTCTTTGAATTGACAAAACATTACACACAACTCTTGTAAATGTACTGTCCTAACATACTCGAAATTTATGCTTTCGCCGTAAAACCTTTTTGAAATCGTAAAACGTGGTTAGATTAAGGACATGTTTATCTTTCAAAGGGTGTAAAATAGTTGTATGTTTGAAAAATTTGAATTTTGACATTTATTTGGATTCAAATTTGCCGCTCTTGAAATGCACCTGCTGTTGATGGAGTGCACCACGGGTGGCACGCTAGCGTCCCACCTAGCCCATAGAGGTTAAGGCTCCATAGATTGATGAGGAACTGAAAAACTATATAACCGAAAGAGATGTGGCTAATAAGTCTGGCTGCTCATCTGACTGGCTGACTTACTGCAAATTGAGAAGAAAAGAAAGAAGAAAAAAAAGAAGAATAAACTGTATTATGAGGCCAAGATCAATGATATCAAGAATGATGGTAAAACACTTTGGAGTAGTTTAAATGAAATTATGGGCAGAAACACAAAAATCAATTGCCAATTATTTAAATAATTACTTTATTGGCAAAGTGGGCAAACTTAGACAGGAAATGCCAACAATCAAGAGTGAGCCATCGTACTCATGTATAAAAAAAATAAAATAATGAAAGAAAAGCATTGCAAGTTTGAATTTTGTCAATGTTAGTGTGGGAGACGTGGGAAAGTATTGTTATCGATCAATAATGACAAACCTCCTGGCATTGACAACATTGATGCAAAGCTACTGAGGATGGTAGCGGACTCTATAGCCTCTCCTATCCATCAAATCTTTCATCTGAACCTAGAGGAAAGTCTTTGTTCTCAGGCCTGGAGAGAAGCCAAAGCCATTCCCCTACCCAAGAGTGGTAAAGCGGCCTTTACTGGCTCTAAAAGCAGACCTATGAGCTTGCTGCCAGCTCTTAGCAAACTGTTGGAAAAAATGGTGTTTGACCAAATACAATGCTACTTCTCTGTAAACAAATTATCAACAGACTTCCAGCATGCTTATAGAGAAGAGCATTCAACATGTACTGTTCTGCACTGACACAAATGACTGATGATTGGTTGAAAGAAATTGATAAGACGATTGTCGATAATCAAATCGATAATTTCAATAAGCATTTTTCCACTGCTGGCCATGCTTTCCACCTGGCTACCCCTACCGTGGCCAACATCTCAGCACCCCCTGCAGCAACTTGCCCAACCCCCCCCCTTCTCCTTCACCCAAATCCAGACAGCTGATGTTCTGAAAGAACTGCAAAATCTGGATCCCTACAAATCAACTGGGCTAGACAATCTGGACCCTCTCTTTCTAAAATTATCCACCGAAATTGTTGCAACCCCTACTACTAGCCTATTCAACCTCTCTTTCCTACCGTCTGAGATCCCCAAAATTGAAAGCTGCCGCAGTCATCCCCCCTCTTCAAAGGGGGAGGCAATCTAGACCAAAACTGTTATAGACCTATATCCATCCTGCCCTTCTAAAATCTTCGATAGCCAAGTTAATAAACAGATCACGGGCCATTTCGAATCCAACCGTACATTCTCCACTAGGGCAATCTGCTTTCCGAGCTGGTCATGGGTGCACTTCAGCCACGCTCAAGGTCCTAAACGATATCATAACCGCCATCTATAAAAGACAGTACTGTGCAGCCGTCTTCATCGACCTGGCCAAGGCTTTCGACTCTGTCAATCACCGCATTCTTATTGGCAGACTTCTCAAATGACTGCTTCGCCTGGTTCACCAACTACTTCTCAGACAGAGTTCAGTGTGTCAAATCGGAGGGTCTGTTGTCCGGACCTCTGGCAGTCTCTATGGGGGTGCCACAGTTTAAAATTCTCGGGCCGACTCTGTTCTCTGTATATATCAATGATGTCATTCTTGCTGCTGGTGATTCTCTGATTCACCTCTATGCAGACGACACCATTCTGTATACATCTGGCCCTTCTTTGGACACTGTGCTAACAAACCTCCAAACGAGCTTCAACACCATACAACACTCCTTCCGTGGCCTCCAACTGCTTTTAAATGGTAGTAAAACTAAGTGCATGCTCTTCAACCGACTGCTGCAAGCACCCTCCCGCCCGACAAGCATCACTACTCTGGACAGTTCTGACAGAGAATATGTGGACAACTACAAATACCTAGGTGTCTGGTTAGACTGTAAACTCGCCTTCCAGACACACATCAAGCATCTCCAAATCATAATTAAATCTAGAATCAGCTTCCTATTTCGCAACAAAGACTCCTTCACTCATGCCGCCAAACATACCCTCATAAAACTGACTATTCTACCGATCCTTGACTTCAGCGATGTCATTCACAAAATTGCCCCCAACACTCTACTCAGCAAACTGGATGTAGTCTATCACAGTGCCATCCGTTTTATCACCAAAGCCCCATATACTACCCACCACTGCGACCTGCATGCTCTCGTTGGCTGGCCCTTGCTACATATCCGTCGCCAAACCCACTGGCTCCAGGTCATCTACAAGTCTTTGCTGGGTAAAGCCCCGCCATATCTCAGCTCACTGGTCACCATAGCAACACCCACGCGTAGCACGATGCACTGGTCATCCCCAAAGCCAGCACTTCCTTTGGCCGCCTTTCCTTGCAGTTCTCTGCTGCCAATGACTGGAACGAATTGCAAAAATCTCTGAAGCTGGAGACATATCTCCCTCTCTAACTTTAAGCGTCAGCTGTCAGAGCAGCTTTCGACTCTGTCAATCACCACATTCTTAACGGCAGACTCAATAGCCTTGGCTTCTCAAATGACTGCCTCACCTGGTTAACCAACTACTTCTCAGATAGAGTTCTGTGTGTCTGTCACGACTTCCGCCGAAGTCGGCTCCTCTCCTTGTTCGGGCTGCGTTCGGCGATCGACGTCACCGGCTTTCTAGCCATTGACGCTCCATTTTTCATATATCGATTTGTCTTGTCTTGTTTCCATACACACCTGGTTTTCATTTCCCCAATTAAGCTACTTGTATTTAACCCTCTGTTTCCCATCATGTTTTGTGTGTAATTGTTTCATGTTATGTGGTGTTAGTTTACGCGCTTTACTTTTATGTTCTGTTTTTTGAGCGTGTTTGATTTATGTAGTGCTCTCATTTTGGAACTATAATAAAAGTGCGCCTGTTCATTATACTCTGCTCTCCTGCACCTGACTTCGCCTCCAATACACCTTTTGACAGTGTCAAATTGGAGGTCCTGTTGTCTGGACCTCTGGCAGTCTCTATGGGGTTGCCACAAGGTTCAAATCGCAGGCCAACTCTTTTCTCTTAATATATCAATGATGTCGCTCTTGCTGCTGGAAATTCTATGATCCTCCTCTATGCAGACAACACCATTCTGTATACATCTGGCCAATGACTGGAATGACTTGCAAAAATATCTGAAGCTGGAGACTTGTATCTCTGTAACGAGGGTCGTCTAAAGGGGACCAAGGCGCAGCGTGTAAATTGCTCATATTTCCTTTTAATGATAACACTTAAACAAAATAACAAAAAACAACAGCCAACAGTTCTGTCAGGTACATAGACAAAATGGAAAACAACTACCCACAAGCCCAGGCAGAAAAACCCCTACTTAGGACCAGCTGCCTCCAATTGGAGATCAACCCCCCAAAAAACATAGAAATAGAAAACCTAGAACACAAACATAGAAATAGAAAACACAGAAAAACACAAAACACGCCCTGACCTACTCTACTATAGAAAATAACATCTTACTAGGGTCAGGACGTGACAATCTCCCTCTCTGACTTTCAGCGTATCGATCACTGTACCTGTACACAGCCAATCTGTAAATAGTACACCCAACTACCTCATCCCCATATTATTACTTGCCCTCTTGCTCTTTTGCACCCCAGTATCTCTACTTGCACATCATCATCTGCACATCTATCACTTCACTGTTTAATTGCTAAATTGTAATTATTTTTGCCTCTAGGGCCTATTTATTGCCTACCTCCCTACTCTTCTAAATTTGCACACCTTGTACATATATTTTTCTATTTATTTTCTTTTGTGTTATTGACTGTACGTTTGTTTATGTGTAACTCTGTGTTGTTGTTTTTTTTGCAGTTCTTTTTTTTGCACTGCTTTGCTTTATCTTGGCCAGGTTGCAGTTCTAAATGAGAACTTGCTCTCAACTGGCCTACCTGGTTAAATAAAGGTTAAATAAAAAAATTGTGGGTACTCTAGCGTTAGATTTCAGTGAAACCTTTGATATTATTGACCATAACCTGTTGTTGAAGAAAGGTATGTGTTATGGGTTTTCAACATCTGCCATATCGTTGATTCAGAGATATCTGTCTAATATATCTCAAGGTTTTTTATTTTTGGGAGGTTCTCAAATGTCAAACATGTAAAGTGTGGTGTACCACAAGGCAGCTCTCTCGGCCCTCTACTTTTTTCAATTTTATCCAATGACCCGTCACTGGCATTAAACAAAGCATGTGTGTCCATGTATGCTGATGATTCAACCATACTGTATATGCATCAGCAACCACAGCTAATGAAGTCACTGAAACCCTTATCAAAGAGTTGCAGTCTGTTTTGGAATGGGTGGCCAGTAATAAACTGGTCCTGAACATCTCTAAAACTAAGAGCATTGTATTTGGTACAAATCATTCCCTAAGTTCTAGACCTCAGCTCAATCTGGTAATGAATAGTGTGGCTGTTGAACAAGTTGAGGAGATTAAATTACTTGGTGTTACCTTAGATTGTAAACTGTCATGGTCAAAATATGTAGATTCAATGGTTGCAAAGATGGGGAGAGGTCTGTCCATAATATAAAGAGATGCTCTGCTTTTTTGACACCACACTCCACAAAGCAAGTCCTGCAGGCTCTAGTTTTATCTTATCTCGATTATTGTCAAGTCATATGGTCAAGTTTTGCAAGGACCTAGTTAAGCTGCAGCTGGTCCAGAACAAAGCGGCACATCTTGCTCTCCATTGTAATCAGAGGGCTAATATTAATAATATGCATGCCAGTCTCTCTTGGCTAAGAGTTGAGGAAAGACTGACTGCGTCACTTCTTCTTTTTATAAGAAACAATGTGTTGGAAATTCCAAATCGTTTGCACAGTCAACATGACACACACACTAACCCCACCAGACAATCCACCATGGGTCTTTTCACAGTCCCCAAGTCCAGAACAAATTCAAGGAAACAGTATTATACAGAGCCATGAGTGCATGGAAGTCCCTTCCATCTTACATAGCACAAGTGAACAGCAAACCTGGTTTCAAAAAACAAATATATCAACACCTCACGGCACAACGCCTCTCCCCCATGTGACCTACTTGTTGTGTATATGTACTGACATGTGTGTAACTGATAGATGCACACACACACTACATGTTATTGTTTTGTCTGTAATGTCTTTTTCATTATATGTCGGACCCCAGTAAGCCTAGCTGTCGCCATTGGTGTCGGCTAATGGGGATCCGAATTAATCAAAACAAATCTTTTAATTTCAATCAGAACTTCTGCTATATGCATTGAATCTAGCCCTTAGACAACCTCCGATGGATAATTCCAATGTACTTTCAAAATTAAAATGATAAACTGGGTGGTTCGAGCTGACAGCTGTGGTCTAAGCTAGCATATGGAATTGTTTTAAGATGGTAATACCATGGATCATTTATCTTTTTGATTTAGAATTTTAGGACACTCTTATGGATAAAACAAATATGTAAAAAAACTAATATATACAATTTTGAATTTGGCCTTTACTACTATAGACCATAGAAACGCATTGAATAATGCATTCATAAATGGCAAAAATACAGTCAAAAAATAAACATTTTTAAGTGTCTGTCCTATATCTAGAAGAAAGCTCTGGAACATATTTAAATAGTTTGTAGGCCAAACCATTCAGACGCTACACACGATTTTGTGAGAAAACCGATTTTCGGGATGTTTCATGGTCTGACAATCACTCCTGTAGCTCGGCCACTTTCCACCGCAGATGTGGAAGACTACCATAGGCAGATATGGTGGATTGAGATGCAGCCCATGCAAAACAGATATCTCTAGCTTAAACTGACATATTTTAATGGGGATTTTTTTATAATGTTACAATAGACTCTAGGGGATTTTAAACTCTGTAACTGTTATCATGATTTGCCATGTTGGGGAAGGATAATAGGCGCCATATCCCCCCCCCCCCATCTCTCTCTCTCCCAACAGTTTTATGACCGGTCGTAAATACTGTGTAGAAATTCTGCCGTTGGGTTTGGCAGTATTGATGGGAAAGAAACATCAAAAGGTTGAATAATGAAACATTATTTCTGTAATCCAAAACAGTTGGAATGATCCGTGGGTACTTAAAGACCAATCCTGTCAAATGCATTGCTAATTGGTCATGGACAGTAGAACAACATAACTGTATCTTTGAATGTGTATATTTCCCAGTGATCAGATTCACATCTCGATGTTGTGGAACTTACATGATTAAATGTGAAACTATTTGTGTGAAGATGAATGTGATGTTAGTCGTCTAAATGAGAGAATTGTTTTTCATATAAAGTCTTAACTAGTCAGTGACTACACCCACGTGAGCTCAGACATTACGTTAGCGTCATGGAATGCCCCCTTTCCCAGAGTGCATAAAACCCACTTCTGACAAAATGTTCATTAGACCAGAGATCATGGAGCTGTAGCTACATGTTGAAATGGTTTGCAATTTAAATTTGGTCAATAGCTACCACGCTATTGACCAAGTAGGCGGACGGTGTGAACCGGACATCACAAATGGTTAAGAAATCTACAAAACTAAAGACCAGAGAATGTGAGGAGGTGCGTCCCCACGCTGAAGCTAACGAGACCGACAGCGTTAGCTGAAAGGTTTAATAAGGCTAGGTGTCCATAAAAAGTATGGATATTAAACATTTGGGTACATACTAGTGTCTTTTATATCGGTTAAAAGCTTCAATTCTTCTTAATCTAACTGCACTGTCCGATTTACAGTAGGCTTTACAGCGAAAGCATGCCATGTGATTATTTGAGGACAGTGCCCCACAAAATATTTTTCCACCGGCACAGGTTTCATAAATTCACAAATAGCGATGAAATATTCACTTACTTTTTGAAAATCTTCCTCTGATTTGTAATCCAAAGGGTCCCAACTACAACATGTAGTGTCGTTTTGTTAGATAAAATCCTTCATTATATCCCAAAAAGTCTGTTTAGTTGGCGCCATCGATTTGAGTGATCCACTCATTCCAAATGCAGAGAAAGGAATCCAAAAAGCTACCACTAAACTTTGTTTAACCAAGTCAAAATCCGTTTCAATTTAATCCTCACATACCCTAAAATGTAATTAAACTATAATATTTCATACAGAAAGAAGTATGTTCAATAGGAAAATGATATTAACAGGTGTGTGTTGTCTTCGTCGCGAGCGCATACACTGATTTCCAAGTCTGTGTCCCTGTATCAAAACTCATTATTCTTCCTCGTTTTGAAATTAACAAGCCTGAAATGTTGAACAAAGACTACTCACACCCAGTGGAAGCCATAGGAATTGCATACTCTGAGCTAGATTAAAAAATGTTCCTATACGTTCCATTGGAAGAGCATTGGCTCTCAAGTGACATACAAAAAATATTCTGGTTGGTTTTTCTTTGGATTTTCTCCTACCATATCTATTGTGTTATTGTCTCCTACATTATTTTAAACTTTCTTCAAACTTCAGAGTGTTTTCTTTTCAATGGTACCAATTATATGCATATCCTGGTTTCATGCCTGAGCAACAGGCAGTATGCTTTGGGCACGTCAGTCAGGCGGAAATTGAGAAAAATAGACCCTAGCCTGAAGAAGTTAAAGTCACCATTAGCTTCATGTTGAAATCCCTGATCAGTTTCCTTCCTGTTCAGCAACTGAGTTAGGAAGGACACCTGTATATTTGTATTGACTGGGTGTATTGATACACCACCCAAAGTGTAATTAATAACTTCACCATGCTCAAAGGGATATTCAATGTCTTTTTTTTTATTTATTTATTTATTTTTAATATTTTTTTTTACATATCTACCAATAGGTGCCCTTCTATGCGAGGCATTGGAAAACCTCCCTGTAGTTGAATCTGTGCTTGCAATTCACTGCTCGACTTAGGGACCTTAGAGATAATTGTGTGTGTGGGGTACAGAGATGAGGTAGTCATCCCCCCCCAAAATCACGTTAAACACTATTATTACACATGGAGTCAGTCCATGCAACTTACTATATGACTCTTTACTCCTGAATCTTTACACCTGAACTTAGGCTTGCCACAACAACTTATTGACTCAAGACATTTCAGCTTTTCATTTTAATTAATTTGTACACATTTGTAAATACATAATTGGGGTGACAGGTAGGCTAGTGGTTTGAGTGTTGGACTAGTAACCGAAAGGTTGCAAGATCGACTCCCTGAGCTGACAAGGCAGTTAACCCACTGTTCCTAGGCTGTCATTGAAAATAAGAATTTGTTCTTAACTGACTTAACTGACTTGCCAAGTTAAATGAAGGCAACAAAAAAAAACACACAGGCACTGGTGCTGACATGTAATACTGGCAGTACAGTACAGTGTTTCTTAACCATTTCTGTACCAGTGACTTACAAGACATGGTCCTCCTCCTCTTTCTTAACATTCTGATGTTTAAAACAAATACAAATACAATATGTAAAACCCCACTGGAGATACAACTCACCACTCTAACTGGTCCTCTGCTCGAGCTATTTGTGACCCGATTCAGGTAACTAGGCATATGTCTCAAGTCATGACTTCACAGGAGTGCCGTTTGAACATAAAACTTTTTTTTTTTGCCAAATGTTTCTCAAACATGTGAACTTTCATGTGCCTTAATAAAACACTTGTAGGCCATCTGTAAATATGAATAAAATTGTTAAATTATGAGCCTAGTTGGTTTAGTCACAGAAAAATACATCAACCTTCCAGCTAGCCATGATTGGCTGGGATAATGAGTGGACTGGACATGCCGAGAGATGAGTTTGGATTGGTCTGCGGTGTAGCATCTTGTGTCTATAAAATGAGCTGCTCGTTATGCGTAGATAATCCTTTCTACTGCAGTTTATTCAAAAGATCGAATTTTAGCCATGGAGACCTGCAAATATGTTGCTACTGCTCTCAATAACATTGCTGCCCTGAATTTATCAGGCACTATCAATTTATCAGGCACTATCAACAAAAGTCAGTGGGAAAAAGTTGTGAATGACTACTTTCTGGAGGATGATTGTGCCATGCTGACTCTCTCTGACTCTGAAAATGAATCAGACGATGAGGAAATCCCTGATTTAGGTAAAAACATGTTCATTGAAGAAGACATTGTAGAGTCTTCTGATGACAGTGATGGGGAAGAAATGGCAATCAACAGTGTTGTTGTCACGGAAGAAGTTGACCGAGTTTACTAGTAAAAGCTTGCTGTTAGCTAGCCAGATGAAGTTTGATGGCTGGCTTGCAAGCTAACATTGAACCTATATGGTTAACTTTAGCTAGCAATGACAATAGGTTTGTATTGCTAGTAAAGTTACTCTATGGATTGGGATTTTAATTCATTTTTTTATCTAGCTAGCTAACATTAATGTTACATGTCTAAACGAAAGACCCCAAGTTAAAGCTTGCTGTTAGCTAGCTAACGTTAGTGGAGGTTAGATGGCTGCCTTGCTAGCTAACATTGACTTACATGTATGAAGTGTGTGTAATGTTAGCAATGTTTTCTCAGAATGCCATTTCACATTGCTAGTTATAGCCTAATGTTAGCTAGCTAACTAGCTAACATTGAACCTAATTGGTTAACTTTAGCTAGCAATGACAATCGGTTTGTATTGATAGTTAAAGCTTCCTGTTAGCTAGCTAGCTGAAGTTCGATGACTGGCTAGCTAGCTAACATTACGTGTATGAACTGTGTGTAGTGATGTTATCTCAGAATGCCATTTTGCATCTATTGTATAATAATGTTGAAATATTTGTATCTGGAATTTGTCTTTCAGCATCAGTAGAATAAGACTGACTCTCCTCCACTAGTCATACAAGGAGAATAGTCTAATGCCTCCCATCAAAAAGAGAGCTGGCCTAAGCAAGCACAGGTGACACCTGAAGCATGAGGACTTGCAGAGTGGTGAACTTCATCAACAACTACACAGAGGATAATGCAATAGTATTACCAGGATGCCACCAAGGACACAAACACTTTGGTGGAAAGCTGCTGCGATCCCATGTGACAAAAGCAGCAGTGTGGCGTCTCTAAAAGGATTCGATGACAATACTTGGTATGTAAAGCATAAACACATTTTGATTATTTAATTGACCTCCAACATGATTGGCATTACTTTTATTGAACTCACATTATTTCAGTATTTTCCAGCGATACGTGTAGTCGGGCTGTCTTCCTTCATGGATCTGTGGAGAAAATTGCTGCCCCACATCTCGAGCAATAAGACCAGGACAGACCTGTACTGGCAGTGTCAGATGAACAACTATCAGGTCTTCAGATCTGCCAATCTCCCAGAAGCTGTTAAATCAGCCAAGTTGAAGAAGCAAGATCAGCATCTCCTGCTTGTTCAGAGTGAGTGGTCTGTCTACCAGAAGATGGTTGCTGACTGCAAGACCACCTGTCAAGACCTGCAGTTGTCTCTGGCGTCCCATACTGAACCAGCAAGCAAAGTGATCAGGATGCATTACAGCTTTGATTTTGCATGTAAGTAAGCAACAAGTAAGCAACATTTCCTCCTTTATACTGATTAAGGACATAGATGGCTAGATAGATATACACACAAAACAAAAAAAAATCGAATAATAATAATAATATATATAATTATATATATATGGGAGGCAGGCAAATACCTTTCACTGAGCTTTGTAAAGACAGATTGACAGGGGTGAGATAATTAATTGTAATTTATCATAATGTTATTTTGTTGTTTGTAGGCGCACTATCCTTCTGACCCTATGCAGCCAAGTTCCATCTACTTTTTAACTCCTCGCAAGTGTGGCTTGTTTGGTGTCTGCTGTGCAGGAATACCACAACAAGTCAACTATTGATTGACTTAACCTGCATTTGATCTGGCTGAATCACTTAACACAAATGCTTCATTTGTAAATTAGTGTTGGTGTGACCCTGGCTATCCGCCAATAAAAAAGAAAGAAAATTGGGCCGTCTGGTTAAATATATGGGATTTAAAATGATTTATATTTTGACTTTTGATACTTAAGTATTTTTAAAACCAAATACTTTTAGACTTTTACTCAAGTAGTATTTTACTGGGTGACTTTTACTTTTACTTCTGTCATTTTCTATTAAGGTATCATTACATTTACTCAAGTATGACACTAATACTTTTTCCACCACTGGATGTGGCTGGCGGTTATAGCATTTCTTTCACATGACCCATCAATTTAGACAAATGTGTCTGGGTAAGCGTCATCTAATATTGATAAAGTATTTTTTATCTGGACGCTTTCTGTTTACCTGGAATTTTTCCTTATTGTAGGCTACTACCACTTTTAGTCTTAATCTTTACTACACTACTCACTGTTTAGCATATGACCTCACATATGAATCCTTAAATAGATGGGTGGGGCTGGCTTAAGAGTGTGTGAACAATGCTGAATGGGTGTAGACAAAGGAGAGTTCTCCAGTAGGTACCAAAACATTCAAAGGCCCTTTTCTCAAAAGTGAGTTAACAAGTTTATCAACATTCAAAGCAGAATTACTTTCCTATTATTCCTCAGAAGTGCAGTGTATGATATACCATTTTGTAGCTCTGAGTCTCTACTTTTTACCAATGTAAAAAGCCCAATTTCAAATGTTGCTACATAAGACCGAATCCAGGTGGTGTGTCACATTTGGTTTGCCTCCCTGTTGTGCTGTCTATCTGTCTCAGCATCTTCTCTGCTGTCACTCTGTGCTTCTTCTTGTTCTCTGTCTCTCTGTCTGTCTGCTTCAGCCTTATACTTTATAAAAGCGAATCTAACAACTTAGGCTATATTTTAAATCACGTGTTCCCCTGATTGAACATCTATCCTAAGTGTTACTATTACAGAGCTCCAGACTAACATTTTCCTCTGGTGTCACAACATTTTACAGTTGGGGGCACCAGCCCCGAGTAATCATCTTATTAAGTCATTCTTATTGCTTTATTACAAAGTATAAATAATAAACTACAGAGGTATTCAAGTTGTTTCATCTAACATGACCAAGCAGGAATGCGTGATGCAACCTAATCCAGCGATTGTCATGAACTTTGGGTTGACAATAGACTATAGTTCTTATATTTTACTGTCAAAGTAGGACTCCAGAATATCCAGATTTTGTTGTTTTGTTCAATAGAGATGAATTACATACATCTTCATGTGAACTAACTACTGTACACTGAACAAAAAATATAAACGCAACATATAAAATGTTGGTTCAATATTTCATGAGCTGAAATAAAAGATCCCAGAAATGTTCCATACGCACAAAAAGCGTATTTCTCTAAAATGTTGTGCACAAATGTGTTTACCTGTTTCCCTGTTAGTGAGCATTTCTCCTTTACCAAGATAATCCATCCATGTGACAGGTATGGCATATCAAGAAGCTGATTAAACAGCATGATCACAGATACAGCTTGGGCTGGGGACCATAAAAGGCCCCTCTAAAATGTGCAATTTTGTCACACAACACAATGTCACTGATGTCTCAAGTTTTGAGGGAGTGTGCAATTGGCATGCTAAATGCAGGAATGTCCACCAGAGCTGTTGCCAGATAATTTAATGTTAATTTCTCTACCATAAGCCGCCTCCAATGTTGTTTTTAGATAATTTGGCAGTACGTCCAACCGGCCTCACAACCACAAACTACGTGTATGGCATCGTGTGGGCGAGATTGTGAACGTTGTGAACAAAGTGCCCCATGGTGGCGGTGGGGTTATGATATGGGCAGGCATAAGCTATGGACAACAAACACAAACTTTTTATCGTTGGCAATTTGAATGCCCAGAGATACTGTGACGAGATCCTGAGGCCCATCCATTGTCATGCCATTCATCCGCCGCCTTCACCTCATGTTCCAGCATGATAATGCATGGCCCCATGTCGCAAGGATCTGTACACAATTCCTGGAAGCAGAAAATGTCCCAGTTCTTCCATGGCCTGCATACTTACCAGACATGTCACCCACTGAGCATGTTTGGAATGCTCCGGATCAGTGTGTATGACTGCGTGTTCTAGTTCCCGGCAATATCCAGCAACTCCGCACAGCCATTCAAAAGGAGTGGGACAACATTCCACAGTCAACAGCCTGATCAACCCTGTCACACCAGACACTGACTGATTTTCTGATCCACGCCCCTACTTTTTTTTAAAGGTATTTGTGAACAACAGATGCATATCTGTATTCCCAGTCATGTGAAATCCATAGATTAGGGCCTAATTTATTTATTTCAATTGATTGATTTCCTTATATGAACTGTAACTCAGTGAAATCTTTGTTATTGTTGCATGATTCATTTTATAGTAAGTTAATAAAGCTGTTCTCCATCATGCTCCTTCCATCTAGAGCTGATGGAATGTTCAGCAGCTGTAAATGTTGTTTGTTAGGTCAGATTTCACAATTATAAAAACTGTATTTTCTTTTCCCCCCTAGGGGTGGTTGACCTGACAGGTAAATTGCCTCGCTTGTTTTTGTGAACTACTATGAAAAACATTATTAACAAAATTATTTCAAGTTTTACCATTTGAAGTGGAGTGAAAGTGAAACTGAGTGAAATGAAAGGTCATTAGGAATTTACATTTACATTTACATTTACGTCATTTAGCAGACGCTCTTATCCAGAGTGACTTACAAATTGGTGCATTCACCTAATGATATCCATAGGAACAACCACTTTACAATAGTACATCTATATCTTTTTTGGGGAGGGGGTTAGAAGGATTACTTTATCCTATCCCAGGTATTCCTTAAAGAGGTGGGGTTTCAGGAAAGGGCAGATCATGGAAAGGGCAGTCCTTCCCCGGGAGGAAGAGCAGCTCCGTCTTGCCGAGGTTCAGCTTGAGGTGGTGATCCGTCATCCAAACTGATATGTCTGCCAGACATGCAGAGATACGATTCGCCACCTGGTTATCAGAAGGGGGAAAGGAGAAGATGAATTGTGTGTCGTCTGCGTAGCAATGATAGGAGAGACCAGGTGAGGATATGACAGAGCCAAGTGACTTGGTGTATAGCGAGAATAGGAGAGGGTCTAGAACTGAGCCCTGGGGGACACCAGTGGTGAGAGCACGTGGTGCAGAGACGGACTCTCGCCACGCCACCTGGTAGGAACGACCTGTCAGGTAGGACGCAATCCAAGAGTGATCCGCGCTGGAGATACCCAACTCGGAGAGGGTGGAGAGGAGGATCTGATGGTTGACAGTATCAAAGGCAGCAGATAGGTCTAGAAGGATGAGAGCAGAGGAGAGAGAGTTAGATTTAGCAGTGCGGAGAGCCTCCGTGACACAGAGAAGAGCCGTCTCAGTTGAATGACCAGCCTTGAAACCTGACTGATTTGGATCAAGAAGGTCATTCTGAGATAGATAGCAGGAGAGCTGGCCAAGGACAGCACGTTCAAGAGTTTTGGAGAGAAAAGAAAGAAGGGATACTGGTCTGTAGTTGTTGACATGGGAGGGATCGAGTGTAGGTTTTTTGAGAAGGGGTGCAACTCTCGCTCTCTTGAAGACGGAAGGGACGTAGCCAGCGGTCAAGGATGAGTTGATGAGCGAGGTGAGGTAAGGGAGAAGGTCTCCGGAAATGGTCTGGAGAAGAGAGGAGGGGATAGGGTCAAGCGGGCAGGTTGTTGGGCGGCCGGCCGTCACAAGACGCAAGATTTCATCTGGAGAGAGAGGGGAGGAATGATGACTATCTTTGGCAGAATGTTCTCAATCATATTTGTCACCACAGGAGGTTGGTGGCACCTTAATAGGGGAGGATGGGCTCGTGGTAATCGCATGAGCCGAATGAGTGGAATGGTATCAAATACAACAAACACATGATTTCCATGTGTTTGATGCCATTCTATTTGCTCCGTTCCAGCCATTATTTGGAGCAGTCCTCCCCTCAGCAGTGTTCTTGGCCAGCTGCTTGGCAAAGCATGAATAATAAAAATACAAATGTGAATAATAATTTAATCATTAAATAATAGCTTTTGTGCTTTCATCAACTTGTCTTTTTCAGTTCCTCTGATGGATTACAGCATTGCAGAATGTACTTTAGTAAATTAATCAGCACTTTATTCATAGTGTAAAGATCTTTGAGAAATGTGTTGGTAAAATTAAAATAATGTACACATACATTTGTATTATTAATATAGTGAATATATTGCCCATGTTATTTTAGCCATGAAAGAACTGCAATCGTATTCCTCTGCGGTGGTTCAGGGAGGTGGCACCCCATTTGCTTCCTACGGTGAGGGACGCATCACAGGAGTCAGAGTGTGGGAGACCAACAACAACAACTACTACTACTACTACTACTACTACTACTACTACTACAACAGAAACGCCTACATCAGCGGGTGAGCAGACCCTGACCCATGAACAGACACCACTGACTCAGTCCAACTACACTACCCAACAGACACCACTGACTCAGTCCAACTACACTACCCAACAGACACCACTGACTCAGTCGAACTACACTACCCAACACACCACTGAATCAGTTCAACTACACTACCCAACACACACCACTGACTCAGTCCAAATACACTACCCAACAGACACCACTGTCTCAGTCCAACTACACTACCCAACAGACACCACTGTCTCAGTCCAACTACACCACCCAACACACACCACTGACTCAGTCCAACTACACTTGTCAATGAGTAAAATTAAAAATATAAGTTTTAGTAGAAGGACACATTCTTGGAAATTTGTGTTTGCGCGCGCCATGAAGACATTACGCATCTGCTAAAATCGGTTTCCTATTGAACATATTTCTTTCCGAAATAAATATTAGAGTTTGATTACATTTTAGGGTATCCGAGGAGTAAATAGAAATCTATTTTGACTTGTTGAAACAAAGTTTAGGGGTAGATTTTTGGAATCCTTTCTCTGCAAGTTGAACGAGTGGATGACTCAAATCCATGGCGCCAATACTTATTTCCCTCATTAAAATGCAAATCAATTTATATCATTTTTGACATGCGTTTTTCTGGATATTGTTGTTGTTATTCTGTCTCTCACTGTTCACATAAACCTACCATTAAAATTATAGACTGATCCTTTCTATATCAGTGGGCAAACGTACAAAATCAGCAGGGGATCAAATACTTTTTTCCCCCACTGTAAAACAAAAAAGATAAATCAACTTGCATACACAAAAGTAGTTAATATAGCAATTTTGATTTATATTGACAGTTATTTTTGATCAAAAAGGTCCTACATTATATATTTGTATTAATGTGTAAATTGAACTAACAAATATTATGGATAGGTAGTAACAAGTGCCTCAGAGTATTTCACTTTGTCATCTGTATACAAACATTTATTTTCTCACTTTGTAGCTTCTACTGATATTTATCTGGTTAATCTGCAGAAAATGAAATCAGATTGTTTTCCTGCAGTAACATGTACAGGTTGCCAGTGATTTAATGAAGATGTGAGTATTGTAACAGACTGCAGAAAACGTTGGACAATAATGGAGACGAAAAATTTAAAATCTCATCTGCCCCTCTAGAATTAAATTGAAATACATGTACTGAAACAAATATTCTACAATTAAAAAGGTATATGAGCAAACCTATTAATGACCAGATCCACTTGTCTTTTTCAGCGTGTTAATGTTTGAAGGGAAGGAGTTCCTCTTGGTGTAATAAAACAACTGAAGATTGGGAGACTGATTTTGAGTGATTTTTGTACACATTCATACGATGTTGGTATATTATTTGAATTGTTCGGTTGTTAGATTGTATTTTTTTTTAATCCCTATTTCAGATCATTCATTTGTTACAATTCAAAAGAATACAATAATTTTTTCCTTATAATATTCCTTGACACTCCCTCCCAAAGTAGCCTCGACCAATTAGTGAACAATGTCTGACGTCTCTACAGTGAGTGACTGACTGAAGGTGTTCTTTGTCATGATCCTTCCATCTAGAGCTGATGGAATGTTCAGCAGGTATAAATGCAGATCTTAGACAAAGCAGTAGACTAGAAGGACCTGGCAGAGAGAGAGATAAGAAGCTTTTCACACACATCTCAAGATAGCACTGTGGGTAACTACACAACTAGCTAAATAGAAAATGTGTATTCAATGCATGATACTGGTGTGGGAAATGTTATGAAGTTAAAACTCAAAATCTCTTGGTATTTGGGGACAAACATTTTTGCCCTTTTGCCTCTAAATTTAAATTCAATGATCTGACATTATTTTTAATGTGACAGTAGCTTAGCACTGCAAGAGTGATTGTAGTAAACAAGAGTAGGTTCAACTTTTTAGAGCTGTTTTATAACATTTCACATTCAAGAATGGTTTGTTGTTTGTTACGTCACAATTCAAAAGGTTATTTTCTTTTCCCTCCTAGGAAACACTGGTTGACCTGACAGGTAAAAGGACTTTGTTGTTTTGACAAACTACTATGAAAAACAATATTAACTACATTATTTCAAGTTTTACCATTTAAAGTGAAACGGAGTGAGAGTAAAATTGACTTAAATTTAAGGTCTTGTCACGCCCTGGGCATTCTATGTGGTGGGCATTCTATGCATTCTATTTCTTTGTTTTGGCCGAGTATGGTTTCCAATCAGAGGCAGCTGTCTATCGTTGTCTCTGATTGGGAATCATACTTAGGCAGACTTTTTCCCACCTGTGTTTGTGGGTAGTTGTTTTCTGTTTTGTTAGTGTACCTGACGGAACTGTTTGGCTTCTCGGTTTGTTTGAGTGTTTATGTAAATAAAATATCATGAACACGTGCTGCGCTTTGGTCCACTCCTTCCGAAAAAAGCTGTTACAGGTCTTAAGTATTGATGCCTTCCTTTTGCAGAATGTTCTCAATCCTGGTTGTCACAGTGTTCTTGGCTAGCTGCTTGGCAATGCGTGAGTAATAAAAATACAATTCTGAATTATAATTATTAAGTAATAGCTTTTGTGCTTTCACCAACTTGTCTTTTTCAGTTAGACTGAGGAGTTCTTCTTTGAGACAAAAGCTGATGGATTAAATCATTGCAGAATGTACTTTAGTTAATTCATCTGCACTTTATTCATAATGTAAAGATCTTTCAGATATGTGTTGGTAAAATATGTATTATTAATATAGTAAACATATTGCCCATGTTATTTTAGCCATCAAAGACCCGTACTCGTATTCCTCTGCGGTGGGTCAGGGAGGTGGGACCCCATTTGCTTCCTACGGTGAGGGACGCATCACAGCAGTCAGAGTGTGGGAGACCAACAACAACAACTACTACTACTACTACTACAACAGCAACAGCAACGCCTACATCAGCGGGTGAGCAGACCCTGACCCATGAACAGACACCACTGACTCAGCCCAACTGCACTACCCAACATGCATTCTTTCTGTATTTATTAATTGTGTTTATTACATATTCAGTACATGACCAAACAATAGTGTAATCTTATCTAACCCAGAGTACAATGTAAAATGTAATTCCTTGATATTCTCTGACGCTACCTGCTCTCTCGGTCTGAATGTGCCTTATCAAAACACAACCAACGTGAAAAGCTTCCTCTGTTTTAGGTTCCAGCTGAGATACAGCTCCACCTGGTCTCCTGTGTTCGGTGGTGAATGGGGTGAAAAGCAGGAGATGGAGCTGTTTAATGATGAGGCCATCGTCGAGGTGTCTGGGAAGTACAACCCAGCAGACTACATCTGCTACCTGGTGTTAACCACCAACATGGGGCGCACTCTGTCAGCCGGCCAGCCTAGCCAAGTCTCCTTCAACTTCTACTCAGCCAACATGGGCAATGAGCTGAGGCTGCTCAGCGGTCGCTTCAACGGTGCCGGGATCACCTCCATCGGAGCCCACTGGGGATTGGTGTACATGGAAGGGGCTGGAAACAGTACTCTGGAAACAGCACTGGAAACAGTAACTCCTATTATTTGAAGAAAATAAAAAAGTATGTCTTGCTCTTTGGGATGGTATCCCAGATACAGATTAAGCCTAGTCCTGGACTAGTTACTTTCAATGGAGATTCTCCATTCAACATGCTTTTTAGTCCAGGAGTAACTTAATCTGGGTCCAGGAAACTGACCCTATATGTTTTAGACGGATGTTTGACATAGACGCTGACAGAACTATTTGGTGATCCCTCACTTGAAGCAATACAATAAAATATTCAAAACATTCAAATTCATTCAGTTTAAATTCTCATGAAGCACCCATCAGATAGGAATATTAAAACTGTCTTGTCAGCGTGGGTCACAGACCACATGCGTTGTTACACATCATTTGATGTTGTATTTATCACATTAAATGAAAGAATCATATGGGACTTAAATGATTAATTTTATCTTTGATTAATTGAACAATAAAATATTATGGGGAGATAATAGCCTCTCAGGGTACTTCACCTTCACTATTTTATACATGCTGCATTGTGATAACATCATATCGTGAGGTCCCTGGCAATTCCCAGAGCTACTATCCAACACAACAATAATGTCTGGAACGTATATCTGCCATACCCATTCATATCATCAAACATTTTGTCTATGAAGTCTGCTCTCCTTCTAGCCTGACATTGCATGTCAAGCGGCATCATGTTTTAGTTAAAGCTACAGTCTGAGATTTGGGAAGCTGTTCAATATTCAGCTGTATACCAAAACAAGTGGTGGGGAGGGACACCACTTTGTTGCTAATCACAGAATGTAGCTTTAACTGTGTGGATGGTCTAGATTAGACAGTTTGATAGATGGGGTTTATACAGTATTTGCATGGTTCAACAGTCAAAGCTGCTTAACTAGTTTTGGTGAGATATAATGAAATTAGGAAATGCTTTTTATTGTCTTTGTTTTACAGAATAAGTCTGTGGTTCATTGAAACATTGTCTAAGTCCCAGTAAGTCCGAGCTAATTTGAGGAACAGACATCGATTTCAATGGGGCAAAAATTATATGGATTGTTTTCTATTTGCATTTAGTGTAATGTGGATGATACTGCAATGGGATGGTTGCAAATCTTAAAGAAATTGTGTGATTTAAAAAAAAAAAAATGTATTAAACCATGAACAATTCTACATTATAGCTTAATCATTTAGCCTAAAATATTAGCTTGACTACGGCTTCACTACTGTATATTCAGACCAGAATCACTAAACAATCTGAGTATCCCCCTGTATTGCATCACAAAGCAAAACGTCGGCAGCATTTCAAATGATATACAGTAGGTGTTTTTGAAGTTTTCATTGTATATACACTGAACAACAAAAAAAACACAACATGTAAAGTGTTGGTCCCATGTTTCCCAGACATTTTCCACACACACAAAAAGCTTATTTCTCAAATGTTTTTTTTCAACGGTTAGTGAGCATTTCTCCAAGACAGGTGTGGCATATCAAGAATCTGATTAAACAGCATGATCATTACACAGGTGCACCTTGCACTGGGGACAATAAAAGGCCACTCTAAAATGTGCAGTTTTGTCACACAACACAATGCAACAGATGTCTGTTTTGAGGGAGAGTGCAATTGGCATGCTGACTGCATGAATGTCCATGAGCGCTGTTGCCAGAGAAGTTAATTTCTCTACCATAACCGCCTCCAATGCCATTTTAGAGAATTTGGCAGTACTTCCAACCGGCCTCATAACCGCAGACCACATGTAACCACGCCAGCCCAGGACCTCCACATCTGGCTTCTTCCCCTGCGCGATCGTCTGAGACCAGCCACCCGGAAAGTTGATGAATCTGTGGGTCTGCACAAGCAAAGAATTTCTGCACAAACTGTCAGAAACCTTGTCAGGAAAGCCACCTCCAAAGTTGTTTTTAGATAATTTGGCAGTACGTCCAACCAGCCTCACAACCACAGACCACGTGTATGGCGTTGTGTGGGCGAGATTGTGAACGTTGTGGACAGAGTGCCCCATAATGGCCGTGGGGTTATGGTATGGGCAGGCATAAGTTATGGAGAACGAACACAATTGCATTTTTATCGCTGGCAATTTGAATGCACAGTGATACCGTGATGAGATCCTGAGGCCCATTGTTGTGCCATTCATCCACCGCCTTCACCTCATGTTTCAGCATGATAATGCACAGCCCCATGTCGCAAGGATCTGTACACAATTCTTGGAAGCAGAAAATGTCCTAGTTCTTCCATGGCTTGCATACTCACCAGACATGTCACCCATTGAGCATGTTTGGAATGTTCTGGGCCAGGGTGTACGAAAGCGTGTTCCAGTTCCCGCCAATATCCAGAAACTTCGCACAGCCATTGAAGAGGAGTGGGACAACATTCCACTTGAGGGAAATGGTGGTCACACCAAATACTGACTGGTTTTCGGATACCCACCCCTACTTTTTTTAAGGTATCTGTGACCAACAGATGCATATCTGTATTCCCAGTCATGTGAAATCCATTGATTAGGGCCAATTTTTTTTATTGACTGATTTCCTTATATGAACTGTAACTCAGTAACATCTTAGAAATTGTTGCATTTATATTTTTGTTCCGTGTAGCAGACTCATAGCTAGCTAAACAATGAACCATAATCCCAACTCATGACGTTATCAACTTGGCTCAATGTTACCTAGCCAAGCAAATGGCTCTGAGATACGAATAACAAGATCATACACGTAATGTTAGCTAGCGAGCCTGCCAGCTAACGTCAGTTAGCTAACAGTTCACTTTGGCATGAAACGAAACCACTTTCTTTCTGTCCAATCCATTTTAATATTGGAGTAAAGCTTTGATCTCCAGCTTCAGAGAAATAGAATAGGCACTTTGTTAGCTTCAGTCATTTTCATCCAAATGTATAAAAACAAATGAATGAGTTCATAAGAAGTAAAACATCACTTAGGATCAGGCTCTGTCATTGCAACAGATGAAACACACCATTACTCCAAAATAACAGAAATATAAAAGAAATAAAATAATAGAGAAATGCATTCCAAAGGGAAGGAGTGGTTGTTATATTCTTCATGTGTTCCATAACGGATATACTTTAGCTGTCCTTTATGATTGGCTATTATTCCTCATCCCTTGATCTCCACAACTGAATACTTAATATGTACTTCCTGCATAGCAGAGTGTGACCAGGAAGGCAAAGAACTGAAAAACAGACGGATGAAAATATTCAAATTCAGTACAATACTGGGTCTGAGTAGAGTAGGCTTAAATGGACCAAATAGATATCATTCTGGATGGTACACAGTGGCATCATACCTCTCTTATCTGACTTGTAGGCATATATTTAGCATTTTAATATTGTATATTTTAATATTGCTGTAATCATAAATCATATTTGTGGTATATTTTAAAAGTTGGCGTGATTTAAATGTCTGTCTGGGAGGTCTGAGGTGGTTTTCTTACTGTGGATGCGACGCAGCAGGTGTAGTTATGGCGCCCCTTAACAGCATGGCTGATTGAGTCCACTGCTGCTGCCACCACATACATCACTGTAGCACTACTGTTGAAAAACAGGCCCTGTACAACACCACATACATCACTGTAGCACTACTGTTGAAGAACAGGCCCTGTTGAACACCACATACATCACTGTATCACTACTGTTGAAGAAGAGACCCTGTACAACAACAAATACATCACTGTAGCACTACTGTTGAAAAACAGGCCCTGTACAACACCACATACATCACTGTAGCACTACTGTTGAAGAACAGACCCTGTACAACACCACATACATCACTGTAGCACTACTGTTGAAAAACAGGCCCTGTAGAACACCACATACATCACTGTAGCACTACTGTTGAAGAACAGGCCCTGTACAACACCACTTACATCACTGTAGCACTACTGTTGAAGAACAGGCCCTGTACAACACCACATACATCACTGTAGCACTGCTGTTGAAGAACAGGCCCTGTACAACACCACATACATCACTGTAGCACTACTGTTGAAGAACAGGCCCTGTACAACACCACATACATCACTGTAGCACTACTGTTGAAAAACAGGCCCTGTAGAACAACACATACATCACTGTAGCACTACTGTTGAAGAACAGACCCTGTACAACACCACATACATCACTGTAGCACTACTGTTGAAGAACAGGCGCTGTACAACACCACATACATCACTGTAGCACTACTGTTGAAGAACAGACCCTGTAGAATGACAACAGGATTACTGGCTGGCTGGCTCAGATACTGTAGGGTAGTACACATTATAGAATGGCTTCATTTGATCACATTCATAAAGACTTGGTTAATCTATTTGCTCTCTCCCCCAAAACCATCAAGGCAGTTAACTCCATTGGTTTTCTGTTACATAAATAGTCCACAATTATTCAATTACTAAATATATAATAAACAACCTCAATCTCTCATGTTTCAAATAATGTGCTGTTGTATTATGTGTCGTAGTGTGTGTCGTACCACAGTTGTCCAGGGGACCTGAGGGATCCTGTTGTAAGCCATGGTCAGGTAGATGATGAGGAAGATGACCGTCAGGACCCAGTACAAGATGGCCACAAACATGACCCACCCAAAGGCAGACACACGGAAGTACTCCGTCCCTGCTATCAGCATCCATACCAGCAGACCAAACACCTGAGGGGACAGGGAAGCATATAGCCAGCATTCCAAATGGTATCCTATTCCATTTATAGTGCACTACTTTTGAACGGGGCCCATAGGGCTCAAGTTAAATGTAGTGCACTATACAGGGAATAGGATGCCATTTGGGACACCTCCATAGTCAGAGATGGCTGTGCTCTGGTGGTGCCTACTTTATCGTGTATTTAAATGAATTTGCTGTGCTAATCTTAATGGCATACTGTAGAAACACATTACAAAGAAAGGAAATAATGTAGCCTAAATCAAATCAAAGTTTATTGGCATATGCACAGGATCCAGTGCAGTGTAGAGTGAAAACAGTACAACAGCTATATGATTTTTCATAGTTTTTTTTCTGGAACAGAAATTGACCCCGCCGCTGACTGACACATATCTTATCTGACAGCATTCTGAAAGAATGTCGTAACACATTGATCATGATAAATCTATAGATGCAGATTGTTATACTGCGTGCTACTGTAAATAATGGGACGTTTTGTCCTCTGTTGCACTGCAAACCTCCCTTCCTGTTATTAAAATAAAATAATGTTTCATTGGTTGCTTCGTATCACAGGAAAAAATAATGTCTGGCCTAAGTGGAAGAGGAGACTCTTATGGTCACATTCTCCTCTGATGCTGGAAGGAAAAGGGACAATAAAACTGACCTTGTTTTTAAGCAACTTCCCTTTCCAGAGAAAAATAAAACACTGTACTGAGAACCAATATCTGTCCAAACAGAAAGTATTCTATATTACAGAAAGTAGTCTATATTACAGGAAGTATCTGATATTACAGAAAGTAGTCTATATTCTAGAAGGTATTCTAGAAGGTAGTCTACATTACAGAAAGTAGTCTATATTACAGTCTATATTACAGAAAGCTGTCAAAATTACAGGCAGTAGTCTATATTACAGAAGGTAGTCTATATTACAAGAAGTAGCCAATGTTACAGAAAGGAGGATATATTACAGAAAGTAGTATATATAACAGAAAGTAGTCTATATTTCAGGAAGTAGCTTATATTACAGAAAGTAGTATATATTACAGAAAGTAGTGACTATTACAGGAAGTAGTCTATATTACAGAAAGTAGTCTATTTTACAGGAACTAGCCCATATTACAGAACGTAGTCTATACTACAGGAAGTAGTCAATATTACAGGAAGTGTCCTATTTTACAGGAAGTGTCATTTTTTTACAGAAAATAGTCTATATTTCAGAAAGTAGCCTGTGTTACAGGAAATAGCCTATATTACAGAAAGTAGCCTATATTACAGGAAGTAGGTTAAAATTATGTTCATTTTCTCCAGTTACATTTCCTTGAACAATGTTAAATAATTGAAACTTCATTCAGTGCAGTGTTCAATACAATGTCACGTCACCATATGTGAAAAAAACATCATATATCATTAGCCTATGCAAAATGTGTATAAAATGCACATAAAATATACAGGTCGAACAGAATGTAAATCTGTATAAAAGTAATGGAATTCAGCAAATGGCTCACTCTTCCCTTTATCAGAACTAATTGTGCCCCTATGATAAGGGTACAATTAGCCATGTGATACAAGGTATGAACAATATAAAATGTCTGATCATCATAATGTGTTTAATTTGTTTAACCTGTTAGGGCTAGGGGGCAGTATTGACACGGCTGGATAAAAAACGTACACAATTTAATCTGGTTACTACTCCTGCCCAGTAACTAGAATATGCATATAATTATTGGCTTTGATTAGAAAACACTCCAAAGTTTCTAAAACTGTTTGAATGGTGTCTGTGAGTATAACAGAACTCAAATGGCAGGTCAAAACCTGAGAAGATTCTGTACAGGAAGTACCCTGTCTGACCATTTCTTGGCCTTCTTTGCCATCTCTATCCATTACAAAGGATCTCTGCTGTTACGTGACACTTCCTACGGCTGCCATAGGCTCTCAGAAGGCGGCAAAAAGCTGAATCGTGGCTTTGCAGGTTCTGGCTGAAAAAAAGTAGCACGTTTGGGTAGTGGCTGGTTACAGTACTGTGAGACTCAGGCTCGTGCCCGCGTCGACAGAATGCTTTGTTTTCTTTCCTCTGTTTACCTAAAAGGAGATTCCCGGTTGGAATATTATCGCTTTTTTACGAGAAAAATGGCATAAAAATGGATTTTAAACAGCGGTTGACATGCTTCGAAGTACGGTAATGGAATATTTAGAATTTTTTAGTCACGAATTGCGCCATGCTCGCGACCCTGATTTACCATTTCGGATAGTGTCTGGAACGCACGAACAAAACGCCGCTATTCGGATATAACGATGGATTCTTTTGGACCAAACCAACATTTGTTATTGAAGTAGCAGTCCTGGGAGTGCATTCTGACGAAGACAACAAAGGTAATCAAACTTTTGTAATAGTAAATCGGAGTTTGGTCAGGGCTAAACTTGGTCGGTGTCTAAATGGCTAGCCGTGATGGCTGGGCTATCTACTGAGAATATTGCAAAATGTGCTTTCACCGAAAAGCTATTTTAAAATCGGACACCTCGATTGCACAAAGGAGTTCTGTATCTATAATTCTTAAAATAATTGTTATGTTTTTTGTGAACGTTTATCGTGAGTAATTTAGTAAATTCACCGGAGGTTTGCTGAACGTCACATGCTAATGTAAAAAGCTGGTTTTTGATATAAATATGAACTTGATTGAACAAAACATGCATGTATTGTATAACATAATGTCCTAGGGTTGTCATCTGATGAAGATCATCAAAGGTTAGTGCTGCATTTAGCTGTCTCCTGGGTTTTTGTGACATTATATGCTAGCTTGAAAAATCGGTGTCTGATTATTTCTGGCTGGGTACTCTGCTGACATAATCTAATGTTTTGCTTTCATTGTAAAGCCTTTTTGAAATCGGACAGTGTGGTTAGATTAACGAGAGTCTTGTCTTTAAAATGCTGTAAAATAGTCATATGTTTGAGAAATTGAAGTAATAGCATTTCTAAGGTATTTGAAAATCGCGCCACTGGATTAGACTGGCTGTTGCGTAGGTGGGACGAATTCGTCCCGCCTAGCCCAGAGAGGTTAATCAACAATGCAGTATTGATTCCCTCCATGAATTCTGATGGCAGCTATTGTGAGAAAGATGGTAAAAGACACTGCCATAGTGATTTCAATAAATGATTATATCGAACTTGGACACAAATATGTTTGTGTTGCAGTTAGGACATCACTCTCTGCAACTGGATCCTGGACTTCCTGACGCGTATACCACAGGCTGTGAGGATTGGCAACAACACCTCCTCTACACTGACCCTGTTAGGGCTAGGGGGCAGTATTGACACGGCTGGATAAAAAACATACCCGATTTAATCTGGTTACCACTCCTACCCAGTAACTAGAATATGCATATACTTATTACATATGGATAGAAAACACCCTACATTTTCTAAAACTGTTTGAATGGTGTCTGTGAGTATAACAGAACTCATTTGGCAGGCAAAACCCTGAGACATTTTCTGACAGGAAGTGGATACCTGATGTGTTGTATTACCTTTAAACCTATCCCATTGAAAAACACAGGGGCTGAGGAATATTTTGGCACTTCCTATTGCTTCCACTAGATGTCACCAGCCTTTACAAAGTGTTTTGAGTCTTCTGGAGGGAGATCTGACCGAACAAGAGCCATGGAACGATGATGGCCCATTAGACACCTGGCGCGCAAGTTCATGTTGGGTACCCTCGTTCCAATACGTTATAAAAGAGTATGCATTCGTCCACCTTGAATATTATTCATGTTCTGGTTAAAAAGGCCCTAATGATTTATGCTATACAACGTTTGACATGTTTGAACGAACGGAAATATATTTTTTCCCCTCGTTCATGACGAGAAGTCCGGCTGGCTTAGATCATGTGCTAACAAGACGGAGATTTTTGGACATAAATGATGAGCTTTTTTGAACAAAACTACATTCGTTATGGACCTGTGATACCTGGAAGTGGCATCTGATGAAGAGAATCAAAGGTAATGGATTATTTACATAGTATTTTCGATTTTAGATCTCCCCAACATGACGTCTAGTCTGTATCGCAATGCGTATTTTTCTGGGCGCAGTGCTCAGATTATTGCAAAGTGTGATTTCCCAGTAAGGTTATTTTTAAATCTGGCAAGTTGATTGCGTTCAAGAGATGTAAATCTATAATTCTTTAAATGACAATATAATATTTTACCAATGTTTTCTAATTTTAATTATTTAATTTGTGACGCTGACTTGACTGCCGGTTATTGGAGGGAAACGATTTCCTCAACATCAATGCCATAGTAAAACGCTGTTTTTGGATATAAATATGAACTTGATAGAACTAAAAATGCATGCATTGTCTAACATAATGTCCTAGGAGTGTCATCTGATGGAGATTGTAAAAGGTTAGTGCATCATTTTAGCTGGTTTTATGGTTTTGGTGACCCTGTCTTTGAATTGACAAAACATTACACACAACTCTTGTAAATGTACTGTCCTAACATACTCTAAATTTATGCTTTCGCCGTAAAACCTTTTTGAAATCGTAAAACGTGGTTAGATTAAGGAGATGTTTATCTTTCAAAGGGTGTAAAATAGTTGTATGTTTGAAAAATTTGAATTTTGACATTTATTCGGATTCAAATTTGCCGCTCTTGAAATGCACCTGCTGTTGATGGAGTGCACCACGGGTGGCACGCTAGCGTCCCACCTAGCCCATAGAGGTTAACTCAGGGGCCCCCCAGGGGTGTCCTCAGTCCTCTGCTGTACTCCCTGTTCAACCACAACTGCGTGGCTTTGCACAACACCAACTCCCCCATGAACGTTGCTAACGACAACACGGTTGTAGGCCTGATAACCAACAACAACGAGTCAGCCTATAGGGAGGAGTGTGTGCTACACCCTCCCTCCCCAACCCACCTATCCTGGAGGTGGCTCAGGTGCGGGACGTGAACCTCGCTCCACCTTCGGCGTCGCCCACTTCGGTGGCGCCGATAGCTGCGCTGGACAGACGGGCCACTCGGGCTGGGCCGGAGGACAGGCGGGCACTCGGGCTGGGCCGGAGGACAGGCGGGCCACTTGGGCTGGGCCGGAGGACAGGCGGGCCACTCGGGCTGGGCCGGAGGACAGTCGGGCCACTCGGACTGGGCCGGAGGACAGGCGAGGCACCCTGGCAGATCCGGGCAGACGGGCCACTCTGGCAGATCCGGGCAGACGGGCCACTCGGGCTGGGCCGGAGGACAGGGGGGCCACTCGGGCTGGGCCGGAGGACAGGCGGGCCACTCGGGCTGGGCCGGAGGACAGGCGGGCCACTCGGGCTGGGCCGGAGGACAGGCGGGCCACTCGGGCTGGACCGGTGGACAGGCGAGGCACCCTGGCAGATCCGGGCAGTCGGGCCACTCTGGCAGCTCCGGGCAGTCGGGCCACTCTGGCAGCTCCGGGCAGTCGGGCCACTCTGGCAGCTCCGGGCAGTCGGGCCACTCTGGCAGCTCCGGGCAGTCGGGCCACTCTGGCTGATCCGGGCAGTCGGGCCACTCTGGCTGATCCAGGCAGTCGGGACACTCTGGCTGATCCGGGCAGACGGGCCACTCTGGCTGATCCGGGCAGACGGGCCACTCTGGCATCTCCGGGCAGACGGGCCACTCTGGCCGCTCCTAACTAGCGGGCGGCTCTGGCAGCTCCTGACTGGCGGGCAGCTCTGGCGACTCCTGACTGGCGGGCAGCTCTGGTGACTCCTGACTGGCGGGCAGCTCTGGCGACTCTTGACTGGCGGGCAGCTCTGGCGACTCTTGACTGGCGGGCAGCTCTGGCGACTCTTGATTGGCGGGCAGCTCTGGCGACTCTTGATTGGCGGGCAGCTCTGGCGACTGTTGACTGGCGGGCAGCTCTGGCGACTCTTGACTGGCGGGCAGCTCTGGCGACTCTTGACTGGCGGGCAGCTCTGGCGACTCTTGACTGGCGGGCAGCTCTGGCAGCTCCTGACTGGTGAGGCCAGTTGGAAACTCGATATCATCACCATGTCCTCAGTGTGACAGTAATAAATGTGTTCTGTGGTGGTGTCTAAACTGTACCAGCAGATGGCAGCATATAGACAGACAAAGAACATGGGGAATGGCAAAGGAAAATGTGAAAACAACTCAAGGCTTAACTACAACTTGTGTATAGTCTTAACAACCAACGTAACAGGCGATGTAATTACATCAAAACAAAATATTATAAACGTGTTAATACTGCTAACAAATGTTGGTATGGACACTTAAGTTCACCCTGTAACAAACTGAAGGGGATTGCACGGCCAGGGACAGGTTGAGAGAGCAGTGGGGAGAGGCATTGTGTGTTAATAAATCTAGGCTCCTATCTGGGAACCCTCCTCATCACGAATAAATAAATGCAAAACAGGACTTAATCAATTAATTCATAAGTGACTTGTGTTTGACTACGCTACATCTTGTGACCTTGTTGTTTAGAATGTTCATAATGATATTTTTTTGTTTTAAGTTCGCTATACACCCAAATGGTATGGAGGCCAAAAGATCACTGTCACACTCCATGGTAACCATCAAACACACATCCACTTTGTTGTTTGCATTGTTCTTTATGATTGTACAATGGGTGGGTCTAATTCTGAATGCTGATTGGTTAAAACCGCATTCCAGCCTTAAAACCGCATTCCAGCCGGTGTCTATTCCACAAGTTACCACCGGCTAAATCTATAACGTTAAAATGCCTATTTACTCTGTTCCATTTGCCTGCACAATCCACTGTTTCATCAGCCCAGCCAGGCAATTTATTAACTTGATCTCCACTATAAAAAGCATCTAGATATTACCTCAAGTTTCTTTTAGATGCATGCATTGTTGACATTAGATCTCACTTTACATGTGTTGGTATAAGGCTATACTTCAAATCAAATCAAATCAAATGTATTTGTCACATACACATGGTTAGCAGGTGTTAATGCAAGTGTAGCGAAATGCCTGTGCTTCTAGTTCTGACCATGCAGTAATATCTAACAAGTAATCTACCAATTCCACAACAACTACCTTGTACACACAAGTGTAAAGGAATGAATACGAATATGTACATAAAAATATATAAATGAGTGATGGCCGAACGGCATAGGCAAGATGTAATAGATGGTATCCAGTACAGTATATACATATGAGATGAGTATTGTAGGGTTTGAAAACATATAAAGCAGCATTGTATGTAAGGCAGTGAACTTGCATTTTAGTGACGTGTGATTTGCGTCAACAGATGGAAGGGGCGTCACAGAGTACATGCACGTGCTCCTCTTTCACTTCTCAAATATGAAAATTATAATCATGGAACAGAAATGTCTTTGGAATGGAACAATTACATTTTTGGAGCATTTATAATTTTTTAATTTAACCTTTGTTTAAATAGGCAAGCCAATTAAAAACAAATTCTTATATACAATGACGGCCTACACCAGCCAAACCCGGACTACGCTGGGCCAATTGTGCGCCGCCCTATGGCACTCCCAATCATGGCCGGTTGTGATACAGTCTGGATGATTGAAAAAGAAAATTAAACTAGCAGAATTATATATTTTTTAAGGTCTTTTATGGTCTCTGGAGCGGCTGATTTAGAAGAGAGGAGGATAGAGAGAAGGATGGGTCTGGAATCGCTGTTATTTCCTCTTTCTCTGGAACAGGCCCAGATCCCCGTAATTTGCTTGAAGAAAAGAGGCAGGAAAAGTGGCCACAGATTGGGCTGCCTTCTGAGAATCCGTAGGCGAATGATAAAACTCCCACTGCCATCCGTTGTTCTTCCTAACGTGCAATCATTGGAAAATAAAATTAATGACCTACGATTAAGATTATCCTACCAACGGGACATTAAAAACTGTAATATCTTATGTTTCACCGAGACATGGCTGAACAATTATACGGATAATATAGAGCTGGAGGGATTTTCCATGCATCGGCAGAAAAGAGAAGCTGGTCTTATGATACCTTTTGATAAGCTGTAGACCACACTATCTACCAAGAGAGTTCTCATCTATATTGTTCGTAGCCGTCTATTTACCACCACAGAACGAAGCTGGCACTAAGACAGCTCTCAACCAACTCTATAAGGCCATAAGTAAAGAAGAAAATGCTCACCCAGAAGCGGCGCTCCTACTGTTCGGGGACTTTAATGCAGTCAAACTTATATCAGTTTTACCAAATTTTTACCAGAATGTCACGAGCAACCAGAGAAAAGAAAATCCTAGACCACCTTTACTCCACACACAGAGATACATACAAAGCTCTCCCCCGCCCTTCATTTGTCAAATCTGACCATAATTATATCCTCCTGATTCCTGCTTACAAGCAATAACTAAAGCAGGAAGTACCAGTGACTCGCTCAATACAGAAGTGGTCAGATGACGCAGATGCTACACTACAGGACTGTTTTGCTAGCACATACTGGAATATGTTCCGGGATTCATCCAATGGCATTGAGGAGTACACCACCTCAGTCATCGGCTTCATCAATAAGTTCATCGGTGACATCATCCCCACAGTGACCGTACGTATATATCCCATAACCAGAAGCCATGGATTACAGGCAACATCGTCACCGAGCAAAATGCTAGAGCTTCTGCTTTCAAGGAGCGGGACACAAATCCAGATGCTTATAATAAATCCCGTTATACCCTCAGATGAACCATCAAACAGCCAAAACGTCAATCCAGGAATAAGATTGAATCCTACTACACCGGCTCTTCGGATGTGGCAGGGCTTGAACACTATTATGGACTACAAAGGGAAACTCAGACGCGAGCTGCCCAGTGACGCGAGCCTACCAGACGACCTAAAAGCCTTTTATGCACGCTTCAAGGCAAGCAACACTGAAGCATGCACGAGAGCACCAGCTGTTCTGGATGACTGTGTGATAACGCTCTCGGTAGCCGATGTGAACAAAACCTTTAAACAGGTCAACATTCACAAAGCCGCTGGGCCAGACGGATTACCAGGACGTGTATTCAAAGCATGCGCAGACCAACTGTCTAGTGTCTTCACTGACATTTTCAACCTCTCCCTGACCGAGTCTGTAATACCTACATGTTTCAAGCCGGCCACCATAGTCCCTGTGCCCAAGGAAGTGAAGGTAACCTGCCTAAATGATTACTGCCCCGTAGCACTCACGTCGGTAGCCATGAAGTGCATTGAAAAACTGGTCATGGCTCACATCAGCAGCATCCTCCCGGACACCCTAGACCAACTCCAATTCGCATTCCGCCCCAACAGATCCACAGATGACACAATCTCAATCGCACTCCACACTGCCCTTTCCCACCTGGACAAAATAAACTGTTATGTGAGAATGCTGTTCATTGACTGCAGCTCAGCGTTCAACACCATAGTGCCCACAAAGCTCATCACTAAGCTAAGGACTCTGCAACTAAAAACCTCCCTCTGCATCTGGATCCTGGACTTCCCAAAGGGCTGCCCCCAGGTGGTAAGAGTAGGCAACAACACGTCTGCCACGCTGATCCTTAACACTGGGTCCCCTCAGGGGTGTGTACTTAGTCCCCTTCTGTACTCCCTGTTCACCCACGACTGTGTGGTCAAACATGACTCCAACACCATCATTAAGTTTGCTGACGATACAACAGTGGTAGACCTGATCACCGACAACAATGAGACGGCCTATAGGGAGGAGGTCATAGAATGGGCAGTGTGGTGCCAGGACAACAACCGTTACCTCAATTTGAGCAAGACAAAGGAGCTGATTGTGGACTACAGGAAAAGGCGGGCCGAACAGGCCCCCATTTAACATCGCCGATTTACATCGAACCCCCCTTCCTTTAGTACACTGCCGCTACTCATTGTTTATTATCTATGCATGTCACTTCACCCCTACCTACATGCACAAATGAACTCAACCTGAACAATGATGTGGGGAGGCTGTGTTGTCCCGGCCCTACCTGTAGATGCACTACACCCCTACCAAAGCATCTTGTCTGCACAATGTGTATATTGATATTTTTATATTGTTGTGATTGGTGTTTTTATGTTGTCAATGTTTTCTTTGTATAAAACTTTATGTGCTGCTATTTTGGCCAGGTCTTTCTCTTAATATTTTTTATTTTTCATTTCAATAAGACTAATTTGGTAAAATAAAAAATATGAACAAATGGGGAATTTCAAATTCATCTGGATTTTGGCATATTCATGTAATTGGTATTTTGTTTAGTGTAAATCTTTTAAAAATTCCTATCAGTGGCACGTATTCATGGATGCCAAGGGCAACCAGGCTTCCCCCCCAAAAAAATCCAAGAAAGAAAGATATAAAATAATGAATCTTTCGTCTGTCTGTGTTTCATAATTTTTATAGTTTTGCTGATAGTGTATCATCATCAAGCCTAAAAACTATTTTCTTTGAAGGTAAGACTTGGTGTTTTTGAAATACTTTAATTTGTCTCTTTCATTATTCTCTTTTCATTTCTCTCTTTTCATTTGTCTCTGTTGTGTATTGTTCTTGTATGGGTAAGGTATTCCTTTGCAATCTGTTATCACTGTCACGGGGACTTAGGGCAGGAGGAAGGAGTAGAGTCAAATGCAGGAGATATCGTCCAGTAGCTCGAAGTTTATTCACACCCAAACACTAGGTGATCAAAAGGCACTGGGAGTGCACAATACCCAAAAGGGAAACAGGTAATCCACAAAGGGAAAATCACGCACGGGGCGCAGCCCGGCGAGAAAATAAATCCTCCAATATAAAAACGATAGAGAAGAAACGGCCACAGCGTAAACCCACTGACAAACAAACAATCCCGCACAACACACAACCCCAAAGGAACAAACTAAATACCCCCCCACTAATTACAGAAATGACAACAGGTGCGGACCTAGACAGACCAAACACAATGAACACAGAAACACAGATCGGCGGCAGCTAGTAGACCGGTGACGACGACCGGCGAGCGCCGCCCGGCCGAGGAGGGGCACCATTTTCTGTGGATACTGTGACAGTACCCCTCCCCTGACGCGCGGCTCCCGCAGCGCGCCGACGCCAGCCTCGGGGACGACCCGGAGGGCGAGGCGCCGGCCGGTCCGGACGGAGACGATGGAACTCCTGGAGCATAGTGGGATCCAAAATGTCCTCCACCGGAACCCAGCACCTCTCCTCCGGGCCGTACCCCTCCCAGTCCACGAGGTACTGCAGGCCCCCTACCCGACGTCAGGAGTCCAGGATTGCCCGGACTGTGTACGCCGGGGACCCCCCGATGTCCAGGGGGGGCGGAGGGACCTCCCGCACCTCAGCGTCCTGCAGTGGACCAGCTACCACCGGCCTGAGGAGACACACATGAAACGAGGGGTTAATGCGGTAATATGAAGGGAGTTGTAACCTATAACACACCTCGTTTATTCTTCTCAGGACTTTGAATGGCCCCACAAATCGTGGACCCAGCTTCCGGCAGGGCAGGCGGAGGGGCAGGTTCCGGGTCGAGAGCCAGACTCTATCCCCTGGATTGTATACGGGAGCCTCACTGCGGCGGCGGTCAGCGCTCTCCTTCTGTCGCCGGATAGCCCGCTTCAGGCACTCCTGGACAGCCCTCCAGGTCTCCTGAGAGCGCTGTACCCATTCCTCCACCGCAGGGGCCTCCGTCTGGCTCTGCTGCCAAGGCACCAGGACCGGCTGATAACCTAATACAACTTGAAAAGGTGACAAGTTAGTGGAGGAGTGGCGTTGAGAGTTCTGGGCCATCTCGGCCCATGGCACGAACCTCGACCACTCCCCTGGCCGGTCCTGGCAATATGATCGCAGAAACCTGCCCACATCCTGGTTGATGCGTTCTACCTGCCCATTACTCTCGGGGTGGAAACCCGAGGTCAGGCTGACCGAGACCCCAGCCTCTCCATAAACGACCTCCACACTCTGGAGGTGAACTGGGGACCCCGATCAGATACGATGTCCTCGGGCACCCCGTAGTGCCGGAAGACATGGGTGAATAGGGCCTCCGCGGTCTGTAGGGCCGTAGGAAGACCGGGCAATGGGAGCAGACGGCAGGACTTCGAGAACCGATCCACAACAACCAGGATCGTCGTGTTCCCCTGAGATGGCGGGAGATCAGTTAGGAAATCCACCGAGAGGTGAGACCAAGGTCGCTGTGGAACGGGGAGGGGCTGTAGTTTCCCTCGAGGCAGGTGCCTAGGAGCCTTGCACTGGGCGCACACCGAACAGGAAGAGACATAGTGTCTTACATCCTCAGCCAAGGTGGGCCACCAGTACTTCCCTTTCAGGCCTTGCACTGTCCGTTCCACCCCAGGATGACCCGAGGAGTGTAAAGTGTGGGCCCATCGGATCAGGCGATCGCGAACACCAAGCGGAACGAACCTCAGACCCGCGGGACATTGAGGCGGAATGAACCGCCCGCTCGATGTCCGCATCCACCTCCCATACTACCGGCGCCACTAGACAGGACGCAGGGAGTATGGGAGCGGGATCGATGGTCCTCTCCTCGGTGTCATAGAGACGCGACAGTGCGTCGGCCTTCCGGTTCCGAGAACCCGGAATGTATGAAAGGGTGAACTGAAACCTAGTAAAGAACATAGCCCACCTGGCTTGACGAGGATTCAGTCTCCTCGCTGCCCGGAAGTACTCCAGGTTACGGTGGTCGGTCCAGATGAGAAAAGGGTGACGTGCCCCCTCAAGCCAATGTCTCCACACTGTCAAAGCCTTGACCACAGCTAACAACTCCCTGTCCCCCACATCGTAGTTAACCTGTTAGGGCTAGGGGGCAGTGACAGAACTGCTCCTACCCCAGCTTCGGACGCGTCCACCTCCACCACGAATGGCAAAGACGGATCCGGATGCGCCAGCACCGGAGCGTCAGTAAACAGAACCTTCAGATGACGGAAGGCCCTGTCCGCCTCCGCCGACCACTGCAGCCGCACCGGACCCCCCTTCAGCAGTGAGGTAATGGGAGCTGCCACCTGACCAAAACCCCGGATAAACCTCCGGTAATAATTGGCGAACCCCAAAAACCGTTGCACCTCCTTCACCGTGGTAGGGGTAGGCCAATTACGCACAGCCGTAACGCGGTCACAATCCATCACCACCCCTGTGGTGGAAATGCGATATCCTAGGAAAGAGACGGCTCGTTTGGAGAACTCACATTTCTCTGCCTTGACGTATAGGTTATGCTCCAGCAGCCGCCCAAGCACTCTGCGCACCAAAGCCACATGCTCGACACGGGTGCCGGAGTAGATCAAGATGTCATCGATGTACACCACCACCCCCTGTCCGAGCATGTCTCGGAGAACCTTGTCCACAAAGGATTGAAAGACAGCGGGAGCATTCTTTAATCCATACGGCATGACGAGGTACTCATAATGGCCAGATGTGGTACTAAATGCGGTTTTCCACTCATCTCCCCCTCGGATACGCACCAGATTATACGCACTCCTGAGATCTAGTTTGGTGAAGAAGCGCGCCCCGTGGAATGACTCCACTGCCGTAGCAATGAGAGGTAGTGGGTAACTGAACCCCACTGTGATGGAATTTAGACCTCTATAGTCAATGCACGGGCGCAGGCCTCCCCCCTTCTTCTTCACAAAAAAGAAACTCGAGGAGATGGGTGATTTAGATGGCCGTATGTATCCCTGTCTCAAGGACTCCGCGATGTATGTCTCCATAGCCACCGTCTCCTCCTGAGACAGAGGATACACATGACTCCTAGGAAGGACCGCGTCAGCTTGGGGATTTATCGCACAATCCCCCTGTCGATGGGGTGGTAATTGAGTCGCCTTCGTTTTACTGAAGGCGATAGCCAAATCGGCATATTCAGAAGGAATGTGCATGGTAGAGACTTGGTCTGGACTCTCCACCGTGGTTGCACCGATGGAAACTCCTACACACCTACCTGAGCACTCCCTTGACCACCCCTTAAGAGCCCTCTGTCTCCACGAAATCTGAGGGTTGTGAGTGGCTAGCCAGGGGAGTCCCACTACCACCGGAAACGCCGGGGAGTTGATGAGGTATAGGCTGATACGTTCCACATGACCCCCCCACGTCGTCATAACCAGTGGCACAGTAACCTCCCCCACTTGGCCGGACCCTAGCGGTCGACTATCTAGGGCGTGCACAGGGAAGGGGTGGTCCAGCTGAACCAGGGGAATCCCTAACCTATTAGCAACCCCACGGTCCATAAAACTCCCAGCTGCACCTGAATCGACTAGTGCCTTATACTGGGAGTGAGGGGAAAAATCGGGAAAACAAACAGAAGTGTACATGTGGTCGACAGGGGGCTCTGGGTGTGTCTGGTGCTGACTCACCTGGGGGGTTGATGTAGTGCTCTGCCTGCCCTCCGGACTCCTGGGGGGACCCCTCCAGCACCGGTCCGCAGTGTGTCCTCTGCGTCCACAGTGGGTGCAGGAGAGGCCCCCCCCTCCGGTCTTCCTCGGAGCAGCTCCTCCTATCTCCATGGGCAGTGGAGCAGGAGGGCTGGGAGGTGGAATGAACAGACCCCGACTAGAACGTCCCCGGGTAGCCAGTAGGTGGTCCAGCCTGATGGATAAATCCACCAGCTGGTCGAGGGTGATGGCGTGGTCCCTACAAGCCAGCTCCCGACGGACATCCTCATTTAGACTGCAGCGATAGTGATCCATCAGGGCCCACTCATTCCACCCCGATCCCGCGGCGAGAGTTCGGATCTCCAAGGCGAAGTCCTGAGCGCTCCTCGTCCCCTGTCTCAAATGAAACAGTCTCTCACCCGCCGCCTTGCCCTCCGGGGGATGATAGAATACCACCCGGAAGCGACGGGTGAACTCCGGGTAGTCGTCCCGAGCCGAGTCTGGGCCCTCCCAAACCACGTTGGTCCATTCCAGGGCTCTACCCGTAAGACAGGAGACGAGGACGCTCACTTTCTCCTCGTCGGAGGGAGAGGGGTGGACGGTCGCCAGGTACAGTTCGATTTGGAGTAAGAACCCCTTACACCCAGCGGCCGTCCCATCACATTCCCTCGGTGGCATAATCCAAATCCCACTCTAGCCCACTTCAGGGGGAGTCGGTAGGGGCGCCAGCTGAGCCACTGGAGCTGGTCTGGTGGAGGAGGTACCTCTCTCCCAGCTCTCCAGTCGGGTCAGTACTTGGTCCATCGCCGAGCCTAGGCGGTGGAGGAGGCTGGCGTGCTGCGACACCTGCTCAGCTACTGAAGTTGCTTCGGGTCCTGCTGACTCCATAATAATTGGTGGTGCGGGATTCTGTCACGGGTACTTAGGGCAGGAGGAAGGAGTAGAGTCAAATGCAGGAGATATCGTCCAGTAGCTCGAAGTTTATTCACACCCAAACACTAGGTGATCAAAAGGCACTGGGAGTGCACAATACCCAAAAGGGAAACAGGTAATCCACAAAGGGAAAATCACGCACGGGGCGCAGCCCGGCGAGAAAATAAATCCTCCAATATAAAAACGATAGAGAAGAAACGGCCACAGCGTAAACCCACTGACAAACAAACAATCCCGCACAACACACAACCCCAAAGGAACAAACTAAATACCCCCCCACTAATGACAGAAATGACAACAGGTGCGGACCTAGACAGACCAAACACAATGAACACAGAAACACAGATCGGCGGCAGCTAGTAGACCGGCGACGACGACCGGCGAGCGCCGCCCGGCCGAGGAGGGGCACCATTTTCTGTGGATACTGTGACAATCACGTTGTGAATCAGAGTACTGCTCTCTTAGTCTGCACAGTGGGCAGAGAAGCCTGATGCCTAGACTGGATACACTTCAGAACACTTGTTGTTCTTTTCTTCCTGTACCACTTTGAAACACCATGCAGAAAATGTTATGCGTATCATTCCTGTGTGTGTGTGTGTGTGGAGTGTACTGTGTTTTAAATCATTATGTTTGAGGCAAGGTTTCTAAGTGTGTCTCACCACACTTTAATATTTAATAGAGATAAATAATGTATGTCTTATACCCCTCCTAGATTTGGACTAATATGCAGCATCTATTGGGGCCTTTGTTGAACTTTGTGTCGATGACAAAAGTACTGTTTTTTGGGGGCCGATCAAAATATTCTCCCTAAAAGCAATGCCAATAATTGTTCTGCTCCATAAAGTAGTCAAACAGGCTAGACACTGCAGTGAGTTCATGAACGTACGCGACACTTTCTGGATCTGGGTTGGACTTTCCTGTTGTTATGATGATTAAGTTCAGTGACAGACAGATATATCCCCATTCCATTCTATTCAGCAGGCAGGCAGGTTGTGGGAAACTGTTCTAATCGTCAGAATCTGTTTCTCTTGCCAGACAGGAGAGAGATATATCTCCACACACAGGTGTGTTTTAGAGTTATGAAACGTTCACATTAAATGTTAGAGATAGCAGAAAAGTGCTGCCATCTGTCAGTTAAACATCAGTTTTGCAACCAAGTCAATAACAGTGTATAAATGTTTCTGTCTGTGTCACACCCTGACCTGAGAGAGAGACGGTGTATTTCTCTATGTTGTTAGGTCAGGGTCTGGGGTGGGCATTCTATGCTTTATAACGCTATATTTTGGCCAGGTGTGGTTTCCAATCAGAGGCAGCTGCCGATCGTTGTCTCTGATTGGGAACCATACTTAGGCAGCCCTTTTTCCCTCCTTGAGTTGTGGGATCTTATTTTTGTACTGCTTGTAAAGCCTGCAAGACGTGACAGTCGTTATCATTGTTTATTATTTTGTTTTTAGTGTTCTGATTTAAAATAAATGTAAAGATGAACACTTACCACGCTGCACCTTGGTCTACTCCTTTTGATGGTCGTTACAGTCTGCCTCTTCTACTTCTGTCTTTAGAAGAAAACATGCATGACATCTAGGGTTTCAAAGGGTCGGAATATTCCCTGTAAATTTCCGTACATTTTCAGAAAATTTTCCATGGGAAGTTAAGCCCGGGAATTTTGCTTAAATTCATCAAAAAAGTGAGCTTACAACAGTGAACGTTTTTTGTGGGACACACATAAGGCAATTCTAGGTCTTCTGGCATATTTTGGTTAAACTATCCCCAATTCAATGGAATTGCAACCATCTGCATGCACAGTGCATTCTTCCATCACATGTACAGCTGATTTTCAAAATCCTGCACACTAATGAGATGCTATTGAGCCCACACTACTACACTGTCTGAGCCAAGGACTACATGCCTTCTGGTAAATTTTGATTACAATACTGGGTGGGGTGAATATATTTTATATGACATACATGATTTTTTTTAAACTAGTAAATAGTAGCCTACAGCAAAGTGTGTTTAAATCATTTATAACTTGTTAACAATTTCTGCTAGTTAGTTTTTGCTACCATGTGGGTTTCTAGCTTGCTTGTCTCATTTTAAAACATTAACTATTTATCTGTAATTGGAATTGTATTTGTTGTTGTTTTTTCAAATGTTTTTCTATTCTTTACAGGAAAATGCTGTGTGGAGACATTTCACTGCAGCTAATGTAGAAGGAAAAGCTGTGTACATTTGCAAATACTGTGCCAAATCATATGTGAAGAATGCAACAAAGATGCAGAATCATCTGGCCAAGTGCATAAAGTTCCCTCAGCGCTCACAACAAGCAACCTCTGACAAAAGTCCCTCTACCTCTATTCGAGGTGAAAATGATGAATCAGAAAGCTTATCGATAGCAACAGCTCATGGTCCTCCTGGAATCAGAAGTTTTTTTGAGTCAATGGAGGAACGTAGTCAGAGAAATGCTGCTGAATGTCTTGCTTGAGCTGTGTATGCAACTGGTTCACCTCTGATGCTCACTGGCAATGTGTATTGGAAGAGGCATTTCAGAATGTTCTTCGCCCAGCATACACCCCTCCTACCAGACATGCTTTATCTACTCATTTGCTGGATGCAGAGTTCAACAGAGTTCAAGGGAAGGTCAAGCAAAGCATAGAGAAAGCAGACTGTATTGCAATCATCTCTGATGGGTGGTCGAATGTTTGTGGGCAAGGAATAATTAACTACATCATCTCCACCCCTCAACCAGTATTCTACAAGAGCACAGACACAAGGGACAACAGACACACCGGTCTCTACATTGCAGATGAGCTGAAGGCAGTCATCAATGGCCTTGGACCACAGAAGGTATTTGCACTGGTGACAGACAATGCTGCGAACATGAAGGCTGCTTGGTCTAAAGTGGTGGAGTCCTACCCTCACATCACACCCATTGGCTGTGCTGCTCATGCATTGAATCTGCTCCTCAAGGACATCATGGCACTGAAAACAATGTATACACTCTACAAGAGAGCCAAGGAAATGGTTAGGTAAGTGAAGGGTCATTAAGTTATAGCAGCAATATACTGTACCTCACCAAGCAAAATGAGAAGAATAAGAGCACCACATTGAAGCTGCCCAGCAACATTTGTTGGGGTGGTGTTGTCATCATGTTTGACAGTCTCCTGGAGGGGAAGGAGTCTCTCCAAGAAATTGTCATATCACAGTCTGCCGATATGGACAGCCCCATCAAGAGGATCCTCCTGGATGATGTATTTTGGGAGAGAGGGGTAAGCAGCCTGAAACTCCTGAAACCTATAGCAGTAGCCATTGCACGGATTGAGGGAGACAATGCCATCCTGTCTGATGTTTAGACTCTGCTTGCAGATGTAAGAGAAGAAATCCGTTCTGCCCTGTCCACTTCACTGTTACTCCAAGCAGAGGAAACTGCAGTTCTGAAATACATCAAAAAGCATGAAGACTTCTGCCTGAAGCCCATACATGCCACAGCGTAAATGTTGGACCCCAAGTATGCTGGCAAGAGCATCCTGTCTGGTACAGAGGTCAACAAGACCTATGGTGTCATCACTACCGTGTCTCGCCACCTTGGCCTGGATGAGGGCAAGGTTCTTGGCAGTCTGGCAAAGTACACTTCCAAGCAAGGGCTTTGGGATGGAGATGCAATATGGCAGCCGTGCAAGCTTATCTCATCACCCACCTGCTGGAAGGGACATTAGGATCTGAGGCTCTTTCCCCTGTTGCCTCCATCATCCTCCAAATCCCACCAACATCAGCCGCCTCAGAGCGCAATTGGTCCTTGTTTGGGTACACACACACCAAAGCACACAACAGGCTGACCAATACAAGGATTGAAAATTGGTGGCCATCCGATCAAATATGAGGCTTTTTGAGCCTGACAACGAGTCATCCCCAACAAGGTTGGAAAGTGACAGTGAAGATGAGGCCTCAGAGTCTGATGTTCAAGAGGTGGACATTGAGGAGGTCCAGGGAGAAGACATGGAAGCCTGAGAGGAAGACAACCAAAGCTTTAGTTTCCAGACTATCATTTTACAGATGTATGTTGAAAACGTTTTTGGGAAACACGATGGATCATTGGGGATCATTAGATATTAGATAGGTTGTTTGGGTTATGTTCCATGTGTAGCTGTGTGCCTCACAGGACTGTTTCTTCGTCGTTGTTTTTGTTCAAGTGTTTTGTTTTGTTTTGTTCTCAATAAATAAGAAGATGAGTTTACACATTCCCGCTGCGCCTTGGTCCCATCCTTACGACGAACGTGACAGAAATCATCCCATGTGAAGAGTCAACTCATTTAATTAAAGTTCAATTCGTAACTAAATATATATTTTTTTATTTCCATTGGAAATATTTAATAATTTACCATTATGTCTACTTATGATAAGGTAAAGGTTTATGTTTCTGTCTCCAATTTGTAAGTCGCTCTGGATAAGAGCGTCTGCTAAATGACTTAAATGTAAATGTTAAATGTCCATATGATATGGTAAATATATCAAATGCATATTACTTGTAATGCAATGCTACTGGTGGCAGAGAAGTCAGGCGCAGGAGAGCGAAAACTGGTTTACAACGGTTGTGTTTAATAACCATAAACCACCGTCAACAGAACAATACAATAACAATACAATAAATGGGTCAAACAAAACCTGGTAAATACCAGCACACTGTGCACAAGCACTACAAAAAAACAATTAAGGACAAGGACATGGGGGGGAACAGAGGGTTAAATACAAAACATGTAATTGAATGGAATTGGAACCAGGTCTGATGGAAGACAAGACAAAACCAATGGAAAATGAAAAATGGATCGGCGATGGCTAGAAGGTCGGCGGCGTCGACCGCCGAACGCCACCCGAACAAGGAGAGAGACCAACTTCGGCGGAAGACGTGACATTACTTTACATATATTTCTGTTAATTCCCATATATTCCCGTTAATTCCCACGGAAAGTTTCCACCTCTGAATATTCCCCAAAAGGTGCAACCCTAGTGACATCATTTGCTCATCAGCAAAGGCTTGAGGAAGTAATGGCAGTTCCTGGTACATGTGTTTTTATAGCCACCGAGCAGGTGAAGTTGAAAGAGTTACAATCATCTGTCTTCTTCTTTGAATGATGGATAGATAATGTGTTGTCAGATGCTGAATGTCATGTTTTTCTTGAGACTAGTTGGCCAATAAGTTTAACTGGGGTTGGCTAAGATAATCCTGCCAAAAGATGTCAAACCAGTACATGGTTCATGTAAGACAGTAAAAAAATATTGTTTTGGGAATCTTGTAGGTACTGTACATCTACAGATAGGAGGGCTTACGAGGCAGGGTGCAATAGTACGTAGGATTACTTTAAGAAAATACATACGTCGAGGTATAATCATAACTCACTCTCATCTCAAATGGAAGAGCGGCTACAGACTCATCATCAGAGTTGACTCACAAGACTAAAGGTGACTATTTTATTTTTCATATTCTAACATTACACTATCGTAAGCAGCATGAGTCCATGTACCCATCCTGCCTGGTGTCAACGGTACATGCTGGTGGCGGTGGGAGTACCGCTGTCCAATCTGCAGCAACTGTGTGATGCCATTGCGTCAGCATGGACCAACATCCCTGTGGAATGTTTCCGACTTGTAGAATCCATGCCCCAAATAATTCATGCTGTTATGGAGGCAAAGAGGGGATCCAACCCGGGACTAGATGGGGGTGCCTAATAAACTGGCCGTTGAGTTTATAATTAGTTAATAATATGCATAATGGTATGTATTGATGCTTTTTTCTTGTTATGATAACATATCTCTCCTATATTGGCCACATTAAATCAAATCAAATCAAATTTATTTATAAAGCCCTTCTTACATCAGCTGATATCTCAAAGTGCTGTACAGAAACCCAGCCTAAAACCCCAAACAGCAAGCAATGCAGGTGTAGAAGCACGGTGGCTAGGAAAAACTCCCTAGAAAGGCCAGAACCTAGGAAGAAACCTGGAGAGGAACCAGGCTATGAAGGGGGGCCAGTCCACTTCTGTACCGGGTGGAGATTATAACAGAACATGGCCAAGATGTTCAAATGTTCATAGATGACCAGCAGGGTCAAATAATAATACTCACAGTGGTTGTCGAGGGTGCAACAGTTCAGCACCTCAGGAGTAAATGTCAGTTGGCTTTTCATAGCTGATCATTCAGAGTATCTCTACCGCTCCTGCTGTCTCTAGAGAGTTGAAAACAGCAGGTCTGGGACAGGTAGCACGTCTGGTGAACAGGTCAGAGTTCCATAGCCGCAGGCAGAACAGTTGAAACTGAAGCAGCAGCATGGCCAGGTGGACTGGGGACAGCAAGGAGTCATCAGGCCAGGTAGTCCTGAGGCATGGTCCTAGGGCTCAGGTCCTCCGAGAGAAAGAAATAAATAAATAGAGAGAGCATACTTAAATTCACACAGGACACCGGATCAGACAGGAGAAATACTCCAGATATAACAGACTGACCCTAGCCCCCGACACATAAACTACTGCAGCATAAATACTGGAGGCTGAGACAGAAGGGGTCGGGAGACACTGTGGCCCCGTCCGACGATACCCCCGGACAGGGCTAAACAGGCAGGATATATCTTCAACCACCAACTTACCATCCTGAGACAAGGCCGAGTATAGCCCACAAAGATCTCCGCCACGGCACAACCCAAGGGGGGGCGCCAACCCAGACAGGAAGATCACGTCAGTGACTCAAGCCACTCAAGTGACCCACCCCTCCTAGGGACAGCATGGAAGGGCACCAGTTGGCCAGTGACTCAGCCCCTGTAATAGGGTTAGAGGCAGAGAATCCCAGTGGAGAGAGGGGAACCAGCCAGGCAGAGACAGCAAGGGCGGTTCGTTGCTCCGGTGCCTTTCCGTTCACCTTCACACTCCTGGGCCAGACTACACTCAATAATAGGACCTTCTGAAGAGATGAGTCTTCAGTAAAGACTTAAAGGTTGAGACCGAGTCTGCGTCTCTCACATGGGTAGGCAGACAAGTCCATAAAAATGTAGCTCTATAGGAGAAAGCCCCGCCTCCAGCTGTTCGCTTAGAAATTCTAGGGACAGTTAGGAGGCCTGTGTCTTGTGACCGTAGCGTACGTGTAGGGATGTACGGCAGGACCAAATCGGAAAGATAGGTAGGAGCAAGCCCATGTAATGCTTTGTAGGTTAGCAGTAAAACCTTGAAATCAAATTATGGGCTCAATTAGTCCTGCTAACAGAACTTATTCATCAAACCTATCAACACACAACTATTCTCCATCAAACAATGTACCATAGTCTCAATAGAAGAGGGCTCTCCAACCCTGTTCGTGGAGAGCTACCATCATGTAGCTTTTCATTCCAACCCTAATCTAGCACACCTGATTCTAATAATTCACTGGTTTATAAGATAAATCAGGTTAGTTACAACTGGGGTTGGACTGAAAACCTCCAGGAGGGTATCTCTTGTGACGTTGTCCTGTAGAATATTCATAAATATATTTTTAAGTTTAAAGTCCATTATACACCCACATGGTATGAAGGCCAAAAGATCACTGGGACACTCCATAGTAACCATCATCAAACACACATCCACTTTGTTGTTCGCATTGTTTCTTTATGATTATAAACTGGGTGGTTTGAGCCCTGAATGCTGATTGGCTGACAGCTGTGGTATATCAGACCGTATACCACGGATTTGACAAAAGATGTATTTTTACTGCTCTAATTATGTTGGTAACCAGTTTATAATAGCAATAAGGCACCTCAGGGGTTTATGACATATGGCCAATATACCACGGCTAAGGGCCGTATCCAGGCACTCCGCGTTGAGTCAAATCAAATCAAATCAAATTTATTTTTATATAGCCCTTCGTACATCAGCTGATATTCTCAAAGTGCTGTACAGAAACCCAGCCTAAAACCCCAAACAGCAAGCAAAGCATGTGAAAGAAGCACGGTGGCTAGGAAAAACTCCCTAGGAAAAACTCCCTAGAAAGGCCAAAAACCTAGGAAGAAACCTAGAGAGGAACCAGGCTATGAGGGGTGGCCAGTCCTCTTCTGGCTGTGCAGGGTGGATATTAAAACAGAACATGGTCAAAATGTTAAAATGTTAAAATGTTCATAAATGACCAGCATGGTCAAATAATAATAATCATAGTAGTTGTCGAGGGTGCAACAAGCACGTCCGGTGAACAGGTCAGGGTTCCATAGCCGCAGGCAGAACAGTTGAAACTGGAGCAGCAGCACGGCCAGGTGGACTGGGGACAGCAAGGAGTCATCATACCAGGTAGTCCTGAGGCATGGTCCTAGGGCTCAGGTCCTCCGAGAGAAAGACAGAAAGAGAGAAAGAGAATTAGAGAGAGCATATTTAAATACACACAGGACACCGGATAAGACAAGAGAAATACTCCAGATGTAACAGACTGACCCTAGCCCCCGACACATAAACTACTGCAGCATAAATACTGGAGGCTGAGACAGGAGGGATCAGAAGACACTGTGGCCCCATCCGATGATACCCCGGACAGGGCCAAACAGGCAGGATATAACCCCACCCACTTTGCCAAAGCACAGCCCCCACACCACTAGAGGGATGTCTCCAACCACCAACTTACCGTCCTAAGACAAGGCCGAGTATAGCCCACAACGATCTCCGCCATGGCACAACCCAGGGGGGGCGCCAACCCAGACAGGAAGACCACGTCAGTGACTCAACCCACTCAAGTGACGCACCCCTCCCATGGACGGCATGGAAGAACACCAGTAGGCCAGTGACTCAGCCTCTGTAAAAGGGTTAGAGGCAGAGAATCCCAGTGGAAAGAGGGGAACCGGCAAGGCAGAGACAGCAAGGGCGGTTCGTTGCTCCAGCCTTTCCGTTCACCTTCACACTCCTGGGCCAGACTATACTTAATCATAGGACCTACTGAAGAGATAAGTCTTCAGTAAAGACTTAAAGGTTGAGACTGAGTCTGCGTCTCTCACATTGGTAGGCAGACCATTCCATAAAAATGGAGCTCTATAGGAGAAAGCCCTACCTCCAGCCGTTTGCTTAGAAATTCTAGGGACAATTAGGAGGCCTGCGTCTTGTGACCGTAGCGTACGTGTAGGTATGTACGGCAGGACCAAATCGGAAAGATAGGTAGGAGCAAGCCCATGTAATGCTTTGTAGGTTAGCAGTAAAACCTTGCTACGGCTAAGGGCCCAACAACAGCCCTTAGCCGTAGTATATTGGCCATATACCACACCCCCTCGTGGCTTAGTGGTTAACAATGCAACAGGTGGGTCTAATTCTGAATGGTGATTGTTTAAAAAGGGGAGAAATGTATGCTAGTGGTTAGAGTGTTTTACAGTCAGTTCAGTCAAGTTCAAGTGTATGGAACAGACGATTATAGGATGAAAGACTACGTCTATAGACGAATATAGCTACCTCGACCTGAACTCAAGAAACTACATTTCAACACAAGAAAAGACACACAAAAAAACGACATGGTTTCATAGTTCTGCAAATTCTCTGTTGGAAACAACTAAAGATGGGGAGACTGATTCTAAAACATAATAATTTGAATTCAAAAATGTTCTTATGTTGTCCAGCAGACCAATGAGAACTTCCGTGTAATCTCACATGATTGTATCTTGTTGACCTGTACAGGGCTGGGTAAAAAAGTGTTCCAGTTTTCTGCCCCTTCCACATGGAACGCGCATCTCTTTCAATGACTTTAAAGCTAGGGTAAAAACTATGGTGAACAATGAAGGGGGGGGGCAGTCAATGTGTTGACACCTGTCTGTAGATGCACTACACCCCTACCAAAGCATCTTGTCTGCTCAATGTGTATATTGATGTTTTATGTTGTAAATGTGTCTTTGTATGAAACTGTCACGTTCGTCGTAAAGATGGGACCAAGGCACAGCGGGAATGTGTATGCTCATCTTCTTGTTTATTGAGAAGAAAACAAAACAAACCACTTAATCAAAACAACATCGACGAAAAAACAGTCCTGTGAGACATACAGCTAAACATGTAACAACTACCCACAAAAACCCATGAAAAAACACCCCTACTAAATAGGACCTTCATCTAGAGGCAACGAGGATAGCTGCCTCCAATTGAAGGTCAACCCAATAAACTGAACATAGAAAAAGAATAACTAGACACAGACATAGAAATAGACTAAAATAGAACATTAACCAAAAAACCCCGAAAACACATAAAACAAACACCCCCTGCCACGTCCTGACCAAACTTACAATAACAAATAACCCCTTTACTGGTCAGGACGTGACAGAAACTTTATGTGCTGCTATTTTGGCCAAGTCTCTCTTCATTTTAATTTTTTTATTTTTCTCAATAAGACTAATTTGGTCAAATAAAAAATATAAACAAATGTGAATTTTGAATTCATCTGGATTTTGGTATATTAATTTATTTGTTATTTTGATTAGTGTATGTCTTTATAAAATTCCTATCAGTGGTGTGTATTCATGGATGCCAAGGGAAGCCAGGCTTCCCCCAAAAAATTGACCAAGAAAAAAAGAAAGATGTAAAATAATGTGTCTTTCGTTTCTCAATGTTTCATAATTTTAATAGATTCGATGATAGTGTATCATCATCAAGCCTAAAAACAATTTTCTTTGAAGGAAGACGTGGTGCATTTGAAATACTTTAATTTGTCTCTTTCATTATTCTCTTTTCATTTCTCTCTTTTCATTTGTCTCTGTTGTGTATTGTTCTTGTATGGGTAAGGTATTCCTTTGCAATCTGTTAACATGTTGTGAATCAGAGTACTGCTCTCTTAGTCTGCACAGTGGGCAGAGAAGCCTGATGCCTAGTCTGGATACACTTCAGAACACTTGTTGTTTTCTTCCTGTACAACATTGAAACACCATGTAGACAATGTTACGCATATTATTGGCCTATAAAGTGGATTGCTGTTCAAAGTTTTGCGTGACAGAGTTTTTAGCATATCATCATTCCAGCATGTGTGTGTGTGTGTGTGTGTGTGTGTGTGTGGGTGCGTGCGTGCGTGTGTGTTTGTTGTGTGTTGTGTTTTTTAAATCAATATGTTTAAGGCAGTGTTTTTAAGTGTGTCTCACCACACTGTAATATTTAATAGAGATAAATAATGTATGTCTATTACCCCTCCTAGATTTGGAATAATATGCAGCATCTATTGGGGCCTTTGTTGAACTTTGTGTCAATGACAAAGTACCGTTTTTTTTGTTGGCCCGATCAAAATATTCCCCCGAAAAGCAATGCCAAGCATTTTTCTGCTCCATAAAGTAGTCAAACAGGCTAGACACTGCAGTGAGATCATGAACGTACGCGACACTTTCTGGATCTGGGTTGGACTTTCCTGTTGTTATGATGATTAAGTTCAGTGACAGACAGATATATCCCCATTCCATTCTATTCAGCAGGCAGGCAGGTTGCGGGAAACTGTTCTAATCATCAGAATCTGTTTCTCTTGCCAGACAGGAGAGAGATATATCTCCACACACAGGTGTGTCTTAGAGTAGTGAAACATTCACATCAAATGTTAGAGGTAGCAGAAAATTGCTGCCATCTGTCAGTTAACCATCATTCAACCAGTATTGCAACCAAGTCACTTGTGGACCTATGGTCATTTATAACAGTGTATGACTGTTTCTGTATGCCTCTTCTACACCTGTCTTTAGAAGAAAACATGCGTGACATCTTTGCTCATCAGGAAAGGATTGGGGAAGTAATGGCAGTTCCTGGTACATGTGTTTTTATAGCAAACAACCAGGTGAAATTGAAAGTTACAATCATCTGTCTTCTTCTTTGATTGCTGACTAGATAATGTGTTGTCAGATGCTGAAGGTCATGTTTTTCTTGAGACTAGTTGGCCAATAAGTTTAACTGAGGTTGGCTAAGATAATCCTGCCAAAAGATGTCAAACCAGTACATGGTTCATGTAAGACAGTTAAAAAATATTGTTTTGGGAATCTTGTAGATAACTCTCTCTCATCTCAAATGGAAGAGCGGCTACAGGCTCATCATCAGAGTTGACTCACAAGACTAAAGGCGACTATTTTATTTTTCATATTCTAACATTACACTATCGTAAGCAGCATGAGTCCATGTACCCATCCTGCCTGGTGTCAATGGTACAGGCTGGTGGCAGTGGAGTACCGCTGTCCAATCTGCAGCAACTGTGTGATGCCATTGCGTCAGCATGGACCAACATCCCTGTGGAATGTTTCCAACTTGTAGAATCCATGCCCCAAATAATTCAGGCTGTTCTGGAGGCAATGATGGGATCCAACCCGGGACTAGATGGGGGTGCCTAATAAACTGGCCATGAGTTTATAATTAGTTAATAATACGCATAATGGTATGCATTGATGCTTTTTTCTTGTTATGGCAACATATCTCTTATATTGGAATGCAGAATATATATCTGAACACATTAACTTGTTTCACTTTCTTTTCCAGAGTAAAGCATCCAGTGACAGCATGCAGTTGGCCACATTATGGGCTCAATTAGCTAACAGAGCTGATTCATCGAAACCTATCAACACACTGTCACAACGTCCACAGAAGGTGGCGCCACTCCCCGGTCAGGCGGCGCTCGGCGGTCGTCGTCGCCGGCCTACTAGCTGCCACTGATCCATGTTTCATGTGTCTGTTAGTTATTTCTGTTTTGTGCGCACCTGTGTCTTGTTTGTAATTAGTGGGAGCGTATTTAGTTTGTCAGTTTCTTGTTTGGGGTTGTGCGGGATTGTTTTGTGTTACGTTTTTGGATTTAGGGTTGGAGTATTTTCTAATGGGTTTCATTACACGACACTGATATTAGGTATTAGGGTTGCCGGGCTGCGTCCCGTGTATTTTGAGTTTTGGAGCTGTTCTACCTCCTGCTTATGTTTTGCACCCTGCCTATCGTTGTACTCACTCTGGACTTAATTAAATATTTTTCTACGGACCTTTTTGTCTCCTGCGCCTGACTCACCCGTTTCCTGCTCCTTGGAAGACGTGGCAGAATCCCGCACCACAAGATGGAGTCAGCAGGAGCCGAATCACCGTCCATGGCAGATCAGGTATCACAACATGCCAGCCTCCTTCAACGACTGGGCATGGCCATGGATCAGGTGCTGGTCCGTTTGGAGAGCTGGGAGAGAGCCGCTCCCTCACCACCTCCAGTACCTACTCACCACCCTGCACCCCTACTAGTACCCACCGAACCCAACACGAGTGGGATTCGGATCATGGCTCCCAGGGAGTTCGATGGTACGGCCGCCGGGTGCCAGGGGTTTTTGTTACAATTAGATTTGTACCTGGCGACTGTTCGGCCCTTTCCCTCGGACAAAGAGAGGGTGAGCGTTCTCGTCTCATGCCTCACGGGTAGAGCCCTAGAATGGGCAAACGCACTCTGGGATGGCCCAGATTCAGCTAGGAGCGTCTACCCGGACTTCGCCCGTCGCTTTCGGGCGGTATTCGATCATCCCCCGGAGGGCAAGGCGGTGTGTGAGCGATTATTCCACCTGAGGCAGGAGACGAGGAGAGCTCAGGACTTTGCCCTGGACTTCCGGACTCTCGCCGCTGGATCGGGGTGGAATGAGTGGGCCCTGATTGACCACTACAGATGCAGTCTTCGGGAGGACGTCCGCCGGGAGCTGGCTTGCCGGGACAATACGACCACTCTGGACCAGCTTTTTGATTTGTCCATCAGGCTGGACAACCTGCTAGCTGCCCAGGCGCATTCTATTTGGGGTCTGTTTGTTCCACCTCCCGGCCCTCCTGCTCCAACGCCCATGGAGATAGGGGGGGCGGCAGCTAGGAGGACCGGAGGGGGGGGGCTTCTCCTGCGCCCATTGTGGTCGTAGAAGGCACACTGCGGACCGGTGCTGGAGAGGTCCACCCGGGAGTTCGGATGGCAGGCAGAGCACCACATCGACCCCTCAGGTGAGTTAGCACCAGTCACACCCAGAGCCCCCTGTCGATCATATGTACACCTCTGTTTGTTTCCCAGATTTTTCCCCGCACTTCCAGTATAAGGCACTAGTCGATTCAGGCGCAGCTGGGAGTTTTTATGGACCGTGGGGTTGCCGCTAAGTTAGGTATTCCCCTGGTTCAGTTGGAACAACCCTTTTCTGTACACGCCCTAGATAGTCGACCACTAGGATCCGGCCAAGTCACAGTGCCACTACTCATGGTGACGTGAGGGGTCATAAGGAGCGTATCAGCCTGTACCTCATTGCTTCCCCGGCGTTTCCGGTGGTACTGGGAATTCCCTGGCTAGCTACTCATAACCCTAATATTTCATGGAGGCAGAGGGCTCTTAAGGGGTGGTCGAGGGAGTGCTCAGGCAGGTGTATAGGAGTGTCCATCGGTGTGACCATGGTGGAGAGTCCAGAACCAGTCTCCACCGTGCACATTCCCTCTGAATATGCCGATTGGCTATCGCCTTCAGTAAAAAGAAGGCGACTCAACAGCCAGTTGAATCCTGTGGCGCGTTATTCAAATACCTTAAATATGCTATTACTTCACTGTTTCAAAAATATGACTATTTTACACCATTTTAAAGATAAGACTCTCGTTAATCTAACCACACTGTCCGATTTCAAAAAGGCTTTACAATGAAAGCAAAACATTAGATTATGTCAGCCAGAAATAATCAGACACCCATTTTTCAAGCTAGCATATAATGTCACATAAACCCAAACCACACCTAAATGTAGCACTAACCTTTGATGATCTTCATCAGATGACAACCCTAGGACATTATGTTATACAATACATGCATGTTTTGTTCAATCAAGTTCATATTTATATCAAAAAACAGCTTTTTACATTAGCATGTGACTAGCATGTGACTAGCATTCCCACCGAACACTGCCGGTGAATTTACTAAATTACTCACGATAAACGTTCACAAAAAGCATAACAATTATTTTAAGAATTATAGATACAGAACTCCTCTATGCACTCGATATGTCCGATTTTAAAATAGCTTTTCGGTGAAAGCACATTTTGCAATATTCTCAGTAGATAGCCCGGCATCACAGGGCTAGCTATTTAGACACCCAGCAAGTTTAGCACTCATCAAAGTCAGATTTACTATAAGAAAAATGTTATTACCTTTGTTGTCTTCATCAGAATGCACTCCCAGGACTTCTACTTCAATAACAAATGTTGGTTTGGTCCAAAATAATCCATCGTTATATCCAAACAGCGGCGTTTTGTTTGTGCGTTCTAGACACTATCCTAAAGGGTAAATAAGGGTGGCGAGCATGGCGCAATTCGTGACAAAAAAATTCTAAATATTCCATTACCGTACTTCGAAGCATGTCAACCGCTGTTTAAAATCAATTTTTATGCAATTTTTCTCATAAAAAAGCGATAATATTCCGACCGGGAATCTGCTTTTAGGTAAACAGACAAAGGAAAAGAAAGCATTCGGTCGAAGCGGGCACGCGCCTAAGCCCATAGTACTCTGAGTGGCCACTTGCCAAAAGCGATAAAGTGTTTCAGCCAGAGCCTACCTCGATATCGTTCAGCTTTTTCCCGGGCTCTGAGACCCTATGGAAGCCGTAGGAAGTGTCACGTTATTGCACAGATCCTGAGTCTTCAATAAAAAGAGCCAAGATGAAACACTACTTCTCAGACAGGCCACTTCCTGCTTGAAATCTTCTCAGGTTTTGGCCTGCCATATGAGTTCTGTTATACTCACAGACACCATTCAAACAGTTTTAGAAACTTTAGGGTGTTTTCTATCCAAAGCCAATAATTATATGCATATTCTATTTACTGGGCAGGAGTAGTAACCAGATTAAATCGGGTACGTTTTTTATCCAGCCGTGTCAATACTGCCCCCTAGCCCTAACAGGTTAACTATGATGTGGGGGGCCGGGAGTTGTTGGCTGTGGTCGAAGCTCTGAAAGTGTGGAGACATTGGCTTGAGGTCGCACGTCACCCTTTCCTCATCTGGACTGATCACCGTAACCTGGAGTACATCCGGGCAGCTTGGAGACTTAACCCTCATCAAGCCAGGTGGGCCATGTTTTTTACGAGGTTCCAATTTACCTTGTCGTACATTCCAGGTTCCCGGAACCGGAAGGCCGATGCACTGTCGCGTCTCCACGACACCAAGGAGCGGACCATCGATCCTACTCCCATCCTCCCTGCCTCCTGTCTGGTGGCACCTGTGGTTTGGGAGGTGGATGCGGACATCGAGCGGGCGGTGCAGTCGGAACCTATTCCACCTCAGTGTCCCGCTGGCCGGAAGTACGTCCCGCTTAGTGTTCGCGATCGTCTGATCCGGTGGTCGCGTACTCTACCATCCTCGGGTCATCCTGGTGTGGAACGGACAGTGCAGGCCTTGAGAGGGATGTACTGGTGGCCCACCTTGGTTAAGGATGTCAGGCACTATGTCTCCTCCTGTTCGGTGTGCGCCCAGTGTAAGGCTCCTAGGCACTTACCGCGAGGGAAATTACAGCCCCACCCTATTCCACAGCGACTGTGGTCCCACCTGTCGGTGGATTTCCTTACGGATCTCCCGTCTTCTCAGGGGAACACCACGATCCTGGTTGTTGTTTATCGTTTCTCTAAGTCCTGCCGTCTGATCCCTTTGCCCGGTCTTCCTACGGCCCTACAGACCACGGAGGCCCTGCTTACGCATTTCTTCCGGCACTACAGCATGCCCGAGGACATCGTCTCTGATCGGAGTCCCCAGTTCACGTCCAGGGTGTGGAGAGCGTTTATGGAGAGGCTGGGGGTCTCGGTCAGTTTGACTTCGGGTTTTCACCCCGAGAGTAATGGGCAGGTGGAACGTATTAACCAGCATGTGGGCAGGTTCCCGCGGTCCTATTGCCAGGACCGGCCAGGGGAGTGGGCGAAGTTTTTGCCATGGGCGGAGATGGCGCAGAACTTTCTGCATCATTCCTCTACTAACCTGTCTCCCTTCCAGGTGGTATTAGGTTACCAAACGGTCCTGGTGCCTTGGCATCAGATAGAAGCCAGATAGAAGCTCCTGCGGTGGAGGACTGGGTTCAGCGCTCGAAGGAGACATGGAGTGCCGTCCAGGAATGAGCTGTAGGATGGCACAAGGAGAGCGCTGACCGCCGCCGCAGTGAGGCCCCCGTGTACAAACCGGGGGACAGAGTCTGGCTCTCGACCCGGAACCTGTCCCTCCGCCTGCCCTGCCGGAAGCTGGGTCCGCGATTTGTGGGGCCGTTCAAAGTTCTGAGGAGAATAGACGAGGTGTGTTGTAGGTTACAACTTCCGTCATATTACCGTATTAACCCCTCGTTTCATGTGTCTCTCCTCAGGCCGGTGGTAGCTGGTCCGCTACAGGACGCTGAGGTGAGGGAGGTCCCTCCGGCCCCCCGGACATCGGGGGGGCCCCGGCATACACATTCCGGTCCATCTTGGACTCCCGACGTCGGGTAAGGGGCCTGCAGTACCTCGTGGACTGGGAGAGGTACGGTCCGGAGGAGAGGTGTTGGGTACCGTTGAGGGATATTCTGGACCCAGCCCTGTTGCAGAGATTTCACAGACTCCGTCAGGATCGCCCTGCTACTCGTCCTCCGGGTCGTCCTATAAGCCGGTGTCGGCGCACTGCGGGAGCTGCACATCAGGGGGGGGGTACTGTCACAACGTCCACAGAAGTTGGCGCCACTCCCCGGTCGGGCGGCACTCGGCAGTCGTCGTCGCCGGCCTACTAGCTGCCACCGATCCATGTTTCATGTGTCTGTCTGTTAGCTATGTCTGTTTTGTGCGCACCTGTGGCTTGTTTGTAATTAGTGGGAGGGTATTTAGTTTGTCAGTTTCTTGTTTGGGGTTGTGCGCGATTGTTTCGTGTTACGTTTTTGGATTTAGAGCTGGAGTATTTTCTTATGGGTTTGATTACACGACGCTGATATTAGGCTTTAGGGTTGCCGGGCGGCGTCCCGTGTATTTTGAGTTTTGGAGCTGTTCTACCTCCTGCTTATGTTTTGCACCCTGCCTATCGTTGTATTCACTGGACTTAATTAAATATTTTCTATGGACCTTTTTGTCTCCTGCGCCTGACTCACCCGTTTCCTGCTCCTTGGAAGACGTGACACACACAGCTATTCTCCATAAAACAATGCACCATAGTCTTATTAGAACAGGGCTCTCCAACCCTGTTCCTGGAGAGCTATCATCCTGTGGCTTTTCAATTCCAACTCTAATCTAGCAGATCTGATTCTAATAATTAACTGGTTTATAAGATAAATCAGGTTAGTTACAACTGGGGTTGGAGTGAAAACCTACAGGAGGTTAGCTCTCCACGTACAGGGATGGGGTGAAAACCTACAGGAGGGTATCTCCAGGGACGGAGTTGGATTGAAAACCTACAGGAGGGTAGCTCTCCAGGAACAGGGTTAGAGTGAAAACCGACAGGAGGTTAGCTCTCCATGAACAGGGATAGAGTGAAAACCTACAGGAGGGTAGCTCTCCAGGAACAGGGTTAGAGTGAAAACCTACAGGAGGGTAGCTCTCCAGGAACAGGGTTAGAGTGAAAACCGACAGGAGGCTAGCTATCCACGAACAGGGATGGGGTGAAAACCTACAGGAGGGTAGCTCTCCATGAACAGGGATGGAGTGAAAACCTACAGGAGGGTCGATCTCCAGGAACAGGGTTGGAGTGAAAACCTACAGAAGGTTATCTCTCCAGGAACAGGGTTGGAGTGAAAACCTACAGAAGGGTAGCTCTCCAGGAACAGGGATAGAGAGTTCTGGTATAAACCTACAGGAGGGTTGCTCTCCAGGAACAGGGATGGAGAGTCCTGTTGTAAACCTACAGGAGGGTTGCTCTCCAGGAACAGGGTTGGAGAGTTCTGGTGTAAACCTACAGGAGGGTAGCTCTCCAGGAACAGGGATGGAGAGTTCTGGTATAAACCTACAGGAGGGTTGCTCTCCAGGAACAGGGATGGAGAGTCCTGTTGTGAACCTACAGGAGGGTTGCTCTCCAGGAACAGGGTTGGAGAGTTCTGGTGTAAACCTACAGAAGGGTTGCTCTCCAGGAAAAGGGATGGAGAGTCCTGTTGTAAACCTACAGGAGGGTATCTCTCCAGGAACAGGGTTGGAGAGTCTTGGTGTAAACCTACAGTACAGGAGGGTTGCTCACCTGGAAAAGGGTTGTAGAGTCCTGGTATAAACCTTATGGAGGGTAGCTCTCCAGGAACAGGGTTGGCGTGAAAACCTACAGGAGGGTAGCTCTCCAGGAACAGGGATGGAGAGTCCTGCATTAGAATATGTAAAAAATAGTGCCATTTGAACATTGAGGTTGCATATCACAAAGCACTTACGGGAATATATCACTTATAATGAACATAGTAAGAAATAATTACATGTTTGTATTGTCCTCACAGCCCAAAGCCAGTACAACTTCTAATTGGCTGCTATTGGCTAGGAGAGAAGAAACCCTTACTGGTCTGAGGGACAGGAGTACTGCAATACTCATGCATTATGTGATGGCTGGTTTCATAAAGGTGTAATGAATCCCTAATAATATGTAAGACCCCCTTCAAATAAAGTATTACTAATGGAAAAGTCTAAGTATACTTCTCTGTTGTCATGAGATCATCGGGAAGTACTGCATTTATCCGTCTTCACGTCAATGTCTGTTTTTTAGAGCAAACTTCCCTGGTACAGTCCATTGGTTGGGCTAAAACCAGCTTCTTTCCCTTTGATTAAATAGCTGATAGCTGCTTTACTGAGGAGCAGTTGTACTTACTATGACTGTGTGATATTTGGTTGTCCCACCTAGCTACCTTAAGATGAATGCACTAACTGTTGGTCGCTCTGGATAAGACTATGTGAGTTTTGTAACAGACTGCAGCAAACTTCAGACAATAATAGAAATAGAAAATGTAGTATCTCATCTGGCCCGCTAGAATTAAACTGAAATACATGTACTGAATCAAATATTCTACAATAAAATAGGTATTTGAGCCAATGAACTAACCACCCTATTAATGACCCAATCCATATGAAGTCACAACTAAAGATGACAAGACTGACTGATTCTAAAATATAATAATAAACATTCTAATAAGATTTAGATTTACATTTTTCCTGTGTACCTACATGATCCAACAGACAAATGACAACTATCGCGTACAATCACATGACTGTATCTTGCTGTCTGTGCCTAACGGGGCGGCAGGGTAGCCTAGTGGTTAGAGTGTTGGGCTAGTAACTGAAAGGTTGCAAATTCAAATCCCCGAGCTGACAAGGTACAAATATGTTGTTCTTCCCCTGAACAAGTAGTTAACCCATTGTTCCTAGCCTGTCATTGAAAATAAGAATTTGTTCTTAACTGACTTGCCTAGTAAAATTAAAAAAAATAATGCCTGTACAGAGCTGGGTAAAATATTCTTCCAGTTGTCTGCCTCGTCCACTTGGAACAAGCGACAATAGGACTTGAAATTACAGGAGCGCATGACTTTCAAGCTAGGGTAAAAACTATGGTGAAGAATGAAATATGTGGGGGGGGGTCACTGTGTTTTCCCGGCCCTACCTGTAGATAGATGCACCACACCCCTCCAAAAATCTTATCTGCTCAATGTGTATATTGATGTTTTTATGTTGTTGTGGTTGGTGTTTTTATGTTGTCAACGTGTCTTTATATGAAACGTTACGTGCTGCTATTTTGGCCAGGTCTCTCGTGATTTCTTTTAATTATCTTGATAAGAATAAATTGGTCAAATAAAGGTCAATAAAAAAATACACAGACAATATATTTCAAATTCTTCTGATTTTGACATTTTTGTATAATTCTATCAAATAATGGTTTACAAAATGTGGGGATACCTAAAGGGGTCCTAAAATTCTAAATCAAATAGCTAAATGATCCATAGAATGACCACCTTAAAACAATTCCATATGTCAGTTTACACCCCCCACCCATTGTTTTAGACTCGAAAGAAATAAACATTTTGGCCCTATTGCCTCTAAATTTTCTGTCCTTCTGCCTCCCCATATGGAATGCCTACCACTTAGTGTGGATTCTGGAAGGGCACGAGTGGAAAACTGCCTTCAACACGACCAGCAGTCACTGCGATTATCTGGTCATGCCATTTGGCCTCAGCAACAACAATGCTCGTGCTGTGTTCCAGGCTCTGGTTAATGATGTTCTCTGCGACATGTAGAACTGGTTTGTTTTCAAATACCTTGATGACATCCTCATCTTCTCCTGCTCCACCCAAGAACACATGTGGGTCGAAAAAGCCTGCAACACCCTTCCCTGCTCTGTCACTGGCCTATCACCTTTTGAGTGTTCCCTGGGGTTTCTTTTACAATGTCGTCATCTGGGTCATACCTCATAGCAGAATGTTCTCAAACCTGTTCGTCAGTGTTCTTGGCCAGCTGTTTGGCAATACATGAGTAATAACAATATAATTCTGAATTATAATAATTAATTAATACGTTTAATGTTTTAATTTAATTGCCTACGGAGCTGTGAAGGGAACGGCACCTCCATACCTTCAGGCTCTGATCAGGCCCTACACCCAAACAAGGGCACTGCGTTCATCCACCTCTGGCCTGCTGGCCCCCCTACCTCTGAGGAAGCACAGTTCCCGCTCAGCCCAGTCAAAACTGTTCGCTGCTCTGGCACCCCAATGGTGGAACAAGCTCCCTCTTGACGCCAGGACAGCGGAGTCAATCACCACCTTCCGGAGACACCTGAAACCCCACCTCTTTAAGGAATACCTAGGATAGGATAAAGTAATCCTTCTAACCCCCCCCTTAAAAGATTTAGATGCACTATTGTAAAGTGGTTGTTCCACTGGATATCATAAGGTGAATGCACCAATTTGTAAGTCGCTCTGGATAAGAGCGTCTGCTAAATGACTTAAATGTAAATGTAAATGTAAATGTAATGTTTTCACTAGTAAATTGTCTTTTTCAGTTAGGGCTCAGTTCAATCTGTATCATGGAAGTTCCCCTTTATAGCACGATTGAACTGTAAAGGCAATGTCCTGCATTGGTGGAGACTGCATTCAAGGGAAAAACTGCATATGTCAGCTCAATAGGAAATTATCTTCAACCCCGCAGCACTCATGGGCTGCTGAATTTTTTTTTTTTCTCTTGCTTTGTTTGATCTTTTCTATATTATGTCTATCTCTGATAAGCTACCCAGGAAAGGGATGAAAATAGCCCATATTAATATACTGTACTGTATGAAGCCTTAGAAAGAGATCCCGACGACACACTGAGCGTAAATATATATATATTGATTGCAATTATTCCCGAATGATTGAGCGTTCATGTGGAAAGGATTAGCATTTCAATTGTTATAATTATCAACTTTGTAGTGTCTCTTATCTTTCGCGCCCTTATCAGTCCCTCTGTCTAACAAGCCGCCATGCCAGTTTAGCCCACTAGGGCACATTCCCCTATCATTTCTTTGTAACCATATCTACTGTTTGTTATGCATTTCTGTGTGTACTTACTTAGTAAATAAATTATTTTAAGACAATTGATGAATGGATGACTCATAGTTTTTATTTGATTTTTACTACACCTTTATTTAACCAGGTAGGCAAGTTGAGAACAAGTTCTCATTTACAATTGCGACCTGGCCAAGATAAAGCAAAGCAGTTCGACACATACAACAACACAGAGTTACACATGGAGTAAAACAAACATACAAGTAAAACACTGGAATGGTAGATTAGTAGTGGAAGAAAGTGCAAAGTAGAAATAGAAATAATGGGGTGCAAAGGAGCAAAAATAAATAAATAAATAAATACAGTAGGGGAAGGGGTAGTTGTTTGGGCTAAATTATAGATGAGCTATGTACAGGTGCAGTGATCTGTGAGCTGCTCTGACAGCTGGTGCTTAAAGCTAGTGAGGGAGATAAGTGTTTCATGTTTCAGAGATTTTTGTAGTTCCTTCCAGTCATTGGCAGCAGAGAACTGGAAGGAGAGACGGCCAAAGGAGGAATTGGCTTTGGGGGTGACCAGAGAGATATACCTGCTAGAGCTCGTGCTAAGGGGGGACTTTACCTAGCACGGTCTTGTAGATGACCTGGAGCCTATGGGTTTGGCGACGAGTATGAAGCGAGGGCCAGCCAACGAGAGCATTCAGGTCGCAGTGGTGGGTAGTATATGGGGCTTTGGTGACAAAACGGATGGCACTGTGATAGACTGTGTCATGACTGTCCTGATCAGGTCAGGTTACAGGAGACCACAGACCTACATATTATCTCTCAACCCCCAACAGAGGAGGAGAGAACTAGGGGTATGAGGAGGTGGGGGTTTTATGACCCCTCACGCCCATGATAAATCCTAGGACACAGAGAAATTCCTTTGTCCTCACTATGGAGAACTGGCCTCAGAACATTAAACATGCAATAAAGGGACTTTGGAACAATCAGCCACAATGGTGGTCATGACGAGAGATGGAATATGAAAATGTATGTAATTTTTGTATTGTTATGAAAGGTTAAGAGATGACGTTATTACAAAAACATTGTACCTTTAAGAGTTTTCCATGTATATGCCTGATGTTTATACATTGTACGTTGTGTGGAAAGTATCCAAATCAAAGAGAATGTTTTGGTAAGGATGAAATGTGAAGTTAGTGTCTAAAATTGGATTTGAGTAAAATCTAGGCCTTGCTCTTAACTTGGTACGCCCAGAGAACTGCCCTAAAGGCGGTTACGCCCACTTCTGACCCGAGGATATAAGACAGGAGACTGGAGAATTAACATTAGACTAAAGTGACCCTAGGCTGCAGCCAAGGTCTGAATGGTCAACGAACCCCTAAACGCAACACAAAGTTTGAAGACAAAGAAATATTTTTCTACCCAAGCTACGGATGAGTAGCTGTGTCTAAGTGGGTGAATTCAAGCCGAACCACCTAGCCTCCACTCTTCATCGAATTGTGGTATCTACGCTATTTCATTCCTACGCTGTGAGCTCTGAGCTACAGAGCTGTATGTCCTCAGATGACACCACAGAGAAAAGGGAAGAAATCAGACCACCAAGCCAAGAAGGACACTGACATTGTGAGGACAATCAGAGAGTTGCGTCGGAGCAGTGCGTCCTTGAGAAGCCTAAACGAGCCACGCGGGACGCCCCATCTGAGACCTCCAACATGTAATTACATCATTATATTCTGACCCATAAGAGCGGCAGTTCGGGGCAAGGCTAGGTTTAAATAAGCATAGCTGACAAATGAACCCAAATGTATATTTCTCTCGTGTACTTTCTTTGTTTCTCTCTCTTTTAAATCCCCATTTTGGGTAACACGCGCCATAGTGTGTTGGCCCGTTATACTAAGTCCTAATCAATAGCCTAGACTGTGTTTTGTGTATGTGTATTATTTTATCATAATTTTAGCTTGCTAGTAAATAAATAATCAACTAAGATCGGTGTGGTAAACTCATTGATGTAGCCCGGGTTCGTGCAGATTCCCGGATTATGCGACGTTCAGAAATGAGACAAGAGGACATCAGCGACTGTTGTAAAATCTATATTCTGATATTCTTTTGAGTTAATTTGGGAAATAGAAACGCAATAAAACTAATTTTCCCATGGTGCCCCAGGTTAATGAGTTAATAATTGCTTGATTCATTGCTTGATTCATTTAATCACGCAATCATAAACTGTTAATCATTCGATGAGCAACAGTCGTCACATTAACTAATACAACGTCACGACAACTGCATCCAGTTTATTGAGTAGGGTATTGGAGGCAGTTTTGTAAATGACATCGCCGAAGTCGAGGATTGGTAGGATGGCCAGTTTTACGAGTATATGTTTGGCAGCATGAGTGAAGGATGCTTTGTTGTGAAATAGGAAGCCAATTCTAGATTTAACTTTGGATTGGAGATGTTTGATGTCAGTCTGGAAGGAGAGCTTACAGTCTAACCAGACACCTAGGTATTTGTAGTTGTCCACATATTCTCGGTCAGAACTGTCCAGAGTAGTGATGCTTGTCGGGCGGAGGGTGCATGAAGCAGTCGTTTGAAGAGCATTCACTTAGTTTTACTACCATTTAAGAGCAGTTGGAGGCCACGGAAGGAGTGTTGTATGGTGTTGAAGCTCGTTTGGAGGTTTGTTAGCACAGTGTCCAAAGAAGGGCCAGAAGTATACAGAATGGTGTCGTCTGCGTGGAGGTGGATTAGAGACTCACCAGCAGCAAGAGCGACATCATTGATGTATACAGAGAAAAAAGTTCGCCCAAGAATTGAACCCTGTGGCACCCCCATAGAGACTACCAGAGGACCGGACAACAGGCCATCCGATTTGACACATTGAACTCTATCAGAGAAGTAGTTGGTGAACCAGGTGATGCAATCATTTGAGAAACCAAGGCTATTGAGTCTGCCGATGAGGATGTGGTGATTGACAGAGTCAAAAGCCTTGGCCAGGTCAATGAATACGGCAGCACAGTATTGTTTCTTATCGATGGTGGTTACGATATTGTTTAGGACCTTGAGCGTGGCTGAGGTGCACCCATGACCAGCTCTGAAACCATATTGCATAGCGGAGAAGGTGCGGTGGGATTCAAAATGTGGTCTCGTGTGGTTCAGTTGGTAGAGCATGGTGTTTGCAACGCCAGGATTGTGGGTTTGATTCCCACAGGGGACCAGTACGGGAACAAATTTATGAAATGTATGCATTCCCTACTGTAAGTTGCTCAGGATAAGAGCGTCTACTAAATGACTAAAATGTAAAAAAATGAAATGCTCGGTAATCTGTTTGTTGACTTGGCTTTCGAAGACCTTATAAAGGCAGGGTAGGATAGATGTAGGTCTGTAGCAGTTTGGGTCAAGAGTGTCCCCTCCTTTGAAGAGGGGGATGACAGCAGCTGCTTTCCGATCTTTTGGAATCTCAGACGACACAAAAGAGAGGTTGAACAGGCTGGTAATAGGGGTTGCAAAAACTTTCAGCAGATAATTTTAGAAAGAAAGGGTCCAGATTGTCTAGCCCGGCTGATTTGTAGGGTCCAGATTTTGCAGCTCTTTCAGAACATCAGCTGACTGGATTTGGGAGAAGGAGAAATGGGGAAGACTTGGGCGAGTAGCTGTGGGGGGTGCAGTGCTGTTGACCGCGGTAGGGGTAGCCAGGTGGAAAGCATGGCCTGCCGTAGTAAAATGCTTGTTGAAATGTTCAATTATAGTGGATTTATCGGAGGTGACAGAGTTTCTAATCCTCAGTGCAGTGGGCAGCTGGGAGGAGGTGTTCTTATTCTCCATGGACTTTACAGTGTCCCAGAACTTTTTTGAGTTTGTGTTGCAGGAAGCAAATTTCTGCTTGAAAAACCTAGCCTTGGCTTTTCTAACTGCCTGTGTATATTGGTTTCTAACTTGCCTGAAAAGTTGCATATCACGGGGGCTGTTCGATGCTAATGCAGAACGCCACAGGATGTTTTTGTGTTGGTTAAGGGCAGTCAGGTCTGGAGAGAACCAAGGGTTATATCTGTTCCTGGTTCTACATTTCTTGAATGCTTATTTAAGATGGTGAGGAAGGCATTTAAAAAAAATAACCAGGCATCCTCTACTGACGGGATGAGGTCAATATCCTTCCAGGATAACCGGGCCAGGTTGATTAGAAAGGCTTGCTCTCTGAAATGTTTCAGGGAGCGTTTGACAGTGATGAGTGGAGGTCGTTTGACCGCTGACCCATTACGGATGCAGGCAATGAGGCAATGATCGCTGAGATCTTGGTTGAAAACAGCAGAGGTGTATTTAGAGGGCAAGTTGGTTAGGATGATATCTATGAGGGTGCCTGTGTTTACGGCTTTGGGGTGGTACCTGGTAGGTTCATTGATAATTTGTGTGAGATTGAGGGCATCAAGCTTAGATTGTAGGATGGCTGGGGTGTTAAGCATGTCCCAGTTTAGGTCACCTAGCAGCATGAGCTCTGAAGATAGATGGGGGGCAATCAGTTCACATATGGTGTCCAGAGCACAGCTGGGGGCAGAGGGTGGTCTATAGCAGGCGGCAATGGTGAGAGACTTGTTTTTAGAGAGATGGATTTTTAAAAGTAGAAGTTGAAATTGTTTGGGTACAGACCTGGATAGTAGGACAGAACTTTGAGTGAGGACTGGGTTCGTGCAGATAACCAACAATTTAAGACGTTTGGAATGAGACTAACGTGAGGTAAAGAATAATTCATTAATCAGAAGACTAAGTGATCTTATATACGAAAATATCTGAAAGTTATATTAGGAAAATTATAACTTTGTAATCTGAATATTTTCCTTGATGCCCCAACTTCCTAGTTAATTACAGTTACGTGATTAATTAGTTTAATCGCGTAATAATAACTACAGAGAGTTATTTGATAAAAATAAGTCTTCAGTTTGAATGATGCCAAAGACACGACACATCAGATAAGATTAATATATTAGCCATTTCTGAGACTCACTTAGATAATTCATTTGATGATACAGCAATAGCAATACAAGGATATAACATCTATAGAAGAGAAAGGAATGCTTATGGGGGAGGAGCCATATCCCTGTAATGCTTAGAGAAGATCCTATGTCAAGTGTTGTTGAAGTGTTGTGGTTGTAGGTTCACCTGGCACATCTAAAGCCCATTCTTTTGGGCTGTTGCTATAGGCCACCAAGTGCTAACAGTCCGTTTCCAAATAAAATGTGTGAAATGCTTGATAGTGTATGTGATGTAAGCAGAGAGGTCTACTTTCTTGGGGACCTGAATATTGACTCGTTTTCATCATGTTGTCCACTCAAGAGGAAGCTTCTCACTGTAAACTGTAATCAGGTTCAGGTTATTCATCAACCTACCAGGGTGTTTACAAACACTACAGGAACAAGATAATCCACATGTACTGATCACATTTTTACTAATACTGTAGAACTTTGTTCCAAAGATGTATCCATACCCATTGGATGCAGTGATCACAATATAGTGGCTATATCCAGGAAAGCCACAGTTTCAAAAGCTGGGCCTAAAATTGTGTACAAGAGATCATCCAAAAGATTTTGCTGTGACTCTTATATGGATGATGTTAAAAATATTTGTTGGTCTGATGTGATTAATAAGGAGCATCCAGGTCCTGCACTTGATACATTTACGAAAATGCTTCTTCCAATTATTGATAAACATGCACCTGTTAAGAAACTTATTTTTTTAACTGTTAAGGCTCCATAGATTGACGAGGAACTGAAAAACTCTATAACTGAAAGAGATTGTGCCAAAGGAGTGGCTAATAAGTCTGGCTGCTCATCTGACTGGCTGACTTACAGAAAATTGATAAATTATGTGACAAAACTCAACAAAAAGAAGACGAAGAAACTGAATTATGAAGCCAAGATCAATGATATAAAGAATGATGATAAAACACTTTGGAGTACTTTAAATTAAATGATGGGCAGAAACACAAATTCAACTCTTTCTTTCAATGATTCAATTGCAGATTATTTTAATGATTACTTTATTGGCAAAGTGGGCAAACTTAGGCAGGAAATGCCAACAATCAACAGTGAGCCATCATACTCATGTATAAAAAATAAAAAAATAAAAAAACAAATTACATTTTGTCAAGATAGTGTGGGAGAGGTGGGAAAGTGTGGGAGAGGTGGGAAAGTATTGTTATCAATCAATAATGACAAACCTCCTAGCATTGACAACTTAGATGCAAAGCTACTGAGGATGGTAGCGGACTCTATGGCCTCTCCTATCCGTCAAATCTTTCATCTGAACCTAGAGGAAAGTCTTTGTCCACAGGCCTGGAGGGAAGCCAAAGTCATTCCCCTACCTAAGAGTGGTAAAGCAGCCTTTACTGGCTCTAAAAGCAGACCTATGAGCTTGCTGCCAGCTCTTAACAAACTGTTGGAAAAAATGGTGTTTGACCAAATACAATGCTACTTCTCTGTAAACAAATTATCAACAGACGACCAGCATGCTTATAGAGAAGGGCATTCAACATGTACTGTACTGCACTGACACAAATGACTGATGATTGGTTGAAAGAAATTGATAATAAGACGATTGTCGATAATCAAATCGATAATTTCAATAAGCATTTTTCCACGGCTGGCCATGCTTTCCACCTGGCTACCCCTACCGTGGCCAACATCTCAGCATCCCTGCAGCAACTGATCCTCCTCTACGCAGATGACATAAATCTGGCCCTTCTTTGGACACTGTGCTAACAAACCTCCAAATGAGCTTCAACGCCATTCAACACTCCCTCCGTGGCCTCCAACTGCTTTTAAATGCTATTAAAACGAAGTGGATGCTCCTCAAACGATTGCTGCCCGCACCCTCCCGCCCAACTAGCATCACTACTCTGGACAGTTCTGACCAAGAATATGTGGACAACTGCAAATACCTAGGTGTCTGGTTAGACTGTAAACTCTCCTTCCAGACTCACATTAAGCATCTCCAAATCATAATTAAATCTAGAATCAGCTTCGGCCTCTGACCGCAAGGCACTACAGAGGGTAATGCGTACGGCCCAGTACATCACTTCGGAGGCCGAGCAATTGCCGTACCAGCCAGTGATGCAACCAGTCACGATGCTCTCGATGTTGCAGCTGTAGAACCTTTTGAGGGTCTCAGGACCCATGCCAAATCTTTTTAGTTTCCTGAGGGGGAATAGGCTTTGTCATGCCCTCTTCCCCACTCTCTTGGTGTGTTTGGACCATTCTAGTTTGTTGTAGATGTGGACACCAAGGAACTTGAAGCTCTCAACCTGCTGCACTACAACCACGTCGATGAGAATGTGGGCGTGCTCGGTCCTTCTTTTCCTGTAGTCCACAATCATCTCCTTAGTCTTGGTCATGTTGAGGGATAGGTTGTTATTCTGGCACCACCCGGCCAGGTCTCTGACCTCCTCCCTATAAGCTGTCTCATTGTTGTCGGTGATCAGGCCTACCACTGTTGTGTCGTCTGCAAACTTAACTTCTTTGGGATAGGGGTAGTATTTTCACGGCCGGATAAAAAACGTACCCGATTTAATCTGGTTACTACTCCTGCCCAGAAACTAGAATATGCATATAATTAGTAGATTTGGATCGAAAACACTCTAAAGTTTCTAAAACTGTTTGAATGGTGTCTGTGAGTATAACATAACTCATATGGCAGGCCAAAACATGAGAAGATTCCATACAGGAAGTGCCCTGTCTGACAATTTGTTGTCCTTCTGTTGCATCTCTATCGACATTACAGCATCTCTGCTGTAACGTGACACTTTCTAAGGCTTCCATTGGCTCTCTAAAGCCGCCAGAAAGTGGAATGGGGTGTCTGCTGTCAAAGTACAGCTGCTCTGTTTGTGAGTGGTCAGCCTGGGGACAGTGAGACTGGAGATGCGCCGTCACGAGATTTCTCCATTTTTTTCTTTCAGCCTTTGAATGAATACAACATTGCCTGGTTGGAATATTATTGCTATTTTACGAGAAAAATCTAACACTGGAGCTCCGCAGGGGTGCGTGCTCAGTCCCCTCCTGTACTCCCTGTTCACCCACGACTGCATGGCCAGGCACGACTCCAACACCATCATTAACCTGTTGAGGACAGGCGTTCTGCTAGCGGAACCCCGTTCCGCCTGCGGAACCCCTAGCCAACAGCCAATGGCATCGCACGGCGTGAAATACAAAACCAACTAAAATACCACAATTCAATTTTCTCAAACAATCAACTATTTTACACCATTTTAAAGATAAGACTCTCGTTAATCTAACCACATTGCCCGATTTCAAAAGGCTTTACAACGAAAGCAAAACATTAGATTATGTTAGGAGAGTACATAGACACAAATAATCACACAGCCATTTTCCAAGCAAGCATATAATGTCACAAAAACCCAGAAGACAGCTAAATGCAGCACTAACCTTTGATGATCTTCATCAGATGACACACCTAGGACATTATGTTATACAATACATGCATGTTTTGTTCAATCAAGTTCATATTTATATCAAAAACCAGCTTTTTACATTAGCATGTGACGTTCAGAACTAGCATACCCCCCGCAAACCTCCGGTGAATTTACTAAATTACTCACGATAAACGTTCACAAAAAACATAACAATTATTTTAAGAATTATAGATACAGAACTCCTTTGTGCAATCGAGGTGTCCGATTTTAAAATAGCTTTTCGGTGAAAGCACATTTTGCAATATTCTGAGTACATAGCCCAGCCATCACGGGCTAGCTATTTAGACACCCACCAAGTTTAGCCCTGACCAAACTCCGATTTACTATTACAAAAGTTTGATAACCTTTGATGTTCTTCGTCAGAATGCACTCCCAGGACTGCTACTTCAATAACAAATGTTGGTTTGGTCCAAAATAATCCATAGTTATATCCAAATAGCAGCGTTTTGTTCGTGCGTTCAAGACACTATCCGAAGTGTAAATAAGGGTCACGAGCATGGCGCAATTCGTGACAAAAAATTTCAAAATATTCCATTACCGTACTTCGAAGCATGTCAACCGCTGTTTAAAATCAATTTTTATGCCATTTTTCTCGTAAAAAAGCGATAATATTCCGACCGGGAATCTGCGTTTAGGTAAACAGACAAAAGAAAACAAAGCATGAGGTCGACTCGGGCACCCGCCTGAGTCTCACAGTACTGTAACCAGCCACTACCCAAATGCGCTACTTTTTTTCAACCAGAGCCTGCAAAGCCACGATTCAGCTTTTTGCCGCCTTCTGAGAGCCCATGGGAGCCGTAGGAAGTGTCACGTAACAGCAGAGATCCTCTGTAATGGATAGAGATAATCAAGAAGGGCAAGAAATTGTCAGACAGGCCACTTCCTGCATGGAATCTTCTCAGGTTTTGGCCTGCCATATGAGTTCTGTTATACTCACAGACACCATTCAAACAGTTTTAGAAACTTTAGGGTGTTTTCTATCCAAAGCCAATAATTATATGCATATTCTAGTTACTGGGCAGGAGTAGTAACCAGATTAAATCGGGTACGTTTTTTATCCAGCCGTGTCAATACTGCCCCCTAGCCCTAACAGGTTAAAATTATAGACTGATCCTTTCTTTATCAGTGGGCAAACGTACAAAATCAGCAGGGGATCAAATACGTTTTTCCCCCACTGTAGGAGGAGGCTCTGGAACATATTAAAATCGTCTGAAGGCCAAACCGTTGTGAGAACATTTTGTGAGAAAAGATTTTCGGGATGTCTCATGGTCTGACAAATACTTCTGAAGCTTGGCCACTTTCCACAGCAGATGTGGAAGGCTACCATAGGCAGATGTGGTGGATTGAGATGCAGCCCATGCAAAACAGATGTCTCTATCTTAAACTGACATATTTTGATAGGGATTTTTTAAAATAATGTTACAGTAGACCCAAGGGGGTTTTAAACTCTGTAACTGTTGTCATGACTTGCCATGTTGGGGGTGAGGATCATAGATGACAAATCTATTGTGAGTTACCGCCAAAACGGTAACTCAAAAGGTTGAATAATGAAACAATATTTCTGTAATCCAAAACAGTTGGAAAGGTCCGTCGGTACTTAAAGACCAATCCTGTCAAATGCATTGCTAATTGGTGATGGACAGTAGAACAGCATAACTGTATCTTTGAATGTGTATATTTCCCAGTGATCAGATTCACATCTAGATGTTGTGGAACTTATATGATTAAATATGAAATGTGTCGTTAGTCTTCTAAATGAGAGAATTGCTTTTCATATAAAGTCTTAACTAGTCAGTTACCAAACCCACGTGAGGACAGACATTACGTCAGTGTCATGGAACTCCCCCTCTTCCCAGAGTACATTAAACCCACTTCTTACAAAATGTTCATTAGACCAGAGAGCATGGAGAAAAACTAAAACTAAAGACCACGCGGAAATGGTTACCAATGCCAACTCCACACACACACCCTACCCCGCCTGACCCTACACATCGTACTTACACACAGGCACTGGTGCTGACATGTAACACTGGCAGTACAGTACAGTGTTTCTTAACCATTTCTGTACCAGTGACTTACAAGACATGGTCCTCCTCCTCTTTCTTAACCATCTGATGTTTAAAACAAATACAATATGTTAAACACCACTGGAGACACAACTCACCACTCTAACTGGGCCTCTGTTTGAGCCATTTGTGACCCAATTCAGGAAACTAGACGTATGTCGCAAGTCACGACTTCACAGGAGAGTTGTTTGAACTTACATTTTTTCTCAAACAGGTGAACTTTCATGTGCCTTAATAACAAACTTGTATGCCATCTGTAAATATGAATATAATTGTTAAAATACAAGTCTAGTTGGTTTAGCCACAGAAAAAGCCATCAACCTTCTCGCTAGCCGTGAATGACTGAGATAATGAGTGGACTGGACATGCCGAGAGATGAGTTTGGATTGGTCTGCGGTGTAGCATCTTGGTTCTCTAAAATGAGCTGCTCGTTATGCGTAGATAATCCTTTCTACAGTTTTTTTCTAAATATATAATTTTAGCCATGGAGAACTGCAAATATGTTGCTACTGCTCTCAATAACATTGCTGCCCTGAATTTATCAGGCGCTATCAAAAGTCAGTGGTCTTTCTGGAGGATGATCGTGCCGTGCTGACTCTCTCTGACTGAAAATGAATCCCTGATTAGGAAATCCCTGATTTAGGTAAAAACATTTTCATTGAAGAAGACATTGCAGTCTTCTCTTGACAGTGATGGGGAAGAAACGGCAATCAACAGTGTTGTTATCACGGAAGAAGTTGACCGAGTTTGCTAGTAAAAGCTTGCTGTTAGCTAGCCAGATGAAGTTTGATGGCTGGCTTGCTAGCTAACATTGAACCTATCTGGTTAACTTTAGCTAGTATTAACAATCGGTTTGTATTGATAGTAACGTTACTCTATGGATTGGGATTTTAGATCATTTTTTATCTAGCTAGCTAATGTTAACGTTACATGTCTAACAAAAGACCCCAAGTTAAAGCTTGCTGTTAGCTAGCTAACGTTAGCGGAGGATAGATGGCTGGCTTGCTAGCTAACATTGACTTACATGTATGAAGTGTGTGTAATGTTAGCAATGTTTTCTCAGAATGCCATTTCGCATTGCTAGTTATAGCCTAATGTTAGCTAGCTAACTAGCTAACATTGAACCTAATTGGTTAACTTTAGCTAGCTATGACAATCAGTTTGTATTGCTAGTTAAAGCTTCCTGTTAGCTAGCCAGCTGAAGCTCGATGACTGGCTAGCTAGCTAATATTACGTGTATGAGCTGTGTGTAGTGATGTTATCTCAGAATGCCATTTTGCATCTATTGTATAATAATGTTGAAATATTTGTATCTGGAATTTGTCTTTCAGCATCAGTAGAATAAGACGGACTCTCCTCCACTAGTCATACAAGGAGAATGGTCTAATGCCTCCCCCCATCAAAAAGAGAGCTGGCTCAAGCAAGCACAGGTTACACCTGAAGCATGAGGACTTGCAGCGAGTGGTGAACTTCATCAACAACTACACAGAGGATAATGCAATAGCATTTCCAGGATGCCAGCCAGGACACACACACTTTGGTGGAAAGCTGCTGCCATCCCATGTAACAAAAGCAGCAGTGTGGCGTCTCTACAAGGAATCGATGACAATACTTGGTATGTAAAGCATAAACACATTTTGATGATTTAATTGACCTCCAACATGATTGGCACTACTTTTATTGATCTCACATTATTTCTGTATTTCTGTATCTGCCAATCTCCCAGAAGCTGTTAAATCAGCCAAGCTGAAGAAGCAAGAGCAGCATCTCCTGCTTGTTCAAAGTGTGTGGTCTGTCTACCAGAAGATGGTTGCTGACTGCAAGACCACCTGTCAAGACCTGCAGTTGTCTCTGGCAGCCCCTACTGAACCAGCAAGCAAAGTCATCAGGATGCATTAAAGCCTTGATTTTGCATGTAAGTAAGCAACAAGTAATCAACATTTCCTCCTTCATACTGATTAAGGACATAGATGGTTAGATAGATATACACACACACACAATATATATATATATATATATATATATATATATATATATATATATATATATGGGAGGCAGGCAAATACCTTTCACTGAGCTTTGTAAAGACAGATTGACAGGGGTGAGACAATTAATTGTAATTTATTACAATGTTCTTTTGTTGTTTGCAGGCGCACTATCCTTCTGACCCTATACAGCAGGTCCCATCTACTTTTTAACTACTCGCAAGTGTGGCTTGTTTGGTGTCTGCTGTGAAGGAATACCACAACAAGTCAACTATTTGATTGATGAAGGCTTGTCATCCAGCAAAGGCAGCAGCGCAGTCATCAACTACATGCACCACTACACACGTGGACCTGAATTGTGATAACTGTAGTGGCCAAAACAAGAACAAGTTTATGCTCTGGTATTGTGCCTGGCGGACCATGCACAAGCTCCACCACAGTCTAAAGTACATCAAATTAACACACTGTCCCCTCTAGATCATAAACCAGTCATCAGATTAACACTGTCCCCTCTAGATCATAAACCAGTCATCAGATTAACACACTGTCCTCTCTAGATCATTAACCAGTCATCAGATTAACACACAGTCCTCTCTAGATCATAAACCAGTCATCAGATTAACACACTGTCCTCTCTAGATCATAAACCAGTCATCAGATTAACACACTGTGCTCTCTAGATCATAAACCAGTCATCAGATGAACACTGTCCCCTCTAGATCATAAACCAGTCATCAGATTAACACACTGTCCCCTCTTGATCATAAACTAGTCATCAGATTAACACTGTCCCCTCTAGATCATAAACCAGTCATCAGATTAACACTGTCTCCTCTAGATCATAAACCAGTCATCAGATTAACACTGTCCCCTCTAGATCATAAACCAGTCATCAGTTTAACACACTGTCCCCTCTAGATCATAAACCAGTCATCAGATTAACACTGTCCCCTCTAGATCATAAACCAGTCATCAGATTAACACACTGTCCTCTCTAGATCATTAACCAGTCATCAGATTAACACACAGTCCTCTCTAGATCATTAACCAGTCATCAGATTAACACACTGTCCTCTCTAGATCATAAACCAGTCATCAGCTTAACACACTGTCCCCTCTAGATCATAAACCAGTCATCAGATTAACACACTGTCCTCTCTAGATAATAAACCAGTCATCAGATTAACACACTGTGCTCTCTAGATCATAAACCAGTCATCAGATGAACACTGTCCCCTCTAGATCATAAACCAGTCACCAGATAACACTGTCCCCTCTAGATCATAAACCAGTCATCAGATTAACACTGTCCCCTCTAGATCATAAACCAGTCATCAGATTAACACTGTCCTCTCTAGATTATAAATCAGTCATCAGATTAACACTGTCTCCTCTAGATCATAAACCAGTCATCAGATTAACACACTGCTCCCTCTAGATCATAAACCAATCATCAGATTAACACTGTCCCCTCTAGATCATAAACCAATCATCAGATTAACACTGTCCCCTCTAGATCATAAACCAGTCATCAGATTAACACTGTCCCCTCTAGATCATAAACCAGTCATCAGATAAACACACTGTCCCCTCTAGATCATAAACCAGTCATCAGATTAACACGCTGTCCTCTCTAGATCATAAACCAGTCATCGGATTAACACGCTGTCCTCTCTAGATCATAAACCGCTCATCAGATTAACACACTGTCTCCTCTAGATCATAAACCAGTCATCAGATTAACACACTGTCCCCTCTAGATCATAAACCAGTCATCAGATTAACACACTGTCCCCTCTAGATCATAAACCAGTCATCAGATTAACACACTGTCCTCTCTAGATCATAAACCAGTCATCAGATTAACACACTGTCCCCTCTAGATCATAAACCAGTCATCAGATTAACACACTGTCCCCTCTAGATCATAAACCAGTCATCAGATTAACACACTGTCCTCTCTAGATCATAAACCAGTCATCAGATTAACACACTGTCCTCTCTAGATCATAAACCAGTCATCAGATTAACACACTTTCTCCTCTAGATCATAAACCAGTCATCAGATTAACACTGTCCCCTCTAGATCATAAACCAGTCATCAGATTAACACTGTCCCCTCTAGATTATAAACCAGTCATCAGATTAACACTGTCTCCTCTAGATCATAAACCAGTCATCAGATTAACACACTGTCCCCTCTAGATCATAAACCAGTCATCAGATTAACACTGTCCTCTCTAGATCATAAATCAGTCATCAGATTAACACTGTCCCCTCTAGATCGTAAACCAGTCATCAGATTAACACTGTCTCCTCTAGATCAAAAACCAGTCATCAGATTAACACACTGTCCCCTCTAGATCATAAACCAGTCATTATTTTAACACACTGTTCCTTCTAGATCATAAAACAATCATCAGATTAACAGTTTTTGGGGGCATCTACATTACTTTACCATTTATATTTTTGGCAACTTTTACTTTTTCTTCACTACATTCCGAAAGAAAATAATTCCAAACATTTTCCCTGACACCCAAAAGTACTCGTTCCATTTTGACAGGAGAATTGTACAATTCACACACTTATCAAGAGAATATCCCTGGTCATCCATACTGCATTTGATCTGGCAGACTCACTTAACACAAATGCTTAATTTGTACATTAGTGTTGCAGTGTGCCCCTGGCTATCCGTCAAAAGAATTGGGCCGTCTGGTTTAATATAAGGAATTTGAAATGATTTATACTTTTACTTTTGATACTTAAGTATTGTTAACCTCTATGGGCTAGGTGGGACGCTAGCGTGCCACCCGTGGTGCACTCCATCAACAGCAGGTGCATTTCAAGAGCGGCAAATTTGAATCCAAATAAATGTCAAAATTCAAATTTTTCAAAAATACAACTATTTTACACCATTTGAAAGATAAACATCTCCTTAATCTAACCACGTTTTACGATTTCAAAAAGGTTTTACGGCGAAAGCATAAATTTAGAGTATGTTAGGACAGTACATTTACAAGAGTTGTGTGTAATGTTTTGTCAAGTCAAAGACAGGGTCACCAAAACCATAAAACCAGCTAAAATGATGCACTAACCTTTTACAATCTCCATCAGATGACACTCCTAGGACATTATGTTAGACAATGCATGCATTTTTAGTTCTATCAAGTTCATTTTTATATCCAAAAACAGCGTTTTACTATGGCATTGATGTTGAGGAAATCGTTTCCCTCCAATAACCGGCAGTCAAGTCAGCGTCACAAATTAAATAATTAAAATTAGAAAACATTGGTAAAATATTATATTGTCATTTAAAGAATTATAGATTTACATCTCTTGAACGCAATCAACTTGCCAGATTTAAAAATAACCTTACTGGGAAATCACACTTTGCAATAATCTGAGCACTGCGCCCAGAAAAATACGCGTTGCGATACAGACTAGACGTCATGTTGGGGAGATCTAAAATCGAAAATACTATGTAAATAATCCATTACCTTTGATTCTCTTCATCAGATGTCACTTCCAGGTATCACAGGTCCATAACGAATGTAGTTTTGTTCAAAAAAGCTCATCATTTATGTCCAAAAATCTCCGTCTTGTTAGCACATGATCTAAGCCAGCCGGACTTCTCGTCATGAACGAGGGGAAAAAATATATTTCCGTTCGTTCAAACATGTCAAACGTTGTATAGCATAAATCATTAGGGCCTTTTTTAACCAGAACATGAATAATATTCAAGGTGGACGAATGCATACTCTTTTATAACGTATTGGAACGAGGGTACCCAACATGAACTCGCGCGCCAGGTGTCTAATGGGACATCATCGTTCCATGGCTCTTGTTCGGTCAGATCTCCCTCCAGAAGACTCAAAACACTTTGTAAAGGCTGGTGACATCTAGTGGAAGCAATAGGAAGTGCCAAAATATTCCTCAGCCCCTGTGTTTTTCAATGGGATAGGTTTAAAGTCAATACAACACATCAGGTATCCACTTCCTGTCAGAAAATGTCTCAGGGTTTTGCCTGCCAAATGAGTTCTGTTATACTCACAGACACCATTCAAACAGTTTTAGAAACTTTAGAGTGTTTTCTATCCATATATAATAAGTATATGCATATTCTAGTTACTGGGTAGGATTAGTAACCAGATTAAATCGGGTACATTTTTTTTATCCAGACGTGCAAATGCTGCCCCCTAGACCCAACAGGTTAAGGGCAGTCAGGTCTGGAGAGAACCAAGGGCTATATCTGTTCCTGGTTCTACATTTCTTGAATGGGGCATGCTTATTTAAGATGGTGAGGAAGGCATTTAAAAAAAATAACCAGGCATCCTCTACTGACGGGATGAGGTCAATATCCTTCCAGGATAAACGGGCCAGGTTGATTAGAAATGCTTGCTCTCTGAAATGTTTCAGGGAGCTTTTGACAGTGATGAGTGGAGGTCATTCGACCGCTGACCCATTACGGATGCAGGCAATGAGGCAGTGATCGCTGAGATCTTGGTTGAAAACATCAGAGGTGTATTTAGAGGGCAAGTTGGTTAGGATGATATCTATGAGGGTGCCTGTGTTTACGGCTTTGCGGTGGTACCTGGTAGGGTCATTGATCATTTGTGTGAGATTGAGGGCATCAAGCTTAGATTGTAGGATGGCTGGGGTGTTAAGCATGTCCCAGTTTAGGTCACCTAGCAGCACGAGCTCTGAAGATAGATGGGGGGCAATCAGTTCACATATGGTGTCCAGAGCACAGCTGGGGGCAGAGGGTGGTCTATAGCAGGCGGCAACGGTGAGAGACTTGTTTTTAGGGAGATGGATTTTTAAAAGTAGAAGTTGAAATTGTTTGGGTACAGACCTGGATAGTAGGACAGAACTCTGAGTGAGACTGGGTTCGTGCAGATAACCAACAATTTACGATGTTTGGAATGAGACTAACGTGAGGTAAAGAATAATTCATTAATCAGAAGACTAAGTGATCTTATATACTAAAATATCTGAAAGTTATATTAGGAAAATTATAACTTTGTAATCTGAATATTTTCCTTGATGCCCCAACTTCCTAGTTAATTACAGTTACGTGATTAATTAGTTTAATCGCTTAATAATAATTACAGAGAGTTATTTGATAAAAATAAGTCTTCAGTTTTAATGATGCCAAAGACACGACACATCAGATAAGATTAATATATTAGCCATTTCTGAGACTCACTTAGATAATTCATTTGATGATACAGCAATAGCAATACAAGGATATAACATCTATAGAAGAGAAAGGAATGCTTATGGGGGAGGAGCCATATCCCTGTAATGCTTAGAGAAGATCCTATGTCAAGTGTTGTTGAAGTGTTGTGGTTGTAGGTTCACCTGGCACATCTAAAGCCCATTCTTTTGGGCTGTTGCTATAGGCCACCAAGTGCTAACAGTCCGTTTCCAAATAAAATGTGTGAAATGCTTGATAGTGTATGTGATGTAAGCAGAGAGGTCTACTTTCTTGGGGACCTGAATATTGACTCGTTTTCATCATGTTGTCCACTCAAGAGGAAGCTTCTCACTGTAAACTGTAATCGGGTTCAGGTTATTAATCAACCTACCAGGGTGTTTACAAACACTACAGGAACAAGATAATCCACATGTACTGATCACATTTTTACTAATACTGTAGAACTTTGTTACAAAGATGTATCCATACCCATTGGATGCAGTGATCACAATATAGTGGCTATATCCAGGAAAGCCACAGTTTCAAAAGCTGGGCCTAAAATTGTGTACAAGAGATCATCCAAAAGATTTTGCTGTGACTCTTATATGGATGATGTTAAAAATATTTGTTGGTCTGATGTGATTAATAAGGAGCATCCAGATGCTGCACTTGATACATTTACGAAAATGCTTCTTCCAATTATTGATAAACATGCACCTGATAAGAAACTTATTTTTTGAACTGTTAAGGCTCCATAGATTGACGAGGAACTGAAAAACTGTATAACTGAAAGAGATTGTGCCAAAGGAGTGGCTAATAAGTCTGGCTGCTCATCTGACTGGCTGATTTACAGAAAACTGATAAATTATGTGACAAAACTCAACAAAAAGAAGATGAAGAAACTGAATTATGAAGCCAAGATCAATGATATAAAGAATGATGATAAAACACTTTGGAGTACTTTAAATTAAATGATGGGCAGAAACACAAATTCAACTCTTTCTTTCAATGATTCAATTGCAGATTATTTTAATGATTACTTTATTGGCAAAGTGGGCAAACTTAGGCAGGAAATGCCAACAATCAACAGTGAGCCATCATACTCATGTATAAAAAATAAAAAAACAAATTACATTTTGTCAAGAAAGTGTGGGAGAGGTGGGAAAGTGTGGGAGAGGTGGGAAAGTATTGTTATCAATCAATAATGACAAACCTAGCATTGACAACTTAGATGCAAAGCTACTGAGGATGGTAGCGGACTCTATGGCCTCTCCTATCCGTCAAATCTTTCATCTGAACCTAGAGGAAAGTCTTTGTCCACAGGCCTGGAGGGAAGCCAAAGTCATTCCCCTACCTAAGAGTGGTAAAGCAGCCTTTACTGGCTCTAAAAGCAGACCTATGAGCTTGCTGCCAGCTCTTAGCAAACTGTTGGAAAAAATGGTGTTTGACCAAATACAATGCTACTTCTCTGTAAACAAATTATCAACAGATGTCCAGCATGCTTATAGAGAAGGGCATTCAACATGTACTGTACTGCACTGACACAAATGACTGATGATTGGTTGAAAGAAATTGATAATAAGACGATTGTCGATAATCAAATCGATAATTTCAATAAGCATTTTTCCACGGCTGGCCATGCTTTCCACCTGGCTACCCCTACCGTGGCCAACATCTCAGCATCCCTGCAGCAACTGATCCTCCTCTACGCAGATGACATAAATCTGGCCCTTCTTTGGACACTGTGCTAACAAACCTCCAAATGAGCTTCAACGCCATACAACACTCCTTCCGTGGCCTCCAACTGCTTTTAAATGCTATTAAAACTAAGTGCATGCTCCTCAACCGATTGCTGCCCGCACCCTCCCGCCCGACTAGCATCACTACTCTGGACAGTTCTGACCAAGAATATGTGGACAACTACAAATACCTAGGTGTCTGGTTAGACTGTAAACTCTCCTTCCAGACTCACATTAAGCATCTCCAAATCATAATTAAATCTAGAATCAGCTTCGGCCTCTGACCGCAAGGCACTACAGAGGGTAATGCGTACGGCCCAGTACATCACTTCGGAGGCCGAGCAATTGCCGTACCAGCCAGTGATGCAACCAGTCACGATGCTCTCGATGTTGCAGCTGTAGAACCTTTTGAGGGTCTCAGGACCCATGCCAAATCTTTTTAGTTTCCTGAGGGGGAATAGGCTTTGTCATGCCCTCTTCCCCACTCTCTTGGTGTGTTTGGACCATTCTAGTTTGTTGTAGATGTGGACACCATGGAACTTGAAGCTCTCAACCTGCTCCACTACAACCACGTCGATGAGAATGGGGGCGTGCTCGGTCCTTCTTTTCCTGTAGTCCACAATCATATCTTTAGTCTTGGTCATGTTGAGGGATAGGTTGTTATTCTGGCACCACCCGGCCAGGTCTCTGACCTCCTCCCTATAAGCTGTCTCGTCGTTGTCGGTGATCAGGCCTACCACTGTTGTGTCGTCTGTAAACTTAACTTCTTTGGGATAGGGGGCAGTATTTTCACGGCCGGATAAAAAACGTACCCGATTTAATCTGGTTACTACTCCTGCCCAGAAACTAGAATATGCATATAATTAGTAGATTTGGATAGAAAACACTCTAAAGTTTCTAAAACTGTTTGAATGGTGTCTGTGAGTATAACATAACTCATATGGCAGGCCAAAACATGAGAAGATTCCATACAGGAAGTGCCCTGTCTGACAATTTGTTGTTCTTCTGTTGCATCTCTATCGACATTACAGCATCTGTGCTGTAACGTGACACTTTCTAAGGCTTCCATTGGCTCTCTAAAGCCGCCAGAAAGTGGAATGGGGTGTCTGCTGTCAAAGTACAGCAGCTCTGTTTGTGAGTGGTCAGCCTGGGGACAGTGAGACTGGAGATACGCAGTCACGAGACTTCTCAATTTTTTTCTTTCAGCCTTTGAATGAATACAACATTGCCTGGTTGGAATATTATTGCTATTTTACGAGAAAAATAGCATAAAAATTGATTTTTAACAGCGTTTGACATGCTTCTAAGTACGGTAATGGAATATTTTGAATTTTTTTGTCACGAAATGCGCTCGCGCGTCACCCTTCGGATAGTGACCTAAACGCATGAACAAAACGGAGGTATTTGGATATTTTTGGTATGGATTATTTGGAACTAAAACAACATTTGTTGTTGAAGTAGAAGTCCTGGGAGTGCATTCTGACGAAGAACAGCAAAGGTAATCAAATTTTTCTAATAGTAATTCTGAGTTTAGTGAGCCCCAAACTTGGTGGGTGTCAAATTAGCTAGCCTGTGATGGCCGAGCTATGTACTCAGAATATTGCAAAATGTGCTTTTGCGAAAATCTATTTTAAAATCGGACATAGCGATTACATAAAGGAGTTCTGTATCTATAATTCTTAAAATAATTGTAATGTATTTTGTCAACGTTTATCATGAGTAATTTAGTAATTTCACCGGAAGTTTTCGGTGGGTATGCTAGTTCTGAACATCACATGCTAACGTAAAAAGCTGTTTTTTGATATAAATATGAACTTGATTGAACAAAACATGCATGTATTGTATAACATAATGTCATCTGATGAAGATCATCAAAGGTTAGTGCTGCATTTAGCTGTGGTTTGGGTTTATGTGACATATATGGTTGCTTGGAAAATGGCTGTGTGATTATTTGTGTCTATGTACCTCCTAACATAATCTAATGTTTTGCTTTCGCTGTAAAGCCTTTTTGAAATCGGACAATGTGGTTAGATTAACGAGAGTCTTATCTTTAAAATGGTGTAAAATAGTTGATTGTTTGAGAAAATTGAATTGTGTTATTTTAGTTGGTTTTGTATTTCACGCCGTGCGATGCCATTGGCTGTTGGCTAGGGGTTCCGCAGGCGGAACGGGGTTCCGCTAGCAGAACGCCTGTCCTCAACAGGTTAATGATGGTGTTGGAGTCGTGCCTGGCAATGCAGTCGTGGGTGAACAGGGAGTACAGGAGGGGACTGAGCACGCACCCCTGCGGAGCTCCAGTGTTGAGGATCAGCGTGGCAGATGTGTTGCCCTCACCACCTGGGGGAGGCCTGTCAGGAAGCCCAGGATCCAGTTGCAAAGGGAGGTGTTTAGTCCCAAGATCCTTAGCATAGTGATGAGCTTTGAGGGTACCATGAGGGCACTAACATCTCTAAAACTAAGAGCATTGTATTTGATACAAATTATTCTCTAAGTTCTAGACCTCAGCTCAATCTGGTATTGAATAGTGGGGCTGTTGGCCCAGTGCTCTAACCACTAGACTACCATTCAAGTATTGCAAGGAAAGTCCTAGTTAAGCTGCAGCTGGTTCAGAATCAATTTATAACATGTTTGACATGTGTTTTTCTGGATTTCTTTGTTGTTATTCTGTCTCCCACTGTTCAAATAAACCTACCATTAAAATTATAGACTGATCCTTTCTTTATCAGTGGGCAAACGTACAAAATCAGCAGGGGATCAAATACGTTTTTCCCCCACTGTAGGAGGAGGCTCTGGAACATATTGAAATTGAAGGCCAAACCGTTGTGAGAAAATTTTGTGAGAAAAGATTTTCGGGATGTCTCATGGTCTGACAAATACTTCTGTAGCTCGGCCACTTTCCACAGCAGATGTGGAAGGCCACCATAGGCAGATGCGGTGGATTGAGACGCAGCCCATGCAAAACAGATGTCTCTATCTTAAACTGACATATTTTGATAGGGATTTTTTTAAATAATGTTACAGTAGACCCAAGGGGGTTTTAAACTCTGTAACTGTTGTCTTGACTTGCCATGTTGGGTGAGGATCATAGATGACAAATCCCCCCCCCCCATCTCTCTCTCCCAACAATTTTATGACCGGTCGTAAATACTGTGTAGAAACTCTGCCGTTGGGTTTGGCAGGATTGAGGGGAAAGAAACCTCTTTGTGTTACCGCCAAAACGGTACCTCAAAAGGTTGAATAATGAAACAATATTTCTGTAATCCAAAACAGTTGGAAAGGTCCGTGGGTACTTAAAGACCAATCCTTTCAAATGCATTGCTAATTGGTGATGGACAGTAGAACAGCATAACTGTATCTTTGAATGTGTATATATCCCAGTGATCAGATTCACATCTAGATGTTGTGGAACTTATATGATTAAATATGAAATGTGACGTTAGTCTTCTAAATGAGAGAATTGTTTTTCATATAAAGTCAACTAGTCAGTTACCAAACCCACGTGAGGACAGACATTACGTCAGTGTCATGGAACTCCCCCTCTTCCCAGAGAACATTAAACCCACTTCTTACAAAATGTTCATTAGACCAGAGAGCATGGAGAAAAACTAAAACTAAAGACCACGCGGAAATGGTTACCAATGCCAACTCCACACACACACCCTACCCCGCCTGACCCTACACATCGTACTTACACACAGGCACTGGTGCTGACATGTAACACTGGCAGTACAGTACAGTGTTTCTTAACCATTTCTGTACCAGTGACTTACAAGACATGGTCCTCCTCCTCTTTCTTAACCATCTGATGTTTAAAACAAATACAATATGTTAAACACCACTGGAGACACAACTCACCACTCTAACTGGGCCTCTGTTTGAGCCATTTGTGACCCAATTCAGGAAACTAGACGTATGTCGCAAGTCACGACTTCACAGGAGAGTTGTTTGAACTTACATTTTTCTCAAACAGGTGAACTTTCATGTGCCTTAATAACAAACTTGTATGCCATCTGTAAATATGAATATAATTGTTAAAATACAAGTCTAGTTGGTTTAGCCACAGAAAAAGCCATCAACCTTCTCGCTAGCCGTGAATGACTGAGATAATGAGTGGACTGGACATGCCGAGAGATGAGTTTGGATTGGTCTGCGGTGTAGCATCTTGGTTCTCTAAAATGAGCTGCTCGTTATGCGTAGATAATCCTTTCTACAGTTTTTTTCTAAATATATAATTTTAGCCATGGAGAACTGCAAATATGTTGCTACTGCTCTCAATAACATTGCTGCCCTGAATTTATCAGGCGCTATCAAAAGTCAGTGGTCTTTCTGGAGGATGATCGTGCCGTGCTGACTCTCTCTGACTGAAAATGAATCAGACGATGAGGAAATCCCTGATTTAGGTAAAAACATTTTCATTGAAGAAGACATTGCAGTCTTCTGATGACAGTGATGGGGAAGAAACGGCAATCAACAGTGTTGTTATCACGGAAGAAGTTGACCGAGTTTGCTAGTAAAAGCTTGCTGTTAGCTAGCCAGATGAAGTTTGATGGCTGGCTTGCTAGCTAACATTGAACCTATCTGGTTAACTTTAGCTAGTAATGACAATCGGTTTGTATTGATAGTAACGTTACTCTATGGATTGGGATTTTAGATCATTTTTTATCTAGCTAGCTAATGTTAACGTTACATGTCTCACAAAAGACCCCAAGTTAGCTAGCTAACGTTAGCGGAGGTTAGATGGCTGGCTTGCTAGCTAACATTGACTTACATATATGAAGTGTGTGTAATGATAGTGATGTTTTCTCAGAATGCCATTTTGCATTGCTAGTTATAGCCTAATGTTAGCTAGCTAACTAGCTAACATTGAACCTATTTGGTTAACTTTAGCTAGCAATGACAATCGGTTTGTATTGATAGTTAAAGCTTGCTGTTGGCTAGCTAGCTGAAGTTCGATGGCTGGCTAGCTAGCTAACATTACGTGTATGAACTGTGTGTAGTGATGTTATCTCAGAATGCCATTTCGCATCTATTGTATAATAATGTTGAAATATTTGTATCTGGAATTTGTCTTTCAGCATCAGTAGAATAAGACTGACTCTCCTCCACTAGTCATACAAGGAGAATGGTCTAATGCCTCCCATCAAAAAGAGAGCTGGCTCAAGCAAGCACAGGTTACACCTGAAGCATGAGGACTTGCAGCGAGTGGTGAACTTCATCAACAACTACACAGAGGATAATGCAATAGCATTTCCAGGATGCCACCCAGGACACAAACACTTTGGTGGAAAGCTGCTGCCATCCCATGTGACAAAAGCAGCAGTCTGGCGTCTCTACAAGGAATCGATGACAATACTTGGTATGTAAAGCATAAACACATTTTGATGATTTAATTGACCTCCAACATGATTGGCACTACTTTTATTGATCTCACATTATTTCTGTATTTCTGTATCTGCCAATCTCCCAGAAGCTGTTAAATCAGCCAAGCTGAAGAAGCAAGAGCAGCATCTCCTGCTTGTTCAGAGTGAGTGGTCTGTCTACCAGAAGATGGTTGCTGACTGCAAGACCACCTGTCAAGACCTGCAGTTGTCTCTGGCAGCCCCTACTGAACCAGCAAGCAAAGTCATCAGGATGCATTAAAGCCTTGATTTTGCATGTAAGTAAGCAACAAGTAATCAACATTTCATCCTTCATACTGATTAAGGACATAGATGGTTAGATAGATTTACACACACACAATATATATATATATATATATATATATATATATATATATATATATATATATATACTGCTCAAAAAAATAAAGGGAACACTTAAACAACACATCCTAGATCTGAATGAAAGAAATAATCTTATTAAATACTTTTTTCTTTACATAGTTGAATGTGCTGACAACAAAATCACACAAAAATAATCAATGGAAATCCAATTTATCAACCCATGGAGGTCTGGATTTGGAGTCACACTCAAAATTAAAGTGGAAAACCACACTACAGGCTGATCCAACTTTGATGTAATGTCCTTAAAACAAGTCAAAATGAGGCTCAGTAGTGTGTGTGGCCTCCACGTGCCTGTATGACCTCCCTACAACGCCTGGGCATGCTCCTGATGAGGTGGCGGATGGTCTCCTGAGGGATCTCCTCCCAGACCTGGACTAAAGCATCTGCCAACTCCTGGACTGTCTGTGGTGCAAAGTGACGTTGGTGGATGGAGCGAGACATGATGTCCCAGATGTGCTCAATTGGATTCAGGTCTGGGGAACGGGCAGGCCAGTCCATAGCATCAATGCCTTCCTCTTGCAGGAACTGCAGACACACTCCAGCCACATGAGGTCTAGCATTGTCTTGCATTAGGAGGAACCCAGGGCCAACCGCACCAGCATATGGTCTCACAAGGGGTCTGAGGATCTCATCTCGGTACCTAATGGCAGTCAGGCTACCTCTGGCGAGCACATGGAGGGCTGTGCGGCCCCCCAAAGAAATGCCACCCCACACCATGACTGACCCACCGCCAAACCGGTCATGCTGGAGGATGTTGCAGGCAGCAGAACATTCTCCATGGCGTCTCCAGACTCTGTCACGTCTGTCACATGTACTCAGTGTGAACCTGCTTTCATCTGTGAAGCGCACAGGGTGCCAGTGGCGAATTTGCCAATCTTGGTGTTCTCTGGCAAATGCCAAACGTCCTGCACGGTGTTGGGCTGTAAGCACAACCCCCACCTGTGGACGTCGGGCCCTCATACCACCCTCATGGAGTCTGTTTCTGACCGTTTGAGCAGACACATGCACATTTGTGGCCTGCTGGAGGTCATTTTGCAGGGCTCTGGCAGTGCTTCTCCTGCTCCTCCTTGCACAAAGGCGGAGGTAGCGGTCCTGCTGCTGGGTTGTTGCCCTCCTACGGCCTCCTCCACGTCTCCTGATGTACTGGCCTGTCTCCTGGTAGTGCCTCCATGCTCTGGACACTACGCTGACAGACACAGCAAACCTTCTTGCCACAGCTCGCATTGATGTGCCATCCTGGATGAGCTGCACTACCTGAGCCACTTGTGTGGGTTGTAGACTCCGTCTCATGCTACCACTAGAGTGAAAGCACCGCCAGCATTCAAAAGTGACCAAAACATCAGCCAGGAAGCATAGGAACTGAGAAGTGGTCTGTGGTCCCCACCTGCAGAACCACTCCTTTATTGGGGGTGTCTTGCTAATTGCCTATACTTTCCACCTGTTGTCTATTCCATTTGCACAACAGCATGTGAAATTTATTGTCAATCAGTGTTGCTTCCTAAGTGGACAGTTTGATTTCACAGAAGTGTGATTGACTTGGAGTTACATTGTGTTGTTTAAGTGTTCCCTTCATTTTTTGAGCAGTGTATATATATGGGAGGCAGGCAAATACCTTTCACTGAGCTTTGTAAAGACAGATTGACAGGGGTGAGACAATTAATTGTAATTTATTACAATGTTCTTTTGTTGTTTGCAGGCGCACTATCCTTCTGACCCTATGCAGCAGGTCCCATCTACTTTTTAACTCCTCGCAAGTGTGGCTTGTTTGGTGTCTGCTGTGAAGGAATACCACAACAAGTCAACTATTTGATTGATGAAGGCTTGTCATCCAGCAAAGGCAGCAGCGCAGTCATCAACTACATGCACCATTTCTTCACCAACTACAGAGTTGAGGAAACACACGTGGACCTGAATTGTGATAACTTTAGTGGCCAAAACAAGAACAAGTTTGTGCTCTGGTACTGTGCCTGGCGGACCATGCACAAGCTCCACCACAGTCTAAAGTACTACTTAAGTAGTTTTTGGGGGCATCTACATTACTTTACCATTTATATTTTTGGCAACTTTTACTTTTTCTTCACTACATTCCGAAAGAAAATAATTCCAAACATTTTCCCTGACACCCAAAAGTACTCGTTCCATTTTGACAGGAGAATTGTCCAATTCACACACTTATCAAGAGAATATCCCTGGTCATCCATACTGCTTTTGATCTGGCAGACTCACTTAACACAAATGCTTAATTTGTACATCCGTCAAAAAAAAAGAATTGGGCCGTCTGGTTTAATATAAGGAATTTGAAATGATTTATACTTTTACTTTTGATACTTAAGTATTGTTAAACCAAATACTTTTAGACTTTTTCTCAAGTAGTATTTTACTGGGTGACTTTTACTTTTACTTCTGTGATTTTCTATTAAGGTATCATTACATTTACTCAAGTATGACACCAATACTTTTTCCACCACTGGATGTGGCTGGCGGTTATAGCATTTCTTTCACATGACCCATCAATTTAGACAAATGTGTCTGGGTAAGCGTCATCTAATATTTATAAAGTCTTTTTTATCTGGACGCTTTCTGTTTACCTGGAATTTTTCCTTATTGTAGGCTACTACCACTTTTAGTCTTAATCTTTACTACACTACTCACTGTTTAGCATATGACCTCACATATGAATCCTTAAATAGATGGGTGGGGCTGGCTTAAGAGTGTGTGAACAATGCTGAATGGGTGTAGACAAAGGAGAGTTCTCCAGTAGGTACCAAAACATTCAAAGGCCCTTTTCTCAAAAGTGAGTTAACAAGTTTATCAACTTTCAAAGCAGAATTACTTTCCCATTGTTCCTCAAAAAATGCAGTGTATGATATACCATTTTGTAGCTCTGAGTCTCTACTTTTTACCAATGTAAAAAACCCAATTTCAAATGTTGCTACATAAGACCGAATCCAGGTGGTGAGTCACATTTGGTTTGCCTCCCTGTTGTGCTGTCTATCTGTCTCAGCATCTTCTATGCTGTCACTCTGTGCTTCTTCTTGTTCTCTGTCTACCTGTCTGTCTGCGTAAGCCTTATACTTTATAAAAGCAAATCGAACAACTTAGGCTATATTTTAAGTCACGTGTTCCCCTGATTGAACATCTATCCTAAGTGTTACTATTACAGACCTCCAGACTAACATTTTCCTCTGGTGTCACGACATTTGAGAGTTGGGGGCACCAGCCCCGAGTAATCATCTTATTAAGTCATTCTTATTGCTTTATTAAGAAGTATAAATAATAAACTACTGAGGTATTCAAGTTGTTTCATCTAACATGTCCAAGCAGGAATGCGTGATGCAACCTAATCCAGTGATTGTCATGAACTTTGGGTTGACAACAGACTATACTTATATTTTACTGTCAAAGTAGGACTCCAGAATGTCCAGATTTTGTTGTTTTGTTTAATAGAGATGAATTACATACATCGTCATGTGAACTAACTACTGTACACTGAACAAAAGAAATATAAAAGCAACATATAAAATTTGGTTCCATGTTTCATGAGCAGAAATAAAACATCCAAGACATTTTCCATACGTTCAGAAATAGTATTTCTCAAACATTTGTGCTCAAATGTGTTTACATCCCTGTTAGTGAGCATTTCTCCTTTGCCAAGATAATCCATCCATGCGACCCGTTTCACATATCAAGAAGCTGATTAAACAGCATGATCATTATACAGATACACCTTGTGCTGTGGACAATAAAAGGCCCCTCTAAAATGTGCAATTTTGTCACACATCACTGAAGTCTCAAGTTTTGAGGGAGTGTGCAATTGGCATGCTAAATGCCGGAATGTCCACCAGAGCTGTTGCCAGATAATTTAATGTTAATTTGGCAGTACGTCCAACCGGCCAACAACCACAGACCACGTGTATGGCGTCGTGTGGGCAAGTGCTTTGCTGATTGTGATCAGAGTGCCCCATGGTGGCAGTGGGGTTATGGTATGGCAGGCATAAGCTATGGACAGTGAACACATTTGCATTTTATCATTGGCAATTTGAATGCACAGAGATACCGTGACAAGATCCTGAGGACCATTGTCGTGCCATTCATCCAGCGCCTTCACCTCATGTTCCAGCATGATAATGCACAGCCCCACGTCGCAAGGATCTGTACACAATTCCTGGGAGCAGAAAATGGCCCAGTTCTTCCATTGCCTGCATACTTACTAGACATGTCACCCACTGAGCATGTTTGGAATGCTCCGGATCAATGTGTATGACAGCGTGTTCTAGTTCCCGCCAATATCCAGAAACTCCGCACAGCCATTCAAAATGAGTGGGACAACATTCCACAGACAACAGCCTGATCAACCCTGTCACACCAGACACTGACTGATTTTCTGATCCACGCCCCTTCTTTTTTTTAAAGGTATCTGTGAACAACAGATACATATCTGTATTCCCAGTCATGTGAAATCCATAGATTAGGGCCTAATTTATTTATTTCAGTTGACTGTTTTCCTTAAATGAACAGTAACTCAGTAAAATCTTCATAATTGTTGCATGATTCATTTTATAGTTAGTTAGCAAAGGTGTTTTTTGTCATGCTCCTTCCATCTAGAGCTGATAGAATGTTCAGCAGGTGTAAATGTTGTTTGTTAGGTCACATTTCACAATTCCAAAAAGTGTATTTTATTTTCCCCTCTAGGGGTGGTTGACCTGACAGGTAAAATGCCTAACTTGTTTTTGTGAAGTACTAATAAAAACATTATTAACAAATTTATTTCAAGTTTTACCATTTGAAGTGAAATGGAGTGAAAGCGAAACTGAGTGAAATGAAAGGTCATTAGTAATGATGACAATCTTTGGCAGAATGTTGTCAATCTTGTTTGTCACCACAAGAGGTTGGTGTTGGGGAGGATGGGCTCGTGGTAATGGCATGAGCCAACTTAATGGAATGGTATCAAATACAACAAACACATGATCTCCATGTATTTGATGCCGTTCCATTTTCTCAGTTCCAGCCATTATTGTGAGCCGTTCTCCCATCAGCAGCCTCCACTTCTTGGTCAGCTGCTTGGCAATGCGTGAGACAAAAACTGATGGATTCAATCATTGCATAATGTACTTTAGTTCATTAATCTGCACTTTATTCAAAATGTAAACTCTTTCAGAAATGTGTTGGTAAAATTAAAATTATGAATGTATACATTTTTATTATTAGTATAGTGAATATATTGCCCATGTTATTTTAGCCATCAAAGACCCGTACTCGTATTCCTCTGCGGTGGGTCAGGGAGGTGGGACCCCATTTGCTTCCTACAGTGAGGGACGCATCACAGCAGTCAGAGTGTGGGAGACCAACAACAACTACTACTACTACTACTACTACAGCAACACCTACATCAGCGGGTGAGCAGACCCTGACCCATGAACAGACACCACTGACTCAGTCCAACTACACTACCCAACACACACCACTGACTGAGTCCAACTACACTACCCAACACACACCACTGACTCAGTCCAACTACACTACCCAATAGACACCACTGACTCAGTCCAACAACACTACCCAACAGACACCACTGTCTCAGTCCAACTACACTACCCAACAGACACCACTGTTTCAGTCCAACTACACTACCCAACACACACCACTGACTCAGTCCAACAACACTACCCAACAGACACCACTGACTCAGTCCAACTACACTACCCAACAGACACATTCTTTCTATATTTATTTTGAAAATCCTTCTCTGTTTCTTAGGTTCCAGCTGAGATACGGCTACAACTGGTCTCCTGTGTTTGGTCACGATGCTGGTGAAGAGCAAGAGATGGAGCCGTTGTCCAGCTGTCTGGGAAGTACAACCATGGAAACTACATCTACAGCTTGGTGTTCACCACCAACAGGGGGCGCTCTCTGTCGGCAGGCCAGCCCTTCCACGTCTCCTTCAACCTCTACCCAGCCAACATGGGCAATGAGCTGAGGCTGCTCACCGGTCGCTTCAACGGTGCCGGCATCACCTCCATTGGAGCCCACTGGGGATTGGTGTACATGGAAGAGGCTGGAAATAGTACCTCTAATTTGAGGGGGAAAAGTATGTCTCAATCTTTAGGTTGGTTCCCTGGAAACAGATGAAACCTAGTCCTGGACTAATTCCTTTTAGTGGAGATTCTTCATTGAGCATGCTTTTTAGTCAAAGAGTAAAATTAATTTAAGTCTGGGAAACTGACCCTTTACGATTTGGATGTTTGACATAGACGCTGACAGGACTGATTTGGTATTTAAGATAAATTAACTGAACCGTTTGAAGGTTAATGAATTTGAATGTTTAGAATATCATTGAGTATTTTCTAAATATGCACACTGTCCTTTTTGAGGTTACCCCAATGAAGGAGGAGGGTCATATACGGGTCACATGCATTATTTTAGGTTGTATTTACCACAACAAATGAAAAGATTAGTATTTATGAGTTTATCTGAATACATTTAATATACATTAATTCAGCTTGTTATCTTAGCGTTATACAGCAAACAAATGTTTTGTAAGTGTCACACCCTGATCTGGCTCACCTGCCCTTGTGATTGTCTCCACCCCCTCCATGTGTTGCTAATTATCCCTAATGTATTTATCCCTGTGTTTCCTGTCTCTCTGTGCCAGCTCATCTTGTTTGCCAAGTCAACCAGCGGTTTTCCTTGCCCCTATTTTCCCCCAATCTCTGTTCATTTCTAGTCCTCCTAGATTCGACCCTTGCCTGTCCTGACCCCGAACCCGCCTGCCTGACCGCTCTGCCTGTTCTGACTACCAGCCTGCCTATCCCCCTGTATACTGTTTTGGACTCGGATCTGGTTTCTGACCCCTGCCTGGCCTGACTTCGAGACTGCCTATCGCCTGGTACTGTTTGGACTCTGACCTGGTTTATGAACTCTCGCCTGTCCCCGACCTGCCTTTGCCTACTCCCTTTGTTATAATAAATATCGGAGCTCAACCATCTGCCTCCTGTGTCTGCATTTGGGTCTCACCTTGTGCCCTTATAGTAAGGAAAGCTACCAACTGGGCACAGACGACAATTCAAAGTCTATTCCACATTGGTTCAACATAATTTCATTGAAATGATGTGGAAACAACATTTATTCAACCAGTGTGTGCCCAATGGGTAGTTAGTGATATAAATTCACATTCTTCCCCAACTAAAAGAAAATAGATAACTCAACTTACATACACAAAATGTGTTAATATAGCAATTTTGATATATATTGACCTTTTAACTTATCTTTTTATTTTTTTCATTTTTTTTTACATCTAAAGTCCTACTATCAGATATTATGGATAGGTAGTGACAAGTGCCTCAGGGTATTTCACTTTGTCATGTGTATACAAACTTTATTTTCTCACTTTGTAGCTCCTACTGATATTTATCTGGTTAATCTGCAGAAAAATAAATCATATTGTTTTCCTGTAGTAACATGTACAGGTTGCCAGTGATTTAATGAAGATGTGAGTATTGTAACAGACTGCAGAAGATGTTGGACAATAATGGAGACGAAAAATTGAGAATCTCATCTGCCCCTCTAGAATTAAATTGAAATACATGTACTGAAACAAATATTCTACAATTAAAAAGGTATATGAGCAAACCTATTAATGACCAGATCCACTTGTCTTTTTCAGCGTGTTAATGTTTGAAGGGAAGGAGTTCCTCTTGGTGTAATAAAACAACTGAAGATTGGGAGACTGATTTTGAGTGATTTTTGTACACATTCATACAATTTTGGTACATTGTTGAAATTGTTTGGTTGTTAAATTGTATCTTCCTTTTAATCCCTATTTCAGATCATTCATTTGTTACTATTCAAAAGAAAGAACGTCCTCTGAATACAATTATTTCCTCATAATATTTCCTTGACACTCCTTCCTAAAATAGCCTCGACCAATTAGTGAACAATATCTGACTTCTCTATTGTGAGTAACTGACTAAAGGTGTTCTTTGTCATGATCCTTCCATCTAGAGCTGATGGAATGTTCAGCAGGTATAAATGCAGATCTTAGACAAAGCAGTAGACTAGAAGGACCTGGCAGAGACAGAGAGACAAGAAGCTTTCACAGGTTTTCACACACATCTCATGATAGCACTGTGGGTAACTACACAACTAACTAAATAGAAAATGTGTATTTAATGCATGATACTGGTGTGGGAAATGTTATGAAGTTAATACTCATTATCTCTTGGTACTTGAGCACAAACATTGTGGCCCTTTTGCCTCTAAATTTAAATTCAATTATCTGACATTATTTTGAATTTGACATTAGCTTAGCACTACAAGAGTGATTGTTGTAAACAAGAGTAGGTTCAACTTTTTAGATCTGTTTTATAACATTTCACATTCAAGAATGGTTTGTTGTTTGTTACGTCACAATTCAAAAGGTTATTTTCTTCTCCCTCCTAGGAAACACTGGTTGACCTGACAGGTAAAAGGACTTTGTTGTTTTGACAAACTACTATGAAAAACATTATTAACTACATTTTTTCAAGTTTTACCATTTAAAGTGAATCGGAGTGAGAGTAAAATTCACTGAAATTAAAGGTCTTAAGTATTGATGCCTCCCTTTTGCAGAATGTTCTCAATCCTGGTTGTCACAGTGATCTTGGCTAGCTGCTTGGCAATGCGTGAGTAATAAAAAGACAATTCTGAATTATAATGATAAAATCATAGCTATTCACCAACTTGTCTTTTTCACTTAGACTTAGGAGTTTTTTTGTTTTATTTTTTGTTTTAGCTTTATTTAACTAGGCAAGTCAGTTAAGATCAAAATCTTATTTTCAATGATGGTCTAGGAACAGTTCTTCTTTGAGACAAAAGCTGATGGATTAAATCATTGCAGAATGTACTTTAGTTAATTCATTTGCACTTTATTCATAATGTAAAGATCTTTCAGAAATGTGTTGATAAAATTAAAATGATGTATATAGAAATATGTATTATTAATATAGTAAATATAGTAAACATGTTTCCCATGTTATTTTAGCCATCAAAGATCCGTACTCGTATTCCTCTGCGGTGGGTCAGGGAGGTGGCACCCCATTTGCTTCCTACGGTGAGGGACGCATCACAGGAGTCAGAGTGTGGGAGACCAACAACAACTACTACTACTACTACAACTACTACTACTACAACAGCAACGCCTACATCAGCGGGTGAGCAGACCCTGACCCAGGAACAGACACCACTGACTCAGTCCAACTACACCACCCAACACACACCACTGACTCAGTCCAACTACACTACCCAACACACACCACTGACTCAGTCCAACTACACCACCCAACAGACACTACTGACTCAGTCCAAATACACCACCCAACACACACCACTGTCTCAGTCCAACTACACTACCCAACAGACACCACTGACTCAGTCCAACTACACTACCCAACACACACCACTGACTCAGTCCAACTACACCACCCAACAGACACCACTGACTCAGTCCAAATACACTACCCAACAGACACCACTGTCTCAGTCCAACTACACTACCCAACAGACACCACTGTCTCAGTCCAACTACACTACCCAACAGACACCACTGTCTCAGTCCAACTACACTACCCAACAGACACCAATGACTCAGTCCAACTACACTACCCAACAGACACTCTTTCTTTCTTTCTGTCTTTATTCATTTGTTGTGTTTATTACATATTCATTACATGACCAAACAATAGTGTAATCGTATCTAACCCAGAGTCAATGTAAAATGTCATTCCTTGATATTCTCTGACGCTACCTGCTCTCTCGGTCTCAATGTGCCTTATCAAAACACAACCAACGTGAAAAGCTTCCTCTGTTTTAGGTTCCAGCTGAGATACGGCTCCACCTGGTCTCCTGTGTTCGGTGGTGAAGGGGGTGAAAAGCAGGAGATGGAGCTGTTTAATGATGAGGCCATCGTCGAGGTGTCTGGGAAGTACAACCCAGCAGACTACATCTGCTACCTGGTGTTAACCACCAACATGGGGCGCACTCTGTCAGCCGGCCAGCCTAGCCAAGTCTCCTTCAACTTCTACCCAGCCAACATGGGCAATGAGCTGAGGCTGCTCAGCGGTCGCTTCAACGGTGCCGGGATCACCTCCATCGGAGCCCACTGGGGATTGGTGTACATGGAAGGGGCTGGAAACAGTACTCTGGAAACAGCACTGGAAACAGTAACTCCTATTATTTGAAGAAAATAAAAAAGTATGTCTTGCTCTTTGGGATGGTATCCCAGATACAGATTAAGCCTAGTCCTGGACTAGTTACTTTCAATGGAGATTCTCCATTCAACATGCTTTTTAGTCCAGGAGTAACTTAATCTGGGTACAGGAAACTGACCCTATATGTTTGGACGGATGATTGACATAGACGCTGACAGAATTGTTTTTCATATCACTATCTGATGGGTGTTTCATGAGATTTTAAACTGAATGAATTTGAATGTTTTGAGTACTTTGGAAGTATTTTTGAAGTGATTCCTCACTTGAAGCAGTACAAAAATACTTCAAAACATTCAAATTCATTTAGTTCAAATTCTCATGAAGAGCCCATCAGATAGGAATATTAAAGCAGTCCTGTCAGCGTGGGTCACAGACCACATGTGTTGTTACACATCATTTGAGGTTATCACAATTCATCACAATAAATGAATGAATCATATGGGATTTAAAGGATTAATTATATATTTTATTAATTGAACAATCAAATATTATGGGGAGATAATAGCGTCTCAGGGTGCTTCACCTTCACTATTTTATACACGCTGTATTAGTTATTTGTTGTTCCTTTTCTGCTACATCTGCTTATGGACATTTTAATAAAAAGCATATCTTTAATCATTATATTTCATTGTATTCTTTTTGATAAGAAAATACATACAGTAGTGGCCAGAAGCTACAATAAACTAATCTGTCATCTTAACAAACCCTACCTCAATGGTGTCAATAAGGAACTACATTTATAACAGCAAGACCGTTAAAACGCTTTTCCAATAGTAATGAAGGAAAAAATATCGATAGTTACACATCGGGATATTATTTTCCACGATATATCGTGTCGTATCTGTCACGTCCTGGCCTGTACTAGGGATTATTTGTAATTGTAGTTTGGTCAGGACGTGGCAGAGGGTATTTGTTTTATGTGGTTCGGGGTGGTTGGTTGTGTATTAGGGTGTTGTATTTGTTAGTTCTGGGTTTTGGGTATGTTCTAGGTTTGTATTTCTACGTTCTGTCTAGTTTAGTTTTCTATATTTAGGTTTGGGTGTTGGACTCTCAATTGGAGGCAGGTGTTTCTGGTTGCCTCTGATTGAGAGTCCTATATATAGGTATGTGTTTGGGTTTGTGAGTTGTGGGAGATTAATTGCTGTGTATAGCTTTGTGCCTTACAAGCCTGTTAGTCGTCGTCGTTGTGTTTCTCCTGTGTACGTGTTTTGTTTTCGGTTTACCTTCTTATCCATAATAAAAAGAAGATGAGTACACATAACCCCGCTGCGTATTGGTCCACTTTCTCCGACGATGATTTCTCTCTATCGTCAGACGAAGAAGAGTGTGACAGAATCTCCCAACAAACAAGGACCAAGCAGCGGGGTAAGGAGCATAAGGAATTTGATATGGACTATCGGGAGAAATGGACGTGGGAAGAAATTCTGGACGGGGCTGGACCTTGGCACCAGGCTGGGGAATACCGTCGCCCACGGGAGGAAATAGAGGCAGCTAAGGCGGAGAGGCGTCGGTACGAGGCTATGTACGCGCTGAGGGAGAAGCACGAGAGGCACCCCCAATAATTTTTTTTGGGGGGGGCACACGGGTAGTTTGGCTGGGCCAAGGGTGAGCCCTAAGCCAGCTCCCCGTGCTTATATGGAGAATCGTATGGAGTGGAGGGCGCCGAGTTTTGCAGAAGTGCGCACAATCTCGCCCATACGCACGCACAGTCCAGTGCGAGTGATCCCAGCCCCTCGCAGATGCCGTGCTAGAGTTGGCATCCAGCCTGGTAGGAGGATGCCTGCGCAGCGCGTCTGGTCACCGGTGTGCCTCCTAGGACCAGGCTACCCTACGCCCGCTCTACGCACGTCAACCATCAAGCCCCTGCACAGCCCAGTTCGCCCTGTACCAGCACTCCGCACGTACAGGGCTACTAGTTCCATCCAGCCAGGACGGGTTGTGCAGGAGGTGCGATCAAGACCGCCTGTGCGCCTCCATGGCCCGGTATTTCCAGTTCCTGCTTCTAGTGCTAACCCTGAGGTACGATCCCCTAGTCTGGCACGTCCAGTACCAGCACCACGCATCAGGCTTCCAGGGAGTCAGCCCAGTCCTACTCAGCCTGTTCCCGCTCCTCGTACTAGCCCTGAAGTGCGTGTCCCCAAACTGGCACTTCCAGCACCACGCATCAGACTTCCAGTGCGTAATCCCAGTCCTACTCGGCCGATTCCTGCTCCCCGCACTAGCCCTGAGGTGCATGTCCCCAGGCTGGTACTTCCACTACCAGCCCCACGCATCGGGCTTCCAGTGCGTCAGCCCAGCCTCGAGCTTCCGACGACAGTGCTTCGTCCAGAGTGTCCGGCAACAGTGCCCCGTCCAGAGTGTCCGGCAACAGTGCCCCGTCCAGAGTGTCCGGAAACAGTGCCCCGTCCAGAGTGTCCGGAAACAGTGCCCCGTCCAGAGGATCCGACGACAGTGCCCCGTCCAGAGTATTCGGCAACAGTGCCCCGTCCAGAGTATCCGACAACAGTACCCCGTCCTGAGTATCCGGTAAAAGTGTATAGCCCGGAACCGAGTGAGACGGCCTACAGTTCGGAACCAAAAGAGACGGACCACTGTGCAGAGCTGATTGAGACGGTCCACAGTTCGGAGAAGTGTGAATGGGTCTACAGTCCGGAACCGAGGAAGACGGCCTACAGTCCGGAACCAAGTGAGACAGCCTACAGTACGGAACCAAATGAGAGGGCCTACAGCTCAGAACCGAGTGAGTCTGCCTACGGTCCGGAACCAAGTGAGTCTACCTACGGTCCGGAACCAAGTGAGTCTGCATATAACTCAGAACTGTGTGAGTCTGCCTACAGCTCGGAACCGAGCGAGTCTGCCTGCGGTCCAGAACCGAGCGAGTCTGCCTACTGTCCGGAGCCGAAGGAGTCTACCTACGGTCCGGAACAGAGTGAGTCTGCCTACAGTCTGGACCTTCTAGAGTCGGCCCACAGTCCGGAGGCCCCAGAGACGCGCTACAGCCCTGAACATTCTGCAGTGGTGGACTGGTCAGGGGGTGGCTGTAGACCAGAACCTGAGCCACCTCCAGTATAGGTGGGTTGGGGGGGGTGTAGCACAGGTGCTGTCATTGACGGCAGCCACCCTCCCTTCCCTCCCTTTATTAGGGGTTATTTTTGTTTTTTTGGGGGGGGGGTTTATTTATTTTTAAATTAAATTTTTTTTTTTTAAGGTGCATACGGTGTCTGCACCTTTGGGGGGGTAATGTCACGTCCTGGCCAGTACTAGGAATTATTTGTAATTGTAGTTTGGTCAGGACGTGGCAGAGGGTATTTGTTTTATGTGGTTCAGGGTGGTTGGTTGTGTATTAGGGTGTTTGATTTGTTAGTTCTGGGTTTTGGGTATGTTCTAGGTTTGTATTTCTACGTTCTGTCTAGTTTAGTTTTCTATGTTTAGGTTTGGGTGTTGGACTCTCAATTGGAGGCAGGTGTTTCTGGTTGCCTCTGATTGAGAGTCCTATATATAGGTATGTGTTTGGGTTTGTGAGTTGTGGGAGATTAATTGCTGTGTATAGCTTTGTGCCTTACAAGCCTGTTAGTCGTCGTCGTTGTGTTTTTCCTGTGTACGTGTTTTGTTTTCGGTTTACCTTCTTATCCATAATAAAAAGAAGATGAGTACACATAACCCTGCTGCGTATTGGTCCACTTTCTCCGACGATTATTTCTCTCTATCTTTAGACGAAGAAGAGTGTGACAGTATCGCATCAACAATATCAAACTATTATTTTTGTGCTAGTTGGCTGTCCCTGCACTAAAACTTTATTTTCCTTCATAGACTGTTCACCAGTTTCATTTTAAATACGAAGCACATTTTTGGGGGCAATTTTATTTCCATTACTTTCTCATGCTTTCTAGTCTCTCTGCCACAGACATATAGTGAGCAATGTTTGGAACATCGAATCACAATAAAGTCACAATATATAACCGCAATACGTGTAGAATCGTAATACATATCATATCAACACCTTATAATTGTGAAAATATGGTACTGCATAGTGTTTTAGTTAAAGCTACAGTCTGAGATTTGGGAAGCTGTTCAATGTTCAGCTGTATACCAAAACAAGTGGTGGGGAGGGACACCACTTTGTTGCTAATCACAGACTGTCGCTTTAACTGTGGGGTTGGTCTAGATTAGACAGTTTGATAGATGGGGTTTATACAGTATTTGCATGGTTCAACAGTCAAAGCTGCTTAACTAGTTTTGGTGAGATAGAATAAAATTAGGAAATGCTTTTTATTGTCTTTGTTTTACAGAATAAGTCTTTGGATCCTTGAAACATTGTCTAAGTCCCAGTAAGTCCGAGCTAATTTGAGGAACAGACATCGATTTAAATGGGGAAAATATTATATGGATTTTTTCTATTTGCATTTAGTGTAATGTGGATGATACTGTAATGGGATGGCTGCAAATTTTAAAGAAATTATGTGTGATTTTTTTTTTTAATATAGTTGTTAAACCATGAACAATGCTACATTATAGCTTATTATAGAGCCTAAAATGTTAGCTTGACTACTGCTTCCCTACTGTATATTCAGACCAGAATCACTAAATAATCTGAGTAAATGTATCCCCCTGTATTGGACCCTCAAGGCATCACAAAGCAAAACCTGAGCAACATTTCAAATGATGTACAGTAGGTGTTTTTGACAAGTGTTCATTGTATTTACACTGAACAACAAAATAAATGCAATATTTAAAGTGTTGGTCCCATGTTTCCCAGACATTTTCCACACACACACAAAAAGCTATTTCTCAAATTGGATTTGTTTACATCGGTTAGTGAGCATTTCAACTTTGCCAAGACAGGTGTGGCATATCGGGAAGCTGAATAAACAGCGTGATCATGACACAGGTGCACCTTTCGCTGGGGACATTCAAAGGCCACTCTAAAATGTGCAGTTGTGTCACACAACACAATGCCACAGACATCTCATGTTGAGGGAGCGTGCAATTGACATGCTGACGGCAGCAATGTCCACCAGCACTGTTGCCAGAGAAGACAATTTTAATTTCTCTACCATTTATTTTTTTATTTTTTTTATTTCACCTTTACTTAACCAGGTAGGCAAGTTGAGAACAAGTTCTCATTTACATTTGCGACCTGGCCAAGATAAAGCAAAGTAGTTTGACAACATACAACAACACAGAGTTACACATGGAGTAAAACAAACATACAGTCAATAATACAGTAGAAAAATAAGTCTATATACAATGTGAGCAAATGAGGTGAGATAAGGGAGGTAAAGGCAAAAAAGGCCATGTTGACAAAGTAAATACAATATAGCAAGTAAAACACTGGAATGGTAGATTTGTAGTAGAAGAAAGTGCAAAGTAGAAATAAATAATGGGGTGCAAAGGAGCACAATAAATAAAATAAATAAATACAGTAGGGGAAGAGGTAGTTGTTTGGGCTAAATTATAGATGGGCTATGTACAGGTGCAGTGATCTGTGAGCTGCTCTGACAGCTGGTGCTTAAAGCTAGTGAGGGAGATAAGTGTTTCCAGTTTCAGAGATTTTTGTAGTTCGTTCCAGTCATTGGCAGCAGAGAACTGGAAGGAGAGACGGCCAAAGAAGGAATTGGCTTTGGGGGTGATCAGAGAGATTTACCTACTGGAGCGCGTGCTACAGGTGGGTGCTGCTATGGTGACCAGTGAGTGGAGATAAGGGGGGACTTTACCTAGCAGGGTCTTGTAGATGACCTGGAGCCAGTGGGTTTGGCGACGATTATGAAGCGAAGGCCAGCCAACGAGAGCGTATAGGTTGCAGTGGTGGGTAGTATATGGGGGTTTGGTGACAAAACGGATGGCACTGTGATAGACTGCATCCAGTTTGTTGAGTGGGGTATTGGAGGCTATTTTGTAAATGACATCGCCGAAGTCAAGGAGTAGGATGGTCAGTTTTATGAGGGTATGTTTGGTAGCATGAGTGAAGGATGCTTTGTTGCGAAATAGGAAGCCAATTCTAGATTTAACTTTGGATTTGAGATGTTTGATGTGAGTCTGGAAGGAGAGTTTACAGTCTAACCAGACACCTAGGTATTTGTAGTTGTCCACATATTCTAAGTCAGAACCGTCCAGAGTAGTGATGCTGGACGGGCGGGCAGGTGCATGCAGCGATCAGTTGAAGAGCATGCATTTAGTTTTACTTGTATTTAGGAGCAGTTGGAGGCCACGGAAGGAGAGTTGTATGGCATTGAAGCTCGTCTGGAGGGTTGTTAACACAGTGTCCAAAGAAGGGCCAGAAGTATACAGAATGGTGTCGTCTGCGTAGAGGTGGATCAGAGACTCACCAGCAGCAAGAGCGACATCATTGATGTATACAGAGAAAAGAGTTGGCCCAAGAATTGAACCCTGTGGCACCCCCATAGAGACTGCCAGAGGTCCGGACAACAGGCCCTCTCATTTGACACACTGAACTCTATCAGAGAAGTAGTTGATGAACCAGACGATGCAATCATTTGAGAAACCAAGGCTATTGAGTCTGCCGATGAGGATGTGGTGATTGACAAGGTCGAAAGCTTTGGCCAGGTCAATGAATACGGCAGCACAGTATTGTTTCTTATCGATATCGTTTAGGACCTTGAGCGTGGCTGAGGTGCACCCATGACCAGCTCTGAAACCAGATTGCATAGCGGAGAAGGTGCGGTGGGATTCGAAATGGTCGCTAATCTGTTTGTTGACCTTGTTGACCTTAGAAAGGCAGGGTAGGATGGATGTAGGTCTGTAGAAATTTGTGTCAAGAGTGTCCCCTCCTTTGAAGAGGGGGATGACATCAGCTGCTTTCCAATCTATGGGAATCTCAGACGACACGAAAGAGAGGTTGAACAGGCTAGTAATAGGGGTTGCAATAATTTCGGCAGATAATTTTAGAAAGAAAGGGTCCAAATTGTCTAGCCCGGCTGATTTGTAGGGGTCCAGATTTTGCAGCTCTTTCAGAACATCAGCTGAATGGATTTGGGAGAAGGAGAAATGGGGAAGGCTTGGGCGAGTAGCTGTGGGGGGTGCAGTGCTGTTGACTGCAGTAGGGGTAGCCAGTTGGAAAGCATGGCCAGCCATAGAAAAATGCTTATTGAAATTCTCAATTATAGTGGGTTTATCGGTGGTGACAGAGTTTCCTATCCTCAGTGCAGTGGGCTGTTGGGAGGAGGTGTTCTTATTCTCCATGGACTTTACAATGTCCCAGAACTTTTTTGAATTTGTGTTGCAGGAAGCAAATTTCTGCTTGAAAAAGCTAGCCTGCCTGTGTATATTGGTTTCTTTTCTTTTCCGTGATATGAAAAGTTGCATATCACGGGGTCTGTTCGATGCTAATGCAGAACGCCACAGGATGTTTTTGTGTTGGTTAAGGGCAGTCAGGTCTGGAGAGAACCAAGGGCTATATCTGTTCCTGGTTCTAAATTCCTTGAATGGGGCATGCTTATTTAAGATGGTGAGGAAGGCATTTAAAAAAAATAACCAGGCATCCTCTACTGACGGGATGAGGTCAATATCCTTCCAGGATACCAGGGCCAGGTCGATTAGAAAGGCTTCCTCGCTTAAATGTTTCAGGGAGCGTTTGACAGTGATGAGTGGAGGTCGTTTGACCGCTGACCCATTACGGATGCAGGCAATGAGGCAGTGATCGCTGAGATCTTGGTTGAAAACAGCAGAGGTGTATTTAGAGGGCAAGTTTGTTAGGATGATATCTATGAGGGTGCCAGTGTTTACGGCTTTGCGGTGGTACCTGGTGAGTTCATTAATAATTTGTGTGAGATTGAGGGCATCAAGCGTGGATTGTAGGATGGCTGGGGTGTTAAGCATGTCCCAGTTTAGGTCACCTAGTAGCACAAGCCCCGAAGAATAAAGAATAAACCATAAGCCGCTTCCAATGCCATTTTAGAGAATTTGGCAGTACTTCCAACCGGCCTCATAACCTCAGACCACATGTAACCACGCCAGCCCAGGACCTCCACATCTGGCTTCTTCCCCTGAGGGATCATCTGAGACCAGCCACCCGGACAGTTGATGAAACTGTGGGTTTGCACAACAAAATAATTTCAGCACAAGCTGTCAGAAACCTTCTCAGGGAAGCTCATCTGTGTGTGCTCGTCGTTCTCACCAGGGTCTTGACCTGACTGCAGTTTGGCAAAGTACCTGACTTCAGTGGGCAAATGCTCACCTTCAATGGCCACTGGCCCGCTGGAGAAGTGTGATCTTCACAGATAAATCTCGGTTTCAACTATACCGGCCAGATTGCATGGTATGGCGTCGTGTGGGTGAGCGGTTTGCTGATGTCAACATTGTGAACAGAGTGCCCCATGGTGGCGGTAGGGATATGGGCAGGAATAAGCAGACAACGAACACAATTCCATTTTTATCGATGGCAATGTGAATGCACAGAGATACCGTGATGAGATCCTGAGGAGCATTGTCATGCTATTCATCCACCGCCTTCACCTCATGTTTCAGCATGATAATGCACAGCCCCATGTCGCAAGGATCTGTACACAATTCTTGGAAGCTGAAAATGTCCTAGTTCTTCCATGGCCTGCATACTCACCAGACATGTCACCCATTGAGCACGTTTGGAATGCTCTGAACCAGCGTGTACAAAAGCATGTTCCACTTCCCGCCAATATCCAGCAACTTTGCACAGCCATTGAAGAGGAGTGGGACAACATTCCACAGGCCACAATCAATGGCCTGATCAACTCTATGTGAAGGAGATGTGTCGCGCTGCATGAGGCAAATGGTGGTCACACCAGATACTGACTGGTTTTCTGATCCCCACCTTTACATTTTTAAGGTATCTGTGACCAACAGATGAATATCTGTATTCCCAGTCATGAGAAATCCTTAGGGCCTAATTTATTTATTTCAATTGACTGATTTCCTTATATGAACTGTAACTGAGTAAAATCTTTTAAATTGTTGCATGTTGCATTTATATTTTTGATCAGTGTAGCAAACTTGTAGCTAGCTAAATCATGAACCATGATCCCAACTCATGACGTTACTACCCTGCATAAATCTGCAGGTAGCTAACCAACCAGGTTCAATGTTAGCTAGCCAAGCAAATTCTACTGAGATACAAATAATAAGATCATACATGTAGCGTTAGTTCGCGAGCCAGCCAGCTAACGTTAGTTAGCTAACAGTACACTTTAACCTGTTGGGTCTAGGGGGCAGCATTTGCACGTCTGGATAAAAAAAATGTACCCGATTTAATCTGGTTACTAATCCTACCCAGTAACTAGAATATGCATATACTTATTATATATGGATAGAAAACACTCTAAAGTTTCCAAAACTGTTTGAATGGTGTCTGTGAGTATAACAGAACTCATTTGGCAGGCAAAACCCTGAGACATTTTCTGACAGGAAGTGGATACCTGATGTGTTGTATTGACTTTAACCTATCCCATTGAAAAACACAGGGGTTTAGGAATATTTTGGCACTTCCTATTGCTTCCACTAGATGTCACCAGCCTTTACAAAGTGTTTTGAGTCTTCTGGAGGGAGATCTGACCGAACAAGAGCCATGGAACGATGATGGCCCATTAGACACCTTGCGCGCGAGTTCATGTTGGGTACCCTCGTTCCAATACGTTATAAAAGAGTATGCATTCGTCCACCTTGAATATTATTCATGTTCTGGTTAAAAAGGCCCTAATGATTTATGCTATACAACGTTTGACATGTTTGAACGAACGGAAATATATTTTTTCCCCTCGTTCATGACGAGAAGTCCGGCTGGCTTACATCATGTGCTAACGAGACGGAGATTTTTGGACATAAATGATGAGCTTTTTTGAACAAAACTACATTCGTTATGGACCTGTGATACCTGGAAGTGACATCTGATGAAGAGAATCAAAGGTAATGGATTATTTACATAGTATTTTCGATTTTAGATCTCCCCAACATGACGTCTAGTCTGTATCGCAACGCGTATTTTTCTGGGCGCAGTGCTCAGATTATTGCAAAGTGTGATTTCCCAGTAAGGTTATTTTTAAATCTGGCAAGTTGATTGCGTTCAAGAGATGTAAATCTATAATTCTTTAAATGACAATATAATATTTTACCAATGTTTTCTAATTTTAATTATTTAATTTGTTACGCTGACTTGACTGCCGGTTATTGGAGGGAAACGATTTCCTCAACATCAATGCCATAGTAAAACGCTGTTTTTGGATATAAATATGAACTTGATAGAACTAAAAATGCATGCATTGTCTAACATAATGTCCTAGGAGTGTCATCTGATGGAGATTGTAAAAGGTTAGTGCATCATTTTAGCTGGTTTTATGGTTTTGGTGACCCTGTCTTTGACTTGACAAAACATTACACACAACTCTTGTAAATGTACTGTCCTAACATACTCTAAATTTATGCTTTCGCCGTAAAACCTTTTTGAAATCGTAAAACGTGGTTAGATTAAGGAGATGTTTATCTTTCAAATGGTGTAACATAGTTGTATTTTTGAAAAATTTGAATTTTGACATTTATTTGGATTCAAATTTGCCGCTCTTGAAATGCACCTGCTGTTGATGGAGTGCACCACGGGTGGCACGCTAGCGTCCCACCTAGCCCCAAGAGGTTAACTTGAAAAGAAACCACTTTCTTACCCGTGTACATGGACGTGTCTCCTGTCACGGATGCCATGGTTGCCTTTAGTTTGAAGATGTAACCCGGAGACAGGTGTTTCTCCATCTACTTTGCTATCATACTCGAAATCCAGAAAGTGGAGAGCAACACTTATGCATTTTACTATGCGACAGGATTACCAACACATACTGATCAGCTCAAATAGACAGAAGTGTGCTGTACTCCTTGGGCTACAAAACCTATTTTGCTAATTGTCCTGGACCCCTTTTACTACACGAAGCCCTGCTAATCATCACGTCTTGACTACCGACGTAATCTGCCGAGGGATCTTTTTGCAACAGGCCCCTCCATCGCGATGTCCCCTGAATGCCCATCTGCTAGCCTGCTAGCCGCAGCCCGCTAGCTGTTTAGCCCATATTGGAATGTTAGCTGAATAGGTCCATCAGCTAATTTCTTGGGCCACTATACCTATTTTGCCAATTGGACCAGGCACCTTTACGACACGGAACCCTACTAATCCATCACGGCTGGTCTGCCAACGGAACCGCACGAGGAGGCTACAACAGACTTCTTCCGTCACGATGTACCTCTAAGGCCCTTCTGCTATCTTGCTAGCCCCAGCCCGCTAGCTGTCTGAATCGCTGTGTCTCCAGCCAGCTTAACTACTCACTGGACCCCTATGATCACTCGTCTACGCATGCCTCTCCCTAATGTCATTATGCCTTGTCCATTGCTGTTCTGGTTAGTAATTATTGTCTTATTTCACTGTAGAACCTCTAGCCCTGCTCAATATGCCTTAGCTAACCCTTCAGTTCCACCTTCCACACATGCGGTGACATCACCTGGTTTAACCTGTTAGGGCTAGGGGGCAGTATTGACACGGCTGGATAAAAAACATACCCAATTTAATCTGGTTACCACTCCTACCCAGTAACTAGAATATGCATATACTTATTACATATGGATAGAAAACACCCTAAAGTTTCTAAAACGGTTTGAATGGTGTCTGTGAGTATAACAGAACTCAAATGGCAGGTCAAAACCTGAGAGATTCCTTTACAGGAAGTGGCCTGTCTGACCATTTCTTGAACTTCTTTTCCATCTCTATCTTTTACTAAGGATCTCTGCTCTAACGTGACACTTCCCACGTCGTCCATAGGCGCTCAGAGCCCGGGAAAAAACAGAATGTCGTCATACCAGCCCCAGGCTGAAACACATTATCGCCTTTCTCAAGTGGCCGATCAAGGGACTCTGGGCTTATGCGCGTGACCCGACTGCCCCCGCCTTTGTGATTTTTTCCTCTGTTTGCCGAAAAGGAGATTCCCTGTTGGAATATTATCGCTTTTCTACGAGAAAAATGGGGTAAAAATTGATTTTAAACAGCGGTTGACATGCTTCGAAGTACGGTAATGGAATATTTAGAATTTTATTGTCACGAATTGCGCCATGCGCGCGACACTTCTTTACCATTTCGGATAGTGTCTGGAACGCACGAACAAAACGCCGCTATTCGGATATAACGATGGATTATTTTGGACCAAACCAACATTTGTTATTGAAGTAGCAGTCCTGGGTGTGCATTCTGATGAAGACAACAAAAGGTAATCAAACTTTTATAATAGTAAATATGATGATGGTGAGTGCTAAACTTGCCGGGTGTCTAAATAGCTAGCCCGTGATGCCTGGGCTATGTACTTAGAATATTGCAAAATATGCTTTCACCAAAAAGCTATTTTAAAATCGAACATATCGAGTGCATAGAGGAGGTCTGTATCTATAATTCTTAAAATAATTGTTATGCTTTTTGTGAACGTTTATCGTGAGTAATTTAGTAAAATGTTAGCGAATTCCCCGGAAGTTTGCGGAGGGTATGCTAGTTCTGAACGTCACATGCTAATGTAAAAAGCTGGTTTTTGATATAAATATGAACATGATTGAACAAAACATGCATGTATTGTATAACATAATGTCCTAGGGTTGTCATCTGATGAAGATCATCAAAGGTGAGTGCTGCATTTAGCTGTCTTCTGGGTTTTGGTGACATTATATGCTGGCTTGAAAAATGGGTGTCTGATTATTTCTGGCTTGGTACTCTGCTGACATAATCTAATGTTTTGCTTTCGTTGTAAAGCCTTTTTGAAATCGGACAGTGTGGTTAGATTAACGAGAGTCTTGTCTTTAAATGGCTGTAAAATAGTCATATGTTTGAGAAATTGAAGTAATAGGATTTTTAAGGTTTTGAAAATCGCGCCACAGGCTGCAAGTGGCTGTTACGTAGGTGGGACGCAAGCGTCCCACCTAGCCCATAGAGGTTAAATGATGTTTCTAGAGACAACATCTCTCTCATCGTCACACTATGCCTAGGTTTACCTCCACTTTATTCAAATCCTACCATACCTTTGTCTGTACATTATGCCTTGAATCTATTCTATCGCGCCCAGAAACCTGCTCCTTTTGCTCACTGTTCCAAACGTACTAGACGACCAGGTCTTATAGCCTTTAGCCATACCCTTATCCTACTCCTCCTCTGTTCCTCTGGTGATGTAGAGGTTAATCCAGGCACAGCAGTGCCTAGCTCCACACCCATTCCCCAGGCGCTGTCATTTGTTGACTTCTGTAACCGTAAAAGCCTTGGTTTCATGCATGCCAACCAGGATGTCCTAGCCGTGTCTGAATCCTAGCTTAGGAAGAAAACCAGCGATCACTGCCTCATTGCCTGCATCCGTAATGGGTCTGCGGTCAAACGACCACCCCCATCACTGACAAACGCTCCCTAAAACACTTCAGCGAGTAGGCCTTTCTAATCAACCTGGCCCGGGTATCCTGGAAGGATATTGACCTCATCCCGTCAGTAGAGGATGCCTGGTTATTCTTTAAAAGTGCCTTCCTCACCACCTTAAATAAGCATGCCCCATTCAATTTTTTTTAACCAGGAACAGATACAGCCCTTGGTTCACTCGAGACCTGACTGCCCTTGACCAGCAGAAAAACATCCTGTGGCGTACGGCATTAGCATCACATAGCCCCCGTGATATAGAACTTTTCAGGGAAGGTAGGAACCAATATACACAAGCAGTTAGGAAAGCTAGCTTTTTCAAACAGAAATTTGTATCCTGTAGCACAAACTCAAAAAAGTTATTGGACACTATAAAGTCCATGGAGAATAAAAGCACCTCCTCCCAGCTGCCCACTGCACTGAGGCTAGGAAAAAATGTCTCCACCGATAAATCCACGATAATTGAGAATTTCAATATACATTTTTCTACAGCTGCCATGCTTTCCACCTGGCTACCCCTACCCCGTTCGACTGTAAACTCTCCTTCCAGACCCACATTAAGCATCTCCAATCCAAAATTAAATCTAGAATCGGCTTCCTATTTCGCAACAAAGCATCCTTCTCTCATGCTGCCAAACATACCCTCATAAAACTGATGATCCTACCGAAGCTCGACTTCGGCGATGTCATTTACAAAATTGCCTCCAACCCTCTGCTCAACAAATTGGATGCAGTCTATCACAGTGCCATCCGTTTTGTCACCAAAGCCCCATATACTACCCACCACTGCAACCTGTATGCTCTCGTTGGCTGGCCCTCGCATCATACTCGTCGCCAAACCCACTGGCTCCAGGTCATCTACAAGTCTTTGCTAGGTAAAGTCCCCGCCTTATCTCAGTTCACTGGTCACCATAGCAGCACCCACCCGCAGCACGCACTCCAGCAGGTATATTTCACTGGTCACCCCCAAAGCCAATTCCTTCTTTGTCCGCCTCTCCTTCCAGTTCTCTGCTGCCAATGACTGGAACGAACTTCAAAAAAATCGCTGAAGCTGGAGACTCATATCTCCCTCCCTAACTTCAAGCACCAGCTGTCAGAACAGCCCACAGATCATTGCACCTGTACATAGCCCATCTGTAAATAGCCCATCCAACTACCTCATCCCCATATTGTATTTATTTATTTGTTTTGCTCCTTTGCATCCCAGTATCTCTACTTGCACATTCATATTCTGCACATCTATCACTCCAGTGTTTAATTGCTATATCGTAATTACCTCGCTACTATGGCCTATTTTATTGCCTTACCTCACTTATCTTACCTCATTTGCACACACTGTATATATACTTTTTTTCTACTGTATTATTGACTGTATGTTTGTTTCTCCATGTGTAACTCTGTGTTGTTGTATGTGTCGATCTGCTTTGCTTTATCTTGGTCAGGTCGCAGTTGTTGTCACATGTGTCGTAGTGGAGAGAAGACCAAGGCGCAGCGGGAATGTGGATACTCATCTTTTTAATCAAAACACGAGAAAAGCATCCACAGGGAAAAAAAACAATAAACACTACTCACGATGGCAACAGTGTAGCAGGCTAACAAACGCAGTGCTCACAAACAATTACCCACAAACACACAGACAAACACACCCTACTAATATAGGACTCCCAATTAAAGGCAACTCAACACACCTGCCTTCAATTGGGAGTCCCACCCCAATTAACTATACATAGAAAACCAAAACTAGACAGAACGTAGACACACATACCAAAACACAAAAACCTCTGCCACGCCCTGACCAAAATTAATACAATTACTCCATCTGCTGGTCAGGACGTGACAGTACCCCCCCTAAAGGTGCAGACCCCGGAATGCACCTTAAAAAAGAAAACACAAAAAATCCCCAATACCCCAACAAAACCAATAAACAATACCCCCTAAACAATAAGGGAGGGAAGGGAGGGTGGCTGCCGTCAACGACGGCACTGTGCTACACCCTCCCTCCCTCCCCAACCCACCTATCCTGGAGGTGGCTCAGGTGCGGGAGGTGGACCTCGCTCCACCTTCGGCGTCGCCCACTTCGGTGGCGCCGATAGCTGCGCCGGGCAGACGGACCACTCTGGCCGGGCCGGAGGACAGGCGGGCCACTCAGGCCGGGCTCGAGGACAGGCGGGCCACTCGGGCCGGGCCGGAGGACAGGAAGGCACCTCCATGCTAGTGCGTATAGCGGGAAACACTGGACCGTAGAGGCGCACTGGCGGTCTTGAGCGCAGGGTTGGCATCACCCCTTCAGGCTCGATGCTTACTTCGCCCTGGCACATGCGGGGCGCTGGTACTGTGCCTACCGCATGTGCCTACCCCAACCCCAAAGCACGGGACCTGTCCAGTCTGTCTCTGCCCTAGAAGGGTACAGGGAGCTGGCCTGGGGCTCCAATCTCGCCCCGCCAAACAACCCTTGTGCCCCCCCCAAAAAAAATCTTGGGGCTGCCTCTTGGGTTCCCTTAGCTCCCTTAACTTCTCCTCCCAGAATCTTCGCTCCTTCTGCCAAGTCCATCCATCAACGCTGTTCTCCTGTGGCTCCCTCCTCCTCCGCTGCTTGGTCCTTTTGTGGTGGGTAATTCTGTCACATGTGTCGTAGTGGAGAGAAGACCAAGGCGCAGCGGGAATGTGGATACTCATCTTTTTAACCTGTCTGGGCTAGGTGGGACGATTTCGTCCCACATGGCTAACATCCGGTGAAAATGCATAGCTTCACAATTCTAAATCCACTATCGTTATATTAAACATTTATGTAAATACATGTAGGTTACAGTTTTTAAAAGCTTAACATCTTGTTAATCCAGCCAGTGTGTCAGATATCAAAAATGTTTTGCGGCGAAAGCATACATTATAATAATCCGAGGACAGCTCCAGCACACACAAGCATTACTGGCATTTTCCAACCAAGCATTAGCGTCACTAAAGTCAGAAATGGCAATAAAATAATCAATTACCTTTGAAGATCTTCCTCTGGTGGCAATGCCAAGTGTCCTAACTACTTAGTGAATGTCAATTATGTTTGATCAAATCCATTTTTATAGCCTAACACGAAACATTTGTAAACCGCTTGCGTCGTGATTTCCGTCTCCTTCAACTTTGGACGTGACATTCGTGGTAATTACACTCACAAAACAAACGTGTATCTAGTCAAGGTTGGCTTCATTGCAATCCTCTGATTGTTAGTGACACATCAACCTTGATGGTTTTTTTCCTGGGACGTATTGACCGAAAGAAGCCGATTTGAAGACAGCGATCAATGACCGCTTTACGCACCAGTGGTAGGAGTGGTCTATCGTTGATTGACTGTATTTTGGCCCAATGACCACTGATCATCTTGAAATCTAGCTTGGAAAATAGCCAATGAGCTAAGGTAAATGACGGTGTATAATGGTTATAGGTTTGAAGACCAGCCTTCGTCGTAAACTCTGGCGTAAAAGAGGTTCTCCAGTCATTGCGAATTCTACTTGACGGAGCCACGAGTGTTACGCATAGCGGTACATAATCAATAGCATTTTCAGCAAGTTTATTTAGTGAAATTATGGCGAATAAATCAGGAAAGTCTAAAACAAAGTCTAGGTATACAGATTTGACCGAGATTTTAGAGGAAATTGATAGAGAAAGCGAGACAGAATTTCTAGGGGAAGATGATTCTTTCAGTGAAGATAGCTTTGACTCCAGGACAGAAGATATGTTTCTACATGGGGAGGATGCCGTGCTGGATAAGTAAGTGCTAATGTTATTGTTTGAAATGAATAATATGAAATATAATTTTTTTTTATTGAGATTTTCTTATTTTATTTGCAATATATAAAAATTCCATCAGTAACGCAATGTCTTCCCTGTGGCTCAGTCGGTAGCGCATGGTGTGTATAATGCCAGGGCTATGGGTTCAATTCTCACGGGGGACCAATACAAAAAAAAAAAATAATGCATGAAATGTATACATTCACTACTGTATGTCGCTCTGGATAAGAGCATCTGCTAAATGACTAAAATGTAAATGTATAAAGTACACCTTGGCTGTACTGTGTGTTTATATATATATATTTTTTAAATTGAATTTACATAAACGTGGAATGGAACAGCAATTCACCATAATGTTCCCTGTACTCTATATAATACACATATGTTTATTTTACATGTTGATACAGGGCTCATATGTGAAAGTATTCTTACTGAGTTTTGCCTTTCATTCACAGTGGGAGTGATTCTGATTATGAGCCACCAGTGGCTAGGTGCCCATCCCCCTCTGAAGCTGGTTCATCCAGACGGACCCCTGCTGTCTCTGGCTCCACACCTACCCGGCCATCTAGAGGTGTGAAGTCAGTAACAAAGAAACGGAGGTGGGGCAGAGAGAAACCTTCAAACAAAGGGACAGAGGGTCGTTGGCACTCTGTGTCAGAAGAAGATGTGGAACCAATTCCACCAGTTTTCAGACCCAAAAGGCAGCCAGGCCCTCAACTTGACATGACTGCAAAGTACAGCCCCCTTCAACTTTTCCAACTGTTTTTCACCTCGTCAGTTGTAGATTCCCTGGTGTCGAACACCAATAAGTATGGGGCTAAGAAGCAGGCAGGAAAGAAAGAGGCATGGAAGCCCATTTCCATTTCAGACCTTTTCTGCTTTCGTTCACTGGTCATTTACATGGGGCTGGTGAAGTTGAAAACTCTGAAGGACTACTGGAAGACGTCAGCTCTCTACCAACTGCCTTTCCCCATGACTGTGATGTCTTGCAAACGGTTTCTGTCTATCTCACGGGCACTTCACATCAGTGACCCAGAAGTTGATGGGGAGAATGACAAGCAGAGAGGCACACCAAGGTTTGATAGGCTATGCAAGATCAAACCTCTCTACCCCAACATCGTTGAGGCCTGCAAGACCTATTTTCAGCCTGCCCAGAACCTGTCCATTGATGAGAGGATGGTAGCCTCAAAGGCCCGAATCAGCCTAAAACAATACATGAGAAACAAACCGACCAAGTGGGGATACAAACTGTTTGTTTTGGCTGATTCTGTGTGTGCCTACACCTGTAATTTTTTTGTTTATGAGGGGAAGAGCAGTTTTGCAACCGGTAATGGACTGAGTTATGATTCCGTTATGGAATTATTGGATTTTCAACTGCTGGGGAAGGGCTACAAACTATTTGTAGACAACTTCTACACAAGCCCTACCCTGTTCAGAGACCTGAGGCAGCGTGATGTGTGGGCTTGTGGGACCATTCGGACCAACAGGGTGGGCTTTCCGAAAACCAAGGAAAACGACATGCCTAAGCGGGCTGAGCGGGGTACCATGCGATGGATCCGTGAAGATGGCCTGCTGTTTGTGAAGTGGATGGATACCAGGGAGGTGGTCATGTGCTCCACTATCCACAAGTTCTTCAGTGGAGATCAGGTCATCAGGCGTGTCAAGGACGGTAGCGGGGCATGGAACACCAAAAATGTCCCCATTCCAGTAGCTGTCAAAGACTACAACAAGAGCATGGGGGGTGTGGACCTGTCAGATGCACTGATAGGGTACTACAATGTGCTACACAAGACCATGAAATGGTACAAAACATTTTTTTATCATTTTATTGATATTGGTGTGGTCAATTCTTTCATTCTACAGAAGGAAATGGCCAAGAGCTGTGGACAGCCCCCATCTCTCAGCTTGCATTCAGAGAGGTGCTCATCCAGGAGCTTGCTGCCTACAGCAAGTCCACTGAAGCACCTTCTGTCCCCTCTACCTCTGTCCCTTCTGCTCCAAACTGTGGTGTTCACCTGCCCAGATACATCTCTGCAGGCATGGATGTGCCTCCGGGCAAAAAGGCCACAGTGGGGAGACGTCGCTGTGCCCTTTGTCACAGAAAATGTGCCATCACCTGCACCACCTGCGCAGTAAGCCTCTGCTTTACAGCAGAAAGAAACTGCTATGTGCCATGGCACCATCAGCACAATATTGTGGACTGAGGGTCTTCACAGTACTGTAAATATAAAGTGTAAATAGTTCCCAATGTTATTTTTTTTACTTTTTTGGGGGGGGGAGTGTTAGAATGACATTTGTATTTTGTATATAGTTGTTTCTTTCAATATGTATCACTGTACCAATTTGGCCACTTGGGTACATTTGGGTACATTGGTGTGGGACACCTGGGTGACCTCATGATCAATGGCATGTGGCTCGCTCATTTTTGGAGTTAATTTTCCAAAACTTTGCTCAGCTATTGTTGCCATCTTATTTTCTGCAATCAAACCATCCCCAGCATCCCATCTGTATGTTTGTCTGTTCTTCTTTATTTGAAAGATGATACAGCAACAATAAAAAACAGAAAACGTATGTTTGTTTCCTTGTATTTTCTTCTACCAGATCTATTGTGTTATATTCAAATACATTCAATTCACATTTCCACAAACTTCAGAGTGTTTCCTTTCAAATGAAACCAAGAACATGCATATCCTTGCTACTGGGCCTGAGCTACAGACAGTTAGATTTGGGTATGTCTTCAGGCGGAAATTAAGAGAAGTGGGGGGGTAGCCCTAACAGGTTTTAACCAACTAGGCTCGTAATTTAACAATTGTATTCGTATTTACAGATGGCATACAAGTTTGTAATTAAGGCACATGAAAGTTCACATGTTCGAGAAGGCATTTCTGCCAAAAAACGCATGATAAAAAAGATGTATTATCCTTCTCCACAATTAAACAATGATATGTTTCATGATGTGTTGGTATAAGGCTATACTTGAATGTTAGGCAAGGAACTTGCATTTTAGTGACGTGTGATTTGCGTCAACGGAAGGAAGGGGCGTCGCTGAGTACATGTACGTGCTCATCTTGCACTTCTCAACCATGGAAATTATAATCATGGAACAGTAATGTCTTTGGAGTGGAACAACAAAGTTTTTGGAGCATTTTTTTATTTTTAATTTAACCTTTGTTTAACTAGGCAAGCCAGTTAAAAACAAATTCTTATTTACAATGACGGCCTACACCGGCCAAACCCGGACAACGCTGGGCCAATTGTTCGCCGCCCTCCCAATCACTCCCAATCACGGCTGGTTGTGATACAGCCTGGATGATTGAAAAAGAAAATTAAACTAGCAGAATTATATTTTTTGTCGCGAGCAGAAGGTCTTTTATGGTCTCGGGAGCAGCTGATTTAGAAGAGAGGAGGATGGAGAGAAAGGATGGGTCTGGAATAGCTTTTATTTCCTCTTCCATCCTTCGTGTCCGGTTCTCGAACAGAACAAGTCAGCCATCAGGAAGAAGCATTGAAGGGCTGAAAAAGCAGCCAACACCAAGGGAATTAATTAACTCAATGTCTTCAGACCAAGCTGGATGTTCAAAACCATTCTCAGAGTCCTGACAAATCCTCTCACCCCTGTAAACAAGAAATATATGCACACATTTTACAGTCATTTCAGTCAAGTTCAAGTGTATGGAACAGACGATTATAGGATGAAAGACTACGTCTATAGACGAATATAGCTACCTTGACCTGAACTCAAGAAACTACATTTCAACACAAGAAAAGACACACAAAAAATGACATGGTTTCATAGTTCTGCAAATTCTGTGTCGGAAACAACTAAAGATGGGGAGACTGATTCTAAAATATAATAATTTGAATTAAAAAATGTTCTTGTGTTGTCCAGCAGACCAATGAGAACTTTCGTGTAATCTCACATGATTGTATCTTGTTGACCTGTACAAGGCTGGGTAAAAAAGTGTTCCAGTTTTCTGCCCCTTCCACATGGAACGCGCGTCTCTTTCAGGACTTTAAAGCTAGGGTAAAAACTATGGTGAACAATGAAGGGGGGGGGGGGCAGTCAATGTGTTGACACCTGCCTGTAGATGCACTACACCCCTACCAAAGCATCTTGTCTGCTCAATGTGTATATTGATGTTTTTATGTTGTAAATGTGTCTTTGTATGAAACTGTCACATTCGTCGTAAAGATGGGACCAAGGTGCAGCTTCAATAAACAAGAAGATGGGATCATCTTCTTGTTTATTGAGAAGAAAACGAAACAAAACACTTAATCAAAACAACACCGACGAAAAAACAGTCCTGTGAGACATACAGCTACACATGGAACAACTTCCCACAAAAACCCATGAAAAAAAAACCCTACTAAATAGGACCTTCAATTAGAGGCAACGAGGAACAGCTGCCTCCAATTGAAGGTCAACCCAATAAACTAAACATAGAAATAGAATAACTAGACACAGACATAGAAATAGACTAACATAGAACATTAACCAAAAAAAAAAAGAAAACACATAAAACAAACACCCCCTGCCACGTCCTGACCAAACTTACAATAACAAATAACCCCTTTACTGGTCAGGACGTGACAGAAACTTTGTGTGCTGCTATTTTGGCCAGGTCTCTCTTCATTTTAATTATTATTATTTTTTCTCAATAAGACTAATTTGGTCAAATAAAAAATATAAACAAATGTGAATTTTGAATTCATCTGGATTTTGGTATATTAATGTATTTGTTATTTTGATTAGTGTATGTCTTTTTAAATTTCCTATCAGTGGTGTATATTCATGGATGCCAAGGGAAGCCAGGCATCCCCCAAAAAATTGACCAAGAAAAAAAGAAAGATGTAAAATAATGTGTCTTTTGTTTCTCAATGTTTCATAATTTTAATAGATTCGATGATAGTGTATCATCATCAAGCCTAAAAACAATTTTCTTTGAAAGGAAGACATGGTGCTTTTGAAATACTTTAATTTGTCTCTTTCATTATTCTCTTTTCATTTCTCTCTTTTAATTTGTCTCTGTTGTGTATTGTTCTTGTATGGGTAAGGTATTCCTTTGCAATCTGTTAACACGTTGTGAATCAGTCTACTGCTCTCTTAGTCTGCACAGTGGGCAGTGAAGCCTGATGCCTAGTCTGGATACACTTCAGAACACTTGTTGTTTTCTTCCTGTACAACTTTGAAACACCATGTAGACAATGTTACGCATATTATTGGCCTATAAAGTGGATTGCTGTTCAAAGTTTTGCGTGACAGAGTTTTTAGCATATCATCATTCCAGTGCTTGTGTGTGTATGTGTGTGTGCGTGTGTGTGTGCGTGCGTGTGTGTTTGTTGTGTGTGTCACGAATGCTAGGAGTGGTGGTAGGAGTCAGGCGCAGAGAGTAGGCCTGAGATTTATTTTTCTCTGGTACGACAACGGTCGACGCCTACACAACAGGCGTGTGAAGTAAGTGACCAACCCATACACAACGGGCACACAGTCCGGAAAGAAAATAAATCAGGCAGATCGCCAGCACATCCAAAAAGCACACTGACGTAAAATAATCCCGCACAAACCTGGGCGGGCTAAACAGGCTTAAATAACCACAAATCAAGATACACAAATAAGGAACAGGTGCGAACAATAAGACATACCACCAGAAAAGGAAAAAGGGATCAGCGGCGGCTAGTAGGTCGGCGACGACGACCGCCGAGCGCAAACCGAGCAGGCAGGGGAGCCACCTTCGGTAGGAATCGTGACAGTGTGTTCTGTTTTTTAAATCAATATGTTTAAGGCAGGGTTTCTAAGTGTGTCTCACCACACTTTAATATTTAATAGAGATAAATAATGTATGTCTATTACCCCTCCTAGATTTGGACTAATATGCAGCATCTATTGGGGCCTTTGTTGAACTTTGTGTCAATGACAAAGTACCGTTTTTTTTGTTGGTCCGATCAAAAATATTTCCCCTAAAAGCAATGCCAAGCATTTTTCTGCTCCATAAAGTAGTCAAACAGGCTAGACACTGCAGTGAGATCATGAACTTAGGTGACAATTTCTGGCTCTGGGTTTGACTTTCCTATTGTTACGATGATTAGGTTCAGTGACAGACAGATATATCCCCATTCCATTCTATTCATTAGGCAGGCAGGTTGTGGGAAACTTTTTCTAATCGTCAGAATCTGTTTAGAAAGAAATTATAATATTTTTGTATTGTCTTCACATCCCAAAGCTAGTATAACTACTAATTGGTTGCTATGGGACAGGAGAGTAGAAACCCTTACTGGTCTGAGGGACAGGGGCGTATTGTTACTCCTAATCAGCTGCTATGGGACAGGAGAGTAGAAACCCTTACTGGTCTGAGGGACAGGGGTGTATTGTTACTCCTAATCAGCTGCTATGGGACAGGAGAGTAGAAACCCTTACTGGTCTGAGGGACAGGGGCGTATTGCTACTCCTAATCAGCTGCTATGGGACAGGAGAGTAGAAACCCTTACTGGTCTGAGGGACAGGGGCCTATTGTTACTCCTAAACAGCTGCTATGGGACAGGAGAGTAGAAACCCTTACTGGTCTGATGGACAGGGGCCTATTGTTACTCCTAATCAGCTGCTATGGGACAGGAGAGTAGAAACCCTTACTGGTCTGAGGGACAGGGGCCTATTGTTACTCCTAATCAGCTGCTATGGGACAGGAGAGTAGAAACCCTTACTGGTCTGATGGAAAGGGTAATGATTATCGGTGTTCATCACAAACAAGCCATACTGTTGATCAGTGACATCACTGGTAATGATTATCAGTGTTTATCACAAACATGTCATACTGTAGATCTACTACATCACTGGTAATGATTATCAGTGTTCATCACAAACATGTCATACTGTAGATCAACTACATCACTGGTAATGATTATCAGTGTTTATCACAAACATGTCATACTGTAGATCAACTACATCACTGGTAATGATTATCAGTGTTTATCACAAACATGTCATACTGTAGATCAACTACATCACTGGTAATGATTATCAGTGTTTATCACAAACATGTCATACTGTAGATCAACTACATCACTGGTAATGATTATCAGTGTTTATCACAAACATGTCATACTGTAGATCAACTACATCACTGGTAATGATTATCAGTGTTCATCACAAACATGTCATACTGTAGATCAACTACATCACTGGTAATGATTATCAGTGCTCATCACAAACATGCCAGACAGTAGATACATGTTACAATGGGTCTTACAAAGATGTTTAGAAAGAAACATATTCCTTCTGCTCCTCTTCACCCTCCTCCTTCCTCCTCTTCTACTTCCTCCTCCCCTGCCTCCTCCACCTGGTCCTCCTCCTCAGTTTCCAGTTCATGAATGGCTGCACCTGGAGCCCTGTTAATGGCTTGGGCTAAGATGGGTTGGGCTAAAACCTCAAATCAGCTTCTTTCCCTGTGAATAAATAGCTGATAGCTGCTTTACTGAGGAGCAGTTTCACTTACTATGACTGTGTGATATTTGGTTGTCCCACCTAGCTACCTTAAGATGAATGCACTAACTGTTGGTCGCTCTGGATAAGACTATGTGAGTGTTGTAACAGACTGCAGCAAACTTCAGACAATAATAGAAACAGAAAATGTAATATCTCATCTGGCCCGCTAGAATGAACCTGAAATGCATGTACTGAATCAAATCTTCTACAATAAAATAGGTATTTGAGCCAATGAACTAACCACCCTATTAATGACCCAATCCATATGTAGTCACAACTAAAGATGACAAGACTGACTGATTCTAAAATATAATAATAAACATTCTAATAAGATTTAGAATTGACATTTTTCCGATGTACGTACAGTTGAAGTCGGAAGTTTACATACACCTTAGCCAAATACATTTAAACTGCGTTTTTCCACAATTCCTGACATTTAATCCTAGTAAAACTTCCCTGTCTTAGGTCAGTTAGGATCACCACTTTATTTTAAGAATGTGAAATGTCAGAATAATAGTAGAAAGAATGATTTATTTCAGCTTTTATTTCTTTCATCACATTCCCAGTGGGTCAGAAGTTAACATACACTAAATTAGTATTTTGTAGCATTGCCTTTAAATTGTTTAACTTGGGTCAAAGGTTTCGGGTAGCCTTCCACAAGCTTCCCACAATAAGTTGGGTACATTTTGGCCCGTTCCTCCAGGCAGAGCTGGTGTAACTGAGTCAGGTTTGTAGGCCTCCTTGCTCGCACACACTTTTTCAGTTCTGCCCACAACTTTTCTATGGGATTGAGGTCAGGGCTTTGTGATGGCCACTCCAATACTTTGACTTCGTTGTCCTTAAGCCATTTTGCCACAACTTTGGAAGTATGCTTGGGGTTATTGTCCATTTGGAAGACCCGTTTGCAACAAAGCTTTAACTTCCTGACTTTGAGATGTTGCTTCAATATATCCACATCATTTCCCTTCCTCATGATGCCATCTGTTTTGTGAAGTGCACCAGTCCCTCCTGCAGCAAAGCACCCCCACAACATGATGCTGTCACCCCGGTGCTTCACTGTTGGGATGGTGTTCTTCAGCTTGTAAGCCTCCCCCTTTTTCCTCCAAACATAACGATGGTCATTATGGCCAAACAGTTCTATTTTTGTTTCATCAGACCAGAGGACATTTCTCCAAAAAGTACGATCTTTGTCCCCATGTGCAGTTGCAAACCGTAGTCTGGATTTTTATGCTGGTTTTGGAGCAGTGGCTTCTTCCTTGCTGAGCAGCCTTTCAGGTTATGTCAATATAGGACACGTTTTACTGTGGATATAGATATCTTTGTACCTGTTTCCTCCAGCATCTTCACAAGGTCCTTTACTGTTGTTCTGGGATTGATTTGCACTTTTCGCACCAAAGTACGTTCATCTCTAGGAGACAGAACGTGTCTCCATCCTGAGCTGTATGTGGTCCCATGGTGTTTATACTTGCGTACTATTGTTTGTATAGATGAACGTGGTACCTTCAGGCGTTTGGAAATTGCTCCCAAGGATGAACCAGACTTGTGGAGGTCTACAATTTTTTTTCTGAGGTCTTGGCTGATTTATTTTGATTTTCCCATGATGTCAAGCAAAGAGGCACTGAGTTTGAAGGTAGGCCTTGAAATACATCCACAGGTACACCTCCAACTGACTCAAATGATGTCAATTAGCCTATCAGAAGCTTCTAAAGCCATCACATAATTTTCTCGAATTTTCCAAGCTGTTTAAAGGCACAGTCAACTTAGTGTATGTAAACTTCTGACCCACTGGAATTGTGATACAGTGAATTATAAGTGAAATAATCTGTCTGTAAACAATTGTTGGAAAATGTACTTGTGTCATGCACAATGTAGATGTCCTAACCAACTTGCCAAAACTATAGTTTGTTAACAAGAAATGTGTGGAGTGGTTGAAAACGAGTTTTAACCTCTTGGGGCTAGGTGGGACGCTAGCGTGCCACCCGTGGTGCACTCCATCAACAGCAGGTGCATTTCAAGAGCGGCAAATTTGAATCCAAATAAATGTCAAAATTCAAATTTTTCAAAAATACAACTATGTTACACCATTTGAAAGATAAACATCTCCTTAATCTAACCACGTTTTACGATTTCAAAAAGGTTTTACGGCGAAAGCATAAATTTAGAGTATGTTAGGACAGTACATTTACAAGAGTTGTGTGTAATGTTTTGTCAAGTCAAAGACAGGGTCACCAAAACCATAAAACCAGCTAAAATGATGCACTAACCTTTTACAATCTCCATCAGATGACACTCCTAGGACATTATGTTAGACAATGCATGCATTTTTAGTTCTATCAAGTTCATATTTATATCCAAAAACAGCGTTTTACTATGGCATTGATGTTGAGGAAATCGTTTCCCTCCAATAACCGGCAGTCAAGTCAGCGTCACAAATTAAATAATTAAAATTAGAAAACATTGGTAAAATATTATATTGTCATTTAAAGAATTATAGATTTACATCTCTTGAACGCAATCAACTTGCCAGATTTAAAAATAACCTTACTGGGAAATCACACTTTGCAATAATCTGAGCACTGCGCCCAGAAAAATACGCGTTGCGATACAGACTAGACGTCATGTTGGGGAGATCTAAAATCGAAAATACTATGTAAATAATCCATTACCTTTGATTCTCTTCATCAGATGTCACTTCCAGGTATCACAGGTCCATAACGAATGTAGTTTTGTTCAAAAAAGCTCATCATTTATGTCCAAAAATCTCCGTCTCGTTAGCACATGATGTAAGCCAGCCGGACTTCTCGTCATGAACGAGGGGAAAAATATATTTCCGTTCGTTCAAACATGTCAAACGTTGTATAGCATAAATCATTAGGGCCTTTTTTAACCAGAACATGAATAATATTCAAGGTGGACGAATGCATACTCTTTTATAACGTATTGGAACGAGGGTACCCAACATGAACTAGCGCGCCAGGTGTCTAATGGGACATCATCGTTCCATGGCTCTTGTTCGGTCAGATCTCCCTCCAGAAGACTCAAAACACTTTGTAAAGGCTGGTGACATCTAGTGGAAGCAATAGGAAGTGCCAAAATATTCCTAAACCCCTGTGTTTTTCAATGGGATAGGTTTAAAGTCAATACAACACATCAGGTATCCACTTCCTGTCAGAAAATGTCTCAGGGTTTTGCCTGCCAAATGAGTTCTGTTATACTCACAGACACCATTCAAACAGTTTTGGAAACTTTAGAGTGTTTTCTATCCATATATAATAAGTATATGCATATTCTAGTTACTGGGTAGGATTAGTAACCAGATTAAATCGGGTACATTTTTTTATCCAGACGTGCAAATGCTGCCCCCTAGACCCAACAGGTTAAATGACAATATAATATTTTACCAATGTTTTCTAATTTTAATTATTTAATTTGTGACGCTGACTTGACTGCCGGTTATTGGAGGGAAACGATTTCCTCAACATCAATGCCATAGTAAAACGCTGTTTTTGGATATAAATATGAACTTGATAGAACTAAAAATGCATGCATTGTCTAACATAATGTCCTAGGAGTGTCATCTGATGGAGATTGTAAAAGGTTAGTGCATCATTTTAGCTGGTTTTATGGTTTTGGTGACCCTGTCTTTGACTTGACAAAACATTACACACAACTCTTGTAAATCTACTGTCCTAACATACTCTAAATTTATGCTTTCGCCGTAAAACCTTTTTGAAATCGTAAAACGTGGTTAGATTAAGGAGATGTTTATCTTTCAAATGGTGTAACATAGTTGTATTTTTGAAAAATTTGAATTTTGACATTTATTTGGATTCAAATTTGCCGCTCTTGAAATGCACCTGCTGTTGATGGAGTGCACCACGGGTGGCACGCTAGCGTCCCACCTAGCCCCAAGAGGTTAATGGAAGCTTCTCTAATGTCAAACATGTAAAGTGTGGTGTACCACAGGGCATCACTCTAGGCTCTCTACTCTTTTCTATTTTTACCAATGAAATCCCACTGGCATTAAACAAAGCATGTGTATCCATGTATGCTGAGGAATCAACCATATACACATCAGCAACCACGGCTAATGAAGTCACTGAAACACTTAACCTCTATGGGCTGCTCAACAGCCAGTGTAATCCTGTGGCGCGATATTCAAATACCTTAGAAATGCTATTACTTAAATTTCTCAAACATATTACTATTTTACACCATTTTAACCTCTCTGGGCTAGGCGGGACGAATTCGTCCCACCTACGTAACAGCCACTGGCAGCCTGTGGCGCGATTTTCAAAACCTTAAAAATCCTATTACTTCAATTTCTCAAACATATGACTATTTTACAGCTATTTAAAGACAAGACTCTCGTTAATCTAACCACACTGTCCGATTTCAAAAAGGCTTTACAACGAAAGCAAAACATTAGATTATGTCAGCAGAGTACCAAGCCAGAAATAATCAGACACCCATTTTTCAAGCCAGCATATAATGTCACCAAAACCCAGAAGACAGCTAAATGCAGCACTCACCTTTGATGATCTTCATCAGACGACAACCCTAGGACATTATGTTATACAATACATGCATGTTTTGTTCAATCAAGTTCATATTTATATCAAAAACCAGCTTTTTACATTAGCATGTGACGTTCAGAACTAGCATACCCCCCGCAAACTTCCGGGGAATTCGCTAACATTTTACTAAATTACTCACGATAAACGTTCACAAAAAGCATAACAATTATTTTAAGAATTATAGATACAGAACTCCTCTATGCACTCGCTATGTCCGATTTTAAAATAGCTTTTCGGTGAAAGCACATTTTGCAATATTCTCAGTAGATAGCCCGGCATCACAGGGCTAGCTATTTAGACACCCACCAAGTTTAGCACTCACCAAAATCAGATTTACTATAAGAAAAATGTTATTACCTTTGCTGTTCTTCATCAGAATGCACTCCCAGGACTTCTACTTCAATAACAAATGTTGGTTTGGTTCAAAATAATCCATAGTTATATCCAAATAGCGGCGTTTTGTTCGTGCGTTCAAGACACTATCCGAAGTGTAAATAAGGGTCACGTGCACGACGCATTTCGTGACAAAAAAATTCTAAATATTCCATTACCGTACTTCGAAGCATGTCAACCACTGTTTAAAATGAATTTTTATGCCATTTTTCTCGTAAAAAAGCGATAATATTCCAACCGGGAGTGGTGGTTTTCGTTCAAAAAGAGAGAAAGTAAACATTGAGTCGACTCGGGCACGCGCGCCCCGTCCCATTGTCCTCAGATCGGCCACTTACAAAATGCGCTAATGTGTTTCAGCCATGGGCTGCAAAGCCACGATTCAGCTTTCTGGCGCCTTCTGAGAGCCTATGGGAGCGTTAGAAAATGTCACGTCATGCCAGAGATCCCCTGTTTTTGTTAGAGATGATCAATAAGGCCATGAAATGGTCAGAGAGAGCGCTTCCTGTTTGGAATCTTCTCAGGTTTTGGCCTGCCAAATGAGTTCTGTTATACTCACTGACACCATTCAAACAGTTTTAGAAACTTTAGGGTGTTTCTATCCAAATCAAACAATTAAATGCATATTCTAGTTACTGGGCAGGAGTAGTAACCAGATTAATTCGGGTACGTTTTTTATCCGGCCGTGCAAATACTGCCCCCTATCCCCAACAGATTAACTTCTTGCGGATTAGTGGGACGCTACCGTCCCATTTCGACAATTTCCGGTGAAATTGCAGAGCGCCAAATTCAAATTACTATAAATATTACACATTCATGAAATTACAAGTGCAATATATCAAAATAAAGCTTAACTTGTTGTTAATCCAGCCAAGGTGCCAGATTTCAAAAAGGCTTGACGGCGAAAGCAAACCGTGCAATTATCTGAGGACAGCGCCCAGTACACAAATGCATAACAAATCATTTTCAACCAGAGAGTTGCGACACGAAAGTCAGAAATAGCGATATAATATATGCCTTATCTTTGAAGATCTTCTTCTGTTGGCACTCCAAAAGGTCCCAGTTACATTACAAATGGTCCTTTTGTTCGATAATGGCCTTCTTTATATCCATAAAAACTCAGTTTGGCTGGCGCGCTTCAGTCAATAATCCACTCGGTTTCCCTCCTTCAAAATGCATACAAAATGAATCCCATACATTACCAATAAACTTATCCAAACAAGTCAATCAACGTTTATAATCAAACAATAGGTACCCTAATAGGCAAATAAACGGTCAAATGTAAGATGGAGAATCGTTAGTCTTTACCGGAGAAAAATACCAAAGAACGCGCTCTCATTCACGTGCTTGGAAACACTACAGCCAAAATGGGAGCCACCAAGAATGTCAAGCTGGATACACTATCTCGCCGCTATACCGGCTATTACCCCGGAGCCCGAAATAATTCTCCCACCTCGTTCCTTGTGATGGCACTCAGCTGAGGTATAGGGAAGCAGGTCCAGGGGGCGCAGCGTTCCGAGCCAAACCCCGGGGGTCCAGATAACCGGATGTACATGCCTGACTGCTCTGCAGTCCTGGAGTGGGCCCACTCCTCCAGACTGGCCTGCCACCCAGGCTCCCATCGGACCCTGGCATTTGTGCAACAACGCTTTTGGTGGCCTACCATGGTCCCTGATGTCTCTGCATTTGTCGCCGATGCACGGTTTGTGCACAAAACAAGACTCATCAACAAGCTCCAGCTGGTCTCCTCTGACCTCTGCCTGTCCCTCACCGTCCCTGGTCTCACATCTCCCTGGACTTTGTTACGGGTCATCCCCCATCTGATGGCAACACAGCAATCCTGACTGTGGTGGATCGGTTTTCCAAACCCGCCCTCTTCATTCCTCTCCCCAAACTACCCTCTGCCAAAGAGACGGCCCAGCTCATGGTGCAACATGTCTTACAGATCCATAGACTACCAATCGACATGGTCTCTGACCAGAGCCCTCAGATCTCATCCCGGTTCTGGAAAAGAATTCTGCACCCTCATTGGGTCGTCGACCAGCCTATCCTCTAGGATCCACCCCCAGTCCAATAGCCAGTCGGAGCGAGCCAACCAAGACCTTGGGACTACTCTGCGCTGCCTGGTCTCCGCCAACCCCACCACCTGGAGCCAGCAGCTGGTGCGGGTCGAATATGCCCGCAACACCCTTCCCTGCTATGCCACGGGCCTATCTCCTTTTGAGTGCTCCCTGGGGTATCAGCCCCCGCTCTTCCCTGAGCCAGAAGCAGAGGTCGGCATACCTTCGGCACAGATATTTGTCTGCCGCTGTCGTTGTACCTGGAGGAGAGCCGTGTCGGCCCGCCTCAAGACTGCCTCCAGGTATCAACGACAGGCGGATTGCCACCGGACCCCGTCTCCCCGGTATCATCTTGGGCAAAAGGTATGGCTGTCCACCCGGGATCTGCCCCTCCAGGTGGAATCCCGCAAACTCTCCCCCAGTTTATCAGCCCTTTTCCCATCTCCAAGGTCATTAGACCCTCTGCTGTTCGATTTCTGTTGCCCCGTACCCTCCGTATACATCCTACTTTCATGTATCCAGAGTTAAACCCATGTCTCACAGCCCTTTGTCTCCTGTTTCCTGTGCTCTCTGTTTGTCTGTTGCCAGTTCGTTTTGTTTCATCAAGCCTACCAGCGTTTTTCCCTCTACAGGACTTGCTTTGTGGATTACTGACCTCTGCCTACCATGACTCTGAGCCTGTCTGCCATCCTGTACCACCTATCTGGATTACTGACCCCTGCCTGCCCTTGACCTGTCTTTTGCCTGCCCCTGTTGGATTAATAAACTTTTTTTGCTTCGACGTTTACAGCATCTGGGTCTTACCTGAAACGTGATAGTAATAAAAAGATGCTCTGCTTTTTTGACACCACATCAACAAAGCAAGTCCTGCAGGCTCTAGTTTTATCTTACCTTGATTATTGTGCAGGCATATGGTCAAGTATTGCAAGGAAAGACCTAGTTAAACTGCAGCCGGTCCAGAACAGAGCAGCACATCTTGCATTTCATGGTAATCAGAAAGCTTATATTAATTATATGCATGCCAGTCCCTATTGGCTAAGAGTTGAAGAAAGACTGACTGTGTCACTTCTTGTTTTTATAAGAAAAATGAATTTGTTGGAAATTCCAAATTGTTTGCAAAGTCAACTTACACACAGCACCGACACACACTTACCCCACCAGACATGACACCAAGGGTCTTTTCACAGTCCCCAGGTTCAGAACAAATTCAAGGAAACATACAGTATTATACAGAGCCATATGAGTGCATGGAAGTCCTTCTATCTTATATAGCACAAGTGAACAGCAAACCTGGATTCAAAAAACAAATATATCAACACCTCACGGCACAACGCCTCTCCCCCATGTGACCTACTTGTTGTGTGTATGTACTGACATGTATGTGTAACTGATAGATGCACACACACACTACATGTTAATGTTTTTAAATGTGTTTTGTCTGTAATGTCTTTTTCATTATATGTCATATACATGTTAAATGTTATATAATCACATCAGACCAACAAATAATTTTAACATCATCGACATAAGAGTCCCAGTACGGCTAGCTGTCTACATTGGCTAATGGGGATCCGAATAAATCAAATCAAATCTTTCAATTTCAATCGCTCTACAACGCAGATCTTCTGCTATATGGATTAAATCTAGCCGTTAGACAACCTCTGATAGATTAATGCATTGCAGAATGTACTTTTAAAATTAAATAAACTGGGTGGTTCATGCCCTGAATGCTGATTGGCCGACAGCTGTGGTATAGCAGACCATATACCACGGGTATCACAAAACATTTATTTTGACTGCTTTAATTACTTTGGTAGCCAGTTTATAATAGCAATAAGGCACCTCGGAGGTTTGTGATATACGGCCACTACACCACGGGGCTGTGTCCAGGCACTCTGCATTGCGATGTGCATGAAATCAGCCCTTAGCCATGGTATATTGGCCATATACCACACCCCCTCGGGCCTTATTGCTCAATTATACTGTACATCATATTTTTTTAAATATTAGTTCAAATGGAAAGTTGAAACCTTCCAAAGTTTTGAATAGATAAGGGCATTTAAGAGAGTCAAAAGCCTTTATTGATAAATCTATATCTTGTTTTTTAGCATATTGTATTAAAATGAAACATGTATTTGTATTTGCTTGTAAGTGACTATTTTTCATAAACCCTGTTTGATTAATATGTATAAGGTCTGGTAAGACTTTTGAGATTCTATTGCTTATGAGATTTGTTAATATTTTATTGTCACAATTTACTAAACTTACAGGTTTTGTAATCAGCAGGGAACGCCACAGATTTTCCTGGTTTTAATATAACTAAAATAACGGTGTGATACATGGAACTAGGAAGCACTGAATTGAGTGGCATTTGTGTTGTCATTTGTGTAAAATCGGTGAACTATTTTTCCAAAAATGTTAAATAGAATTCTATAGGAAAGTCGTCCATTCCTGGTGCATTTCTCCACACTAATGTTTTAACAGTATCTAATATTTATTTTTGGGTAATCTCTGTTTTTAGTGATTATTTTTTGTCTGCTGATAATTGCATTAGGGTTGTTGAGTCTAAGAAGGCTGTAAGATCAGTCCAACTGTTGTTTAATTCTGATGTATATAGATTTTCATAGAAGCTTTTAAAATTGACAATAATCACTTTGATGTTTCTAATTAACACACTTGTATCTTTATCTTTTAAAATTACAAGTGGTTTGGTGTGTATTCGTTTTGTGAGGGCTACAAGAGCTTTACGAGGTTTATTTCTCATTAAGTAGTATGCTTTATTTGAGCTTAACATGTAGTTGTTGGCTCTCTTCAAAAGTAAAAGATAATATTCCTGTCACACCCTGATCTGTTTCACCTGTCTTTGTTCTTTTCTCCACCCCCCTCCAGGTGTCGCCCATCATCCAAATTATCCCCTGTCTGTATCTGTGTCATACCTGAAACCTGATAGTACGAACTGGCCATGACTGACCCAGCAGACCCGGACCAGCTCAGCAATGCCCTCTCCTCCCAATGAGCCACCTTTGGAAGGCACGAGGAGCTGCTTCGTGGTCTCATGGAAGGGTTCCAGACCTTGGCTGAACGCCATGACTGAGTGTTTAATACATTGCTGGAGCATTTCCGTGGGTTGTCTGTTAGGCAGCCTACCCCAGTGTCCCTAGAACCCTGCTTACCTCCTCTGGAGCGGTACAGTGGAGATTCCGGAACCTGCCAGGCTTTTCTCTCCCAGTGCTCCCTCATTTTCGAGCTGCAGCATTCTGTTTCCCTCAGACCGCTCGAGGATAGCGTGCATCATAACTCAAATGTCCGAGAGGGCATTCGCCTGGGCCGTGTGGGAGCAACAATCCGCCATCTGCCTCAGTCTGGAGGAGTTCGTGGAGGAGGACCTGAAGATGTTTGATTCTCCGTTGTCCTGGAGAGAGGCTGTTCGCAACCTGCTCCAGCTACGTTAAGACTCCCGTAGTGTGGCAGACTACGCAGTGTATTTCCACACGTTGGCAGCTGAGAGTGCTTGGAACCCGGAAGCGCTGTTCGACATGTTCCTACAGGAGTATCGGAGGAAGTAAAGGATGAGCTTGCAGCCCGGAAACTACCTACGAATCTCTACTAACTCATCGCCTTGACCATTTGGATCGATGGGCGACTATGGGAATGAAGGAAGGAGAGGAGATTTCACCTGCCCGTCCAAGGATTCCACCTCGCCTCTGAGGTATCCCGGAAGTCCCCAACGACACCGTTGTCGAGAGAACCCAAGGCTAACCGAGTTCCTTGAGAGGCTCCGAAGACTGCCGATTCACCTCTTCATGAGCCCATGCAATTAGGCAGAGCTAGGCTGTCTCCTGCTGAATGGCAATACAGGCTTCACACTAAGAGCTGCCTGTATTGCGGGACTACTGGTCATTTCGTCTCCACCTGTCCACTAAAAGACCAGGCTCACCGGTATGAGCGAGTACTCTGGTGGGCCATATGGAGAACTTTTCCTCTTCCATTACTCACATCCCTTTTCATTCCATGTTGCTGTGGGGGAACCAGTCGAAATCTCTCCAGGTACTCATCGAGTCTGGGGCCGATGAGAGCTTTCTGGACGCTACTCTGGCTTCCAAGCTGGATATCCCCACTCAGCCCCTCTCCATTCCTATGGAATTTAGAGCACTGGATGGGCACTCTATAGGCCGGGTCACCCACTATACCACCCATATCAACCTATGTGTGTCAGGGAACTACAGCGAGATGATCCAGTTCCTGCTCAGGTACCTGACGTTAGCGCAGCCTGCCCCGGGACATCTTCCTCTGGGCTCAGAAGTTGCCCCGGTATCGTCTCGGGCAGAAGGTATGGCTGTCCACCTGGAATCTGCCACTCCGGGTGGAATCCCGCAAACTCTCCCCCCGGTTAACCTGTTAGGGCTAGGGGGCAGTATTGACACGGCTGGATAAAAAAACATACCCGATTTAATCTGGTTACCACTCCTACCCAGTAACTAGAATATGCATATACTTATTACATATGGATAGAAAACACCCTAAATTTTCTAAAACTGTTTGAATGGTGTCTGTGAGTATAACAGAACTCATTTGGCAGGCAAAACCCTGAGACATTTTCTGACAGGAAGTGGATACCTGATGTGTTGTATTACCTTTAAACCTATCCCATTGAAAAACACAGGGGCTGAGGAATATTTTGGCACTTCCTATTGCTTCCACTAGATGTCACCAGCCTTTACAAAGTGTTTTGAGTCTTCTGGAGGGAGATCTGACCGAACAAGAGCCATGGAACGATGATGGCCCATTAGACACCTGGCGCGCTAGTTCATGTTGGGTACCCTCGTTCCAATACGTTATAAAAGAGTATGCATTCGTCCACCTTGAATATTATTCATGTTCTGGTTAAAAGAGGCCCTAATGATTTATGCTATACAACGTTTGACATGTTTGAACGAACGTAAATATATTTTTTCCCCTCGTTCATGACGAGAAGTCCGGCTGGCTTAGATCATGTGCTAACAAGACGGAGATTTTTGGACATAAATGATGAGCTTTTTTGAACAAAACTACATTCGTTATGGACCTGTGATACCTGGAAGTGACATCTGATGAAGAGAATCAAAGGTAATGGATTATTTACATAGTATTTTCGATTTTAGATCTCCCCAACATGACGTCTAGTCTGTATCGCAACGCGTATTTTTCTGGGCGCAGTGCTCAGATTATTGCAAAGTGTGATTTCCCAGTAAGGTTATTTTTAAATCTGGCAAGTTGATTGCGTTCAAGAGATGTAAATCTATAATTCTTTAAATGACAATATAATATTTTACCAATGTTTTCTAATTTTAATTATTTAATTTGTGACGCTGACTTGACTGCCGGTTATTGGAGGGAAACGATTTCCTCAACATCAATGCCATAGTAAAACGCTGTTTTTGGATATAAATATGAACTTGATAGAACTAAAAATGCATGCATTGTCTAACATAATGTCCTAGGAGTGTCATCTGATGGAGATTGTAAAAGGTTAGTGCATCATTTTAGCTGGTTTTATGGTTTTGGTGACCCTGTCTTTGAATTGACAAAACATTACACACAACTCTTGTAAATGTACTGTCCTAACATACTCTAAATTTATGCTTTCGCCGTAAAACCTTTTTGAAATCGTAAAACGTGGTTAGATTAAGGAGATGTTTATCTTTCAAAGGGTGTAAAATAGTTGTATGTTTGAAAAATGTGAATTTTGACATTTATTTGGATTCAAATTTGCCGCTCTTGAAATGCACCTGCTGTTGATGGAGTGCACCACGGGTGGCACGCTAGCGTCCCACCTAGCCCATAGAGGTTAATTGGCCCATTTCCGAGCCCGTTATCAGGACCTCCAGAAGGTGTTCAGTAAGATCCGGGCCATTTCGCCGCCGCCGCACCAACTATATGACTGCGGGATTGACCTTCTCACAGGCACCACAACACCCCGGGCATGACTGTCCTCTCTGTCGGGTCCGGAGACCAAGTCCACGGAGTTCTACATTGAGGACTCCCTAGCTGCTGGGTTCATCCATCCTTCTGCCTCCCCCATCGGCGCAGGGTTCATCTTTGTGGAGAAGGACAAAACCCAGCGCCCGTGCATCGACTACCGGGGTCTCAACGACATCAGTGAAGAACCGCTACCTGTCATCTCCTCGGCCACTCCAGGGGGCCACCGTGTACTCCAAGCTGGACCTACGGAATGCCTACCACCTGGTGAGGATACAGGAAGGGGACGAGTGGAAGACTGCCTTCAACCCGGCCAGCGGTCACTACGAGTATCTGGTCATGCCACTTGGCCTTACCAACGCCCCTGCTATGTTCTAGGCTGTGGTTAATGATGCTCTCAGCGACATGTTGAACCGGTTCCTCTATCTCGATGACATCCTCGTCTTCTCCCACTCCACCCAAGAATACATGCTCCACGTCTGACAGGTTCTCCAGCGCCTTCTGGAGAACCAGCTTTTTGTAAATGCAGAGATGTGTGAAATCCATTGCTCCACCATCCCCTTTCTGGGGTGCATCATTGCTGCAGGGAGTGTACAGATGGATCCCGGCAAGATGAGAGCAGTGGTGGATTGGCCCCAGCCTAAGTCCAGAGTACAGCTGCAATGTTTCCTGGGTTTTGCCAACTTTCATCACCGCTTTATCCGGGGCTACAGCACCCTGGCTTCCCCCTTGTCTGCACTCACCTCTCCCAAGGTTCCATTCACCTGGTCCCGAAATGCTGACTGGGCATTTCGGGAACTCAAACACAACTTCACCACAGCTCCCATCTTGGTTCATCCTGACCCATCCCACCAGTTTGTGGTGGAGGCTGACGCTTCGGATGTCAGAGTTGGGGCTCTCCTGTCCCAGCGGTCTGCCCTGCACCTCAAGTTACAAACATCCCTGCACCTTCTTCTCCCACCGCCTCAACGCCACGGAGAGCAACTATGATGTGGGGAATCGTGAGCTTCTCACGATGAAGATGGCTTGGAGGAGTGGAGGCACTGGCTGGAGGGGGCGGAATGTCCGTTCATTGTGTGATTACCTTTGCTGTTCTTTGTCAGAATGCACTCCCAGGACTTCTACTTCAACAACAAAAGTTGTTATGGTTCCCAATAATCCATAGTTAAATTGAAATAGCTCCGTTTTGTTCGTGTGTTCAGGTGACTATCCGAAGGGTGATGCGTGAGCGCATTTCGTGACAAAATTTTTTAAAATATTCCATTACCGTACTCGAAGCATGTCAAACGCTGTTTAAATTCAATTTTTATGCGATTTTTCTTGTAAAATAGCGATAATATTCCAACCGGGCGACTTTGTATTCATTCAAAGGCTGAAAGAAAAAAATGGAGAATTCTCATGAACGCGCATCTCCAGTGTCACTGTCCCCAGGCTGACCACTCACAAAATCTCCTGCTGTTCTTCGCCCAGAGACAGGAGACACGTCATTCCACTTTCTGGCGCCTTCTGAGAGCCAATGAAAGCCTTAGAAAGTTTCACGTTACAGCAGAGATGCTGTATTTTCGATAGAGATGCAACAGAAGGACAACAAATTGTCAGACAGGGGGCTTCCTGTATGGAATCTTCTCAGGTTTTGGCCTGCCATATGAGTTCTGTTATACTCACAGACACCATTCAAACAGTTTTAGAAACTTTAGAGTGTTTTCTATCCAAATCTACTAATTATATGCATATTCTAGTTTCTGGGCAGGAGTAGTAACCAGATTAAGTCGGGTACGTTTTTTATCCGGCTGTGAAAATACTGCCCTCTATCCCAAAGAAGTTAACACAATGGCTACTGAGATCTTTATAGAAAGATCCACCCCCTTTTGACATGACAAACCACAGACAGTTAGGAACGGTTCACAAAGAAAGACTGTTTACTTTAGGGAGGAGTATCCACAGCCAGATAGCATTCGCTATAAATTATCGTTCAGTTTGGTCCCTATGACGAGGTTCTTAACTCATCCCTGATACTTCATAGAACAAAAACACCATTTCATCCAATGGCATATATCAATTGTCAACTCTAGATACTACCATCTCAAGCAAACCCTCTCTTGACCCCACTCCTGGACAAGCTCACTGAGGGGAGTGACTTGCGCACAGACATTGTGGAGACAAATAATTGGTTCCCCATTAATCACGCCATCCCTTCACATGGTTTAAGAATAGGTAAAGACACTCACATATGAAGACAATATTTCATTCTGTCCTCCTTTCTTGCTGATATTCTGCATAGCAACAGAGACATGTAAAAAACAAGTCTGACCTCTGCCCTCTCTGGGCCCCAAGTGACTGAGCCCTAGCTAATGGAAACGTGCAACTGAAAGACACCAGAGTCCAAAGGACACTTTCTAATGACAAGTATCTCACATAAGAATATTATACTAATAAAACATCTTAATTATCTATGTTACCCAACTAATTCTGATTCATCCACCACATTATTTTCTCACTTTGTAACTTCTACTGATATTTATCTGGTTAATCTGCAAAAAATGAAATCATATTGTTTTCCTGTAGTAACATGTACAGGTTGCCAGTAACTTAATGAAGATGTGAGTAAAGTAAAAGATTGTAGAAAACGTCGGACAATAATGGAGACAAGATTATTTGAATTTCATCTGCACATCTGTCACACCCTGACCTGAGAGAGACGGTTTATTTCTCTATTCTGTTAGGTCAGGGTGTGGGGTGGGCATTCTATGTTATGTATTTCTTTGTGTTGGGCCGAGTATGGTTCCTAATCAGAGGCAGCTGTCTATCGTTGTCTCTGATTAGGAATCATACATAGGCAGCCTTTTCCCACCTGTGTTTTGTGGGTAGTTATTTTCTGTTTTGAATTCGTTACCTGACAGAACTGTTTGGCTTTTCGTTTTGTTTCTTTGTTCTAGTGTTTTCATTGTTTAAATAAATAATAATGAGCGCTTTGGTCCCCTCTCTACGACAGCCGGAACAGAACTACCCACCACCAAAGGACCAAGCAGCGTGGTCAGGAGGACTGGACCTGGGAGGAAATCCTGGATGGGGCAGGACCAAGGACAAGGCCTGGGGAGTATCGCCGTCCGCAAGAGGAGATAGAGGCAGCGAAAGTGGAATGGCGATACTATGAAGAACAAGCACGGCAACAACAGAAGCCCGAGAGGCAGCGGCAAAAAAATTGGGGGGGGGGCACACGGGGAGATTGGCGAAGTTGGGGTTGAGACCTGAGCCAACTCCCCATGCTTACCGTGGAGAGCGAGTGACCGAGCAAGCACCGTGTTATGCGGTGATGCGCACTGTGTTGCCAGTGCGCACTCACAGCCCGGTGCGCTCGGTGCAAGCTCCTTACAGTTGCCGTGCTAGAGTTGGCCGTCAGCCAGGAAGAAGTGTGCCGGCCCAGCGTTCCTGGTCTCCAGTGCGTCTCTTCGGCCCAGGTTATCCTGCGCCAGCTCTACACACGGTACCCCCCATTCACCAGCACAGCCCAGTTCGTCCTGTGCCAGCGCTCCGCCCTTGCCGGGCTAAATTAAACACCCAGCCAGGACGGGTTGTGCCAGCCCTAAGCTCCAGACCTCCAGTGCGCCTCCACGGCCCAGTATACCCTGTGCCAGCTCTGCGCACCCAGTCTCCAGTGCGTCTCCCCAGTCCGGTGAGACCGGTTCCAGCTCCACGCAGGAAGCCTCTAGTGATGATCTATGGTCCAAAGCCTCCAGTGATGATCCATGGCCTAGAGCCTGTAGAGATGATCCATGGCCCGGAGCCTGTAGGGATGATCCATGGCACAAAGCCTCCGGTGATAATCCATGGCCCGGAGCCTGTAGGGATAATCCATGGCAAGAAGCCTCCAGTGATAATCCATGGCCCGGAGCCTCCAGTGATGATCCATGGCACGGAACCTGTAGTGATGATCCATGGCACGGAGCCTTCAGCGACGCTCCCCAGTCCGGAGCCTCCAGCGACGCTCCCCAGTCCGGAGCCTCCAGCGACGCTCCCCAGTCCGGAGCCTCCAGCGACGCTCCCCAGTCCGGAACCTCCTGAGACGGCCTGCAGCCCGGAACGTCCTGAGACGGCCTGCAGCCCGGAACCTCCTGAGATGGCCTGCAGCCCGGAACCTCCTGAGACGGCCTGCAGCCCGGAACCTCCTGAGACGGCCTGCAGCCCGGAACCTCCTGAGACGGCCTGCAGCCCGGAACCTCCTGAGACGGCCTGCAGCCCGGAACCTCCTGAGACGGCCTGCAGCCCAGAGTCTTCAGCGGCGGCCTGCAGCCCAGAGTCTTCAGCGGCGGCCTGCAGCCCAGAGTCTTCAGCGGCGGCCTGCAGCCCAGAGTCTTCAGCGGCGGTCGGCAGTTCAGAGCCTCCAGCGATGATCCACAGTCTGGTTCCTCCGGCGACACAGAAGCGGGGGGATCAGCAGGCGGTGTGGGGGCTATGCCCCGAACCAGAGCCGCCGCCAAGTATAGATGCCCACCCTAACCCTCCCCTATATGTTCAAGTTTGTGGCCGGGAGTCCGCACCTTTGGGGGGCGGGGGGGTACTGTCATGCCCTGACCTGAGAGAGACGGTTTATTTCTCTATTTTGTTAGGTCAGGGTGCTGGGTGGGCATTCTATGTTTTGTATTTCTTTGTGATGGGCCGAGTATGGTTCCTAATCAGAGGCAGCTGTCTATCGTTGTCTCTGATTAGGAATCATACTTAGGCAGCCTTTTCCCACCTGTGTTTTGTGGGTAGTTATTTTCTGTTTTGTGTTCGTTACCTGACGGAACTGTTTGGCTTTTCGTTTTGTTTCTTTGTTCTAGTGTTTTCATTGTTTAAATAAATAATAATGAACACTTACCACGCTTTGGTCCCCTCTCTACGACAGCCGTAACAACATCTAGAATTAAATTGAAATACATGTACTGAAACAAATATTATACAATAAAATACTATAGGTATTTGAGCAAACCAATGAACTAACCATCCTGTTAATGACCAGATCCACTTGTCTTTTTCAGCGTGTTAATGTTTGAAAGGAAGGAGTTCCTCTTGGTGTACTAAAACAACTGAAGATTGGGAGACTGATTTTGAGAGATTTTTGTACACATTCATACAATTTTGGTACATTCTTTTAATTGTTTGGTTGTTAGATTGTATATTTTTTTGAATCCCTATTTCAGATCATTCATTTGTTACAATTCAAAAGAACACAATTAGTATTTTTCAAATCAAATTTTATTTGTCACATACACATGGTTAGCAGATGTTACATTACATTACATTTAAGTCATTTAGCAGACGCTCTTATCCAGAGCGACTTACAAAATGGTGCATTCACCTTATGATATCCAGTGGAACAACCACTTTACAATAGTGCATCTAAATCTTTTAAGGGGGGGTTAGAAGGATTACTTTATCCTATCCTAGGTATTCCTTAAAGAGGTGGGGTTTCAGGTGTCTCCGGAAGGTGGTGATTGACTCCGCTGTCCTGGCGTCGTGAGGGAGCTTGTTCCACCATTGGGGTGCCAGAGCAGTGAACAGTTTTGACTGGGCTGAGCGGGAACTGTGCTTCCTCAGAGGTAGGGGGGCCAGCAGGCCAGTGGTGGATGAACGCAGTGCCCTTGTTTGGGTGTAGGGCCTGATCAGAGCCTGAAGGTATGGAGGTGCCGTTCCCTTCACAGCTCCGTAGGCAATCACCATGGTCTTGTAGCGGATGCGAGCTTCAACTGGAAGCCAGTGGAGAGAGCGGAGGAGCGGGGTGACGTGAGAGAACTTGGGAAGGTTGAACACCAGACGGGCTGCGGCGTTCTGGATGAGTTGTAGGGGTTTAATGGCACAGGCAGGGAGCCCAGCCAACAGCGAGTTGCAGTAATCCAGACGGGAGATGACAAGTGCCTGGATTAGGACCTGCGCCGCTTCCTGTGTGAGGCAGGGTCGTACTCTGCGAATGTTGTAGAGCATGAACCTACAGGATGTTAATGCGAGTGTAGCGAAATGCTTGTGCTTCTTGTTCCGACCATGCAGTAATATCCAACGAATAATCTAACCTAACAAGTTCACAACAATTACCTTATACACACAAGTGTAAAGGAATGAATAAGAATATGAACATAAAAAAATATATATGAATGAGTGATGGTATAGAATGGCATAGATGCTGCAAGATGCAGTTGATGGTATAGAGTACAGTATATACATATGAGATGAGTAACGTACGGTATGTAAACATTATATGAAGTGGCATTGTTTGAAGTGGCTAGTGATACATTTATTACATCAACCTTCCATTATTAAAGTGGCTGGAGTTGAGTCAGTATGTTGGCAGCAGCCACTCAATGTTAGTGATGGCTGTTTAACAGTCTGATGGCCTTGAGATAGAAGCTATTTTTCAGTCTCTCGGTCCCTGCTTTGCTGCACCTGTACTGACCTCGCCTTCTGGATGATAGCGGGGTGAACAGGCAGTGGCTCGGGTGGTTGTTGTCCTTGATGATCTTTTTGGCCTTCCTGTGACATCGGGTGGTGTAGGTGTCCTGGAGGGTTTGCCCCCGGTGATGCGTTGTGCAGACCTCACTACCCTCTGGACAGCCTTACGGTTGTGGGCAGAGCAGTTGCCCTAACAGGCGGTGAAACAGCCCGACATGATGCTCTCGATTGTGCATCTGTAAAAGTTTGTGAGTGTTTTTGGTGACAAGACAAATTTCTTCAGCCTCCTGAGGTTGAAGAGGCGCTACTGCGCCTTCTTCACCACGCTGTCTGTGTGGTTGGACCATTTCAGTTTGTCCAGGATGTGTACGCCGAGGAACTTAAAACTTTCTACCCTCTCCGCTACTGTCCCATCGATGTGGATGGGGGGTGCTCCTTCTGCTGTTTCCTGAAGTCCACCATCATCTCCTTTGTTTTGTTGACGTTGAGTGTGAGGTTATTTTCCTGACACCACACTCCGAGGGCCCTCACCTCCTCCCTGTAGGCCGTCTCGTCATTGTTGGTAATCAAGCCTACCACTGTAGTGTCGTCTGCAAACTTGATGATTGAGTTGGAGGCGTGCATGGCCACGCAGTCGTGGGTGAACAGGGAGTACAGGAGAGGGCTGAGAACTCCCCCTTGTGGGGCCCCAGTGTTCAGGATCAGCGGGGTGGAGATGTTGTTACCTACCCTCACCACCTGGGGGCGGCCGGTCAGGAAGTCCAGGAGCCAGTTGCACAGGGCGGGGTCGAGACCCAGGGTCTCGAGCTTGATAACGGGTTTGGAGGGTACTATGGTGTTAAATGCTGAGCTGTAGTCAATGAACAGCATTCTCACATAGGTATTCCTCTTGTCCAGATGGGTTAGGGCAGTGTGCAGTGTGATTGCGATTGCGATTGCGTCGTCTGTGGACCTATTGGGGCGGTAAGCAAATTGGAGTGGGTCTAGGGTGTCAGGTAGGGTGGAGGTGATATGGTCCTTGACTAGTCTCTCAAAGCACTTCATTATGACGGAAGTGAGTGCTACGGGGCGGTAGTCATTTAGCTCAGTTACCTTAGCTTTCTGGGAACAGGAACAATGGTGGCCCTCTTGAAGCATGTGGGGATAGCAGACTGGGATAAGTATATATTGAATATGTCCGTAAACACACCAGCCAGCTGGTCTGCGCATGCTCTGAGGAAACGGCTGGGGATGTCGTCTGGGCCTGCAGCCTTGCGAGGGTTGACACGTTTAAATGTTTTGCTCACGTCGGCTGCAGTGAAGGAGAGCCCACAGGTTTTGGTAGCGGGCCTTGTCAGTGGCACTGTATTGTCCTCAAAGCGAGCAAAGAAGTTGTTTAGTCTGTCTGGGAGCAAGACATCCTGGTCCGCGGCGGGGCTGATTTTCCTTTTATAGTCCGTGATTGACTGTAGATCCTGCCACATACCTCTCGTGTCTGAGCCGTTGAATTGCGACTCTACTTTGTCTCTATACTGACGCTTAGCTTGTTTGATTGCCTTGCGGAGGGAATACCTACACTGTTTCTATTCGGTCATGTTTCCGGTTACCTTGCCCTGATTAAAAGCAGTGGTTCGCGCTTTCAGTTTTGCGCGAATGCTGCCATCAATCCACGGTTTCTGGTTTGGGAATGTTTTAATAGTCGCTGTGGGTACGACATCGCCGATGCACTTGCTAATAAACCCGCTCACCGACTCAGCATATTCGTCAATGTTGTTGTTCGCGGCAATGCGGAACATATCCCAGTCCACGTGATCGAAGCAATCTTGAAGGGTGGAATCCGATTGGTCGGACCAGTGTTGAACAGACCTGAGCGTGGGAGCTTCCTGTTTTAGTTTCTGTCTATAGGCTGGAAGCATCAAAATGGAGTCGTGGTCAGCTTTTCCGAAAGGAGGGCGGAGGAGGGCCTTAAATGCGTCGCGGAAGATAGAATAGCAATGATCCAGGGTTTTGCCAGCCCTGGTAGCGCAATCGATATGCTGATAGAATTTAGGGAGCCTTGTTTTCAGATTAGCCTTGTTAAAATACCCAGCTACAATAAATGCAGCCTCAGGATATGTGGTTTCCAGTTTACACAGAGTCAAATGCAGTTCGTTCAGGGCCATCGGTGTCTGCTTGGGGGGATATATGCGGCTGTGATTATAATCGAAGAGAATTCTCTAGGTAGATAATGCGGACGACATTTGATTGTGAGGAATTCTAAGTCGGATGAACAGAAGGACTTGAGTTCCTGTATGTTGTTATGATCACACCACGTCTCGTTAATCATACACCCCCGCCCTTCTTCTTACCAGAAAGATGCTTGTTTCCTTGATACACCCTCCCAAAGTAGCCTCGACCAATTAGAAAACAATGTCTGACTTCTCTATAGTGACTGACTGAAGGTGTTCTTTGTCATGCTCCTTCCATCTAGAGCTGATGGAATGTTCAGCAGGTATAAATGCAGTTCTAAGAGGAAGCAATAGACTAGAAGGACCTTGCAGAGACAGAGAGATAAGAAGCTTTCACAGGTTTTCACACACATCTCAAGATAGCACTGTGGGTAACTACACAACTAACTAAATAGAAAACTTGTATTCAATGCCTGATACTGGTTTGGAAAATGTTATGAAGTTAAAACTCATTATCTCTTGGTACTTGGGCACAAACATGTTGGCCCTTTTGCCTCTAAATTTAAATTCAATGATCTGACATTATTTTAATGTGACAGTAGCTTAGCACTACAAGAGTGATTGTAATAAACAAGATTAGGTTCAACTTTTTAGAGCTGTTTTATAACATTTCACATTCAAGAATGGTTTGTTGTTTGTTACGTCACAATTCAAAAGGTTATTTTTATCTCCCTCCTAGGAAACACTGGTTGACCTGACAGGTAAAAGGACTTAGTTGTTTTGACAAACTACTATGAAAAACATTATTAACAACATTATTTCAAGTTTTACCATTTAAAGTGAAATGGAGTGAGAATGAAATTGACTGAAAATAAAGGTCTTAAGTATTGATGCCTCCCTTTTGCAGAATGTTCTCAATCCTGGTTGTCACAGTGATCTTGGCTAGCTGCTTGGCAATGCGTGAGTAATAAAAATACAATTCTGAATTATAATGATAAGATAATAGCTTTTGTGCTTTCACCATGTCAAGTGTCAGTTGTGCAGAGGTGAGGACGGAGTCAGGCGCAGGACACAGAACTGAGTAAAATAACGTACTTTACTCTGAAAAAGAATCAGCCAATAATCAGCCGATAAAAAAACCTAACACAAAAGACTAACACAAAAACCAGGAAACAATCACGCACCAAACATAATGAGAACCAGAGGGTTAAATATGGAAATAATAATAACGTAATGGGAACCAGGTGTGAACAATCAAGACATAACAAATGGAAAAAGAAGCGTGGATCGGTGGCAGCTAGAAAGCCGGCGACGACGACTTTCAAGGAGAGGCACCAACTTCGGTGGAAGTCGTGACACACAAACTTGTCTTTTTCAGTTAGACTTAGGAGCTCTTCTTTGAGACAAAAGCTGATGGATTAAATAATTGCAGAATGTATTTTAGTTAATTCATTTGCACTTTATTCATAATTTAAAGATCTTTCAGTAATGTGTTGGTAAAATTAAAACGATGTATTATAAATATGTATTATTAATATAGTAAATATAGTAAACATGTTTCCCATGTTATTTTAGCCATCAAAGATCCGTACTCGTATTCCTCTGCGGTGGGTCAGGGAGGTGGCACCCCATTTGCTTCCTACGGTGAGGGACGCATCACAGGAGTCAGAGTGTGGGAGACCAACAACAACTACTACTACTACTACTACTACTATTACTACAACAGCAACGCCTACATCAGCGGGTGAGCAGACCCTGACCCATGAACAGACACCACTGACTCAGTCCAACTACACTACCCAACACACACCACTGACTCAGTCCAACTACACTACCCAATAGACACCACTGACTCAGTACAACAACACTACCCAATAGACACCACTGACTCAGTCCAACTACACTACCCAATAGACACCACTGACTCAGTCCAACTACACTACCCAATAGACACCACTGACTCAGTCCAACTACACTACCCAACACACACCACTGACTCAGTCAAACTACACTACCCAACAGCCACTCTTTCTTTCTTTCTTTCTTTCTTTCTTTCTTTCTTTCTTTCTTTCTTTCTTTCTTTCTTTCTTTCTTTCTTTCTTTCTTTCTTTCTTTCTTTCTTTCTTTCTTTCTTTCTTTCTTTCTTTCTCTTTCTTTCTTTCTGTCTATTTATTTATTTATTTGTTGTGTTAATTACATATTCAGTACATGACCAAACAATATTGTTATCTTATCTGACCCAGAGTACAATGTCATTCCTTGATATTCTCTGACGCTACCTGCTCTCTCGGTCTGAATGTGCCTTATCAAAACACAACCAACGTGAAAAGCTTCCTCTGTTTTAGGTTCCAGCTGAGATACGGCTCCACCTGGTCTCCTGTGTTCGGTGGTGTAGGGGGTCAAAAGCAGGAGATGGAGCTGTTTAATGATGAGGCCATCGTCGAGGTGTCTGGGAAGTACAACCCAGCAGACTACATCTGCTACCTGGTGTTAACCACCAACATGGGGCGCACTCTGTCAGCCGGCCAGCCTAGCCAAGTCTCCTTCAACTTCTACCCAGCCAACATGGGCAATGAGCTGAGGCTGCTCAGCGGTCGCTTCAACGGTGCCGGGATCACCTCCATCGGAGCCCACTGGGGATTTGTGTACATGGAAGGGGCTGGAAACAGTACTCTGGAAACAGCACTGGAAACAGTAACTCCTATTATTTGAAGAAAATAAAAAAGTATGTCTTGCTCTTTGGGATGGTATCCCGGATACAGATTAAGCCTAGTCCTGGACTAGTTAATTTCAATGTTGATTCTCCATTCAACATGCTTTTTAGTCCAGGAGTAACTTAATCTGGGTCCAGGAAATTGACACTATATGTTTGGACGGATGATTGACATAGACGCTGACAAAACTGTTTTTCATATCACTATCTGATGGGTGCTTCATGAGAATTTAAACTGAATGAATTTGAATGTTTTGAATAGTTTGGAAATATTTTTGAGGTGATTCCTCACTTGAAGCAGTACAAAAATACTTCTAAACATTCAAATTCATTCAGTTCAAATTCTCATGAAGCGCCCATCAGATCATGATATTAAAACAGTCCTGTCAGCGTGGGTCACAGACCACATGCATTGTTACACATCATTTGAGGTTATCACAATTTATCACAATAAATGAAAGAATAATTTGGGATATAAAGGATTAATTATATCTTTGATTAATTGAACAATCAAATATTATGGGGAGATAAAAGCGTCTCAGGGTGCTTCACCTTCACTATTTTGTACACGCTGCATTTGTTATTTGTTGTTCCTTTTCTGCTACATCTGCTTATGGACATTTTAATAAAAAGCATATCTTTAATCATTATATTTCATTGTATTCCTTTTGATAAGAAAATACATACAGTAGTGACCAGAAGCAACAATAAGCTAACCTGTCATCTTAACAAACCCTACCTCAATGGTGTCAATAAGGAACTAAATTTATAACAGCAAGACCGTTAAAATGCTTATCCAATAGTAATGAAGGAAAAAAAAAAAATCGGTAGTTACATATCGGGATATTCTTTTCGATAATATATCGTGTCGTATAGCATCAACAATATCAAACGATTATTTTTGTGCTAGTTGGCTGTCCCTGCACTAAAACTCTATTTTCCTTCATAGACTGTTCACCATTTTCATTTTAAATAGGAAGCACATTTTTGGGGGGCAATTTTATTTCCATTACTTTATCATGCTTTCTAGTCTCTCTGACAAAGACATACAGTGAGCAATGTTTGGAACATCGAATCACAATAAAATCATAGTATAGAATCGCAATATGTGTAGAATCATGGGAATCGTGATACATATCATATCAACACCTAAGTATTGTGATAATATCGTATCGTGAGGTCCCTGGCAATTCCCAGAGCTACTATCCATCACAACAATAATGTCTGGAATGTATATCTGCCATACCCATTCATAACATCAAACATTTTGTCTATGAAGTCTGCTCCCCTTCTAGCCTGGCATTGCATGTCAAGCGGCATCGTGTTTTAGTTAAAGCTACAGTCTGAGATTTGGGAAGCTGTTCAATGTTCAGCTGTACACCAAAACAAGTGGTGGGGAGGGACACCACTTTGTTGCTAATCACAGAATGTAGCTTTAACTGTGTGGATGGTGTAGATTAGACAGTTTGATAGATGGGGTTTATACAGTATTTGCATGGTGCAACAGTCAAAGCTGCTTAACTAGTTTTGGTGAGATAGAATAAAATTAGGAAATGCTTTTTATTGTCTTTGTTTTACAGAATAAGTCTGTGGTTCATTGAAACATTGTCTAAATCCCAGTAAGTCCGAGCTAATTTGAGGAACAGACATCGATTTAAATGGGGCAAAAATTAAATGGATTTTATCTATTTGGATTTAATGTAATGTGGATGCTGCTTTGTTTACATTATTTCAAATTTGCTTTGTTTACATCGGTTAGTGAGCATTTCAACTTTACCAAGACAGGTGTGGCATATCAAGCAGCTGAATAAACAGCATGATCATTACACAGGTGCAGCTTTCGCTGGGGACATTAATAGGCCAATCTAAAATGTGCAGTTGTGTCACACAACACAATGCCACAGATGTCTCACGTTGAGGGAGCGTGCAATTGACATGCTGACTGCAGGAATGTCCACCAGTGCTGTTGCCAGAAAAGATAATGCTCATTTCTCTACCATCTACCATCCAACGCCATTTTAGAGAATTTGGCAGTACTTCCAACCAGCCTCATAACCGCAGACCACTTGTAACCACGCCAGCCCAGGACCTCCACATCTGTCTTCTTCCCCTGAGGGATCATCTGAGACCAGCCACCTGGACAGTTGACGAAACTGTGGTTTTTCAAAACCAAATCATTCCTGCACTAACTGTCAGAAACCATCTCAGGGAAGCTCATCTGCTTGCTCGTCATTCTCACCAGGGTCTTGACCTGACTGCAGTTTGGCATCGTAACTGACTTCGGTGGGCAAATGCTCACCTTCAATGGCCACTGGCACTCTGGAGATGTGTGCTCTTCAAAGATGAATCTCGGTTTCAACTATACCGGCCAGATGGCAGTATGGCGTCGTGTGGGTGAGCGGTTTGCTGATGTCAACATTGTGAACAGAGTGCCCCATGGTGGCGGTAGGGATATGATATGGGCAGGAATAAGCAGACAACGAACCCAATTCCATTTTTATCAATGGCAATGTGAATGCACAGAGATACCATGACGAGATCCTGAGGACCATTGTTGTGCCATTCATCCACCACCTTCACCTTCTGTTTCAGCATGATAATGCACAGCCCCATGTCGCAAGGATCTGTACACAATTCTTGGAAGCTGAAAATGTCCTAGTTTATCCATGGCCTGCATACTCACCAGACATGTCACCCATTGAGCACGTTTGGAATGCTCTGGACCAGCGTGGACGAAAGCGTGTTCCAGTTCCCTCCAATATCCAGCAACTTTGCACAGCCATTGAAGAGGAGTGGGACAACATTTCATAGGCCACAATGAACAGCCTGATCAACTCTATGTGAAGGAGATGTGTCACGCTGCATGAGGCAAATGGTGGTCACACCAGATACTGACTGGTTTTCTGATTCCCACCTCTACATTTTTAAGGTATCTGTGACCAACAGATGAATATCTGTATTCCCAGTCATGAGAAATCCTTAGGGCCTAATTTATTTCAATTGACTGATTTCCTTATATGAACTGTAACTCTGTAAAATCTTTGAAATTGTTCCATGTTGCATTTATATTTTTGTTCAGTGTAGCAAACTCGTAGCTAGCTAAACAATGAACCATAATCCCAACTCATGACATTACTACCCTGCATGAATCTGCAGGTAGCTAACCAACCAGGTTCAATGTTAGCTAGCCAAGCAAATGCCACTGAGATACGAATAATAAGATCATACTTGTTAGTTAGGTAACAGTACACGTTAGTTAGCTAACAGTACACTTTAACTTGAAATGAAACCACTTTCTTACTTTATACATGGACGTGTCTCCTGTCATGGATGCCATGGTTGCCCTTAGTTTGAAGATGTAATCCGGAGACAGGTGTTTTCTCCATTGCCTTAGCTATCATACTCGAAATCCAGAAAGTGGAGTTTTACTATACGATACATTTTTTTTTTTTAAAGCTGCGTTAGATAGGATTACCAACACATACTTAACAACTCAAATAGACAGAAGCGTGCTATATGGCAGACCAATCCAAACTCACCTCTTGGCATGTCCAGCCCACTCATTATCTCAGTGGCTAGCAGAAAGATTGCTGTCTTTTCTGTGACTAATCCAACTAGTCTCATAATTTAACAATTGTATTCATACAAGTTTGTTATTAAGGCACATGAAACTTCTCATGTTCAAGAAGGCATTTCTGTCAATAAACGCATGATAAAAAAAGTATTATCCTTCTCCACAATTAAACAATGATATGTTTCATGATGCATGCATTGTTTACATTAGATCTTAATTTACATGTGTTGGTATAAGGCTATACTTGAATGTGAGGAAAGGAACTTGCATTTTAGTGACGTGTGATTTGCGTCAACAGAAAGAAGGGGTGTCGCTGAGTACATGTACGTGCTCCTCTTGCACTTCACAACCATGGAAATTATAATCATGGAACAGTAATGTCTTTGGTGTGGAACAATAAAGTCTCTGGAGCATTTTTGTATTTTAATTTTAACCTTTGTTTAACTAGGCAAGCCAGTTAAGAACAAATTCTTATTTTCAATGACGGCCTACACCGGCCAAACCCGGACAACACTGGGCCAATTGTGCGCCGCACTATGGGACTCCCAATCATGGCCATTTGTGATACAGCCTGGATGATTGAAAAAGAAAAGAAAACTAGCAGAATTATAGTTTTTATCTCGAGAAGAGTGGGAGACACTCTTGACCCAAACTGCTACAGACCTATATCTATCCCACCCCGCCTTTCTTCGAAAGCCAAGTCAACAAACAGATCGCCGACCATTTCGAATCCCATCGTACCTTCTCCACTATGCAATCTGGCTTCCGAGTTGGTCATGGGTGCACCTCAGCCACGCTCAAGGTCCTAAATGATATCATAACTGCCATCGATAAGAGACAATACTGTGCAGCCATCTTTATCGACCTGGCCAAGGCTTTCGACTCTGTCAATCACCACATTCTTACCGGCAGACTCAACAGCCCTGGTTTCTCAAATGACTGCATCGACTGGTTCACCAACTACTTCTCTGATAGAGTTCAGTGTGTCAAATCGGAGGGCCTGTTGTCCGGACTTCTGGCAGTCTCTACGGGGGTGCCACAGGGTTCAATTCTCGGGCCAACTCTCTTCTCTCTATACATCAATGATATCGCTCTTGCTGTTGGTGGTTCTCTGATCCACCTCTACGCAGACAACACCATTCTGTATATTTCTGGCCCTTCTTTGGAAACTATGCTACCTAACCTCCAGACGAGCTTCAATACCATACAACTCTCCTTCCGTGGCCTCCAACTGCTCTTAAATGCAAGTAAAACTAAATGCATGCTCTTCAACCGATTGCTGCCCGTACCTGCCCCCCCGTCCAGCATCACTAGTCTGGACGGTTCTGACCTAGAATATGTGGACAACTTCAAATACCTAGGTGTCTGGTTAGACTGTAAACTCTCCTTCCAGACCCACATTAAGCATCTCCAATCCAAAATTAAATCTAGAATCAGCTTCCTATTTCGCCACAAAGCATCCTTCTCTCATGCTGCCAAACATACCCTCGTAAAACTGATTATCCTACCGAAGCTCGACTTCGGCGATGTCATTTACAAAATTGCCTCCAACCCTCTGCTCAACAAATTGGATGCAGTCTATCACAGTGCCATCCGTGTTGTCACCAAAGCCCCATATATTACCCACCACTGCGACCTGTACGCTCTCGTTGGCTGGCCCTCGCTTCATACTCGTCGCCAAACCCACTGGCTCCAGGTCATCTACAAGTCTTTGCTAGGTAAAGCCCCGCCTTATGTCAGTTCACTGGTCACCATAGCAGCACCCACCCGCAGCACGCGCTCCAGCAGGTATATTTCACTGGTCACCCCCAAAGCCAATTCCTTCTTTGTCCGCCTCTCCTTCCAGTTCTCTGCTGCCAATGACTGGAACGAACTTCATAAATCGCTGAAGCTGGAGACTCATATCTCCCTCCCTAACTTCAAGCACCAGCTGTCAGAACAGCTCACAGATCATTGCACCTGTACATAGCCCATCTGTAAATAGCCCATCCAACTACCTCATCCCCATATTGTATTTATTTATTTGTTTTGCTCCTTTGCACCCCAGTATCTCTACTTGCACATTCATATTCTGCACATCTATCACTCCAGTGTTTAATTGCTATATCGTAATTACCTCGCTACTATGGCCTATTTTATTGCCTTACCTCACTTATCTAACCTCATTTGCACACACTGTATATATACTTTTTTTCTACTGTATTATTGACTGTATGTTTGTTTCTTCCATGTGTAACTCTGTGTTGTTGTATGTGTCGATCTGCTTTGCTTTATCTTGGCCAGGTCGCAGTTGTAAATGAGAACTTGTTCTCAACTAGCCTACCTGGTTAAGTAAAGGTGAAATACAATGTAAAAAAATTGTTGACATTAGATCTTTGTTGACATTAGATCTTACTTTACATGTGTTGGTATAAGGCTATACTTGAATGTGAGGCAAGGAACTTGCATTTTAGTGACGTGTGATTTGCGTCAACGGAAGGAAGGGGCGTCGCTGAGTACATGTACGTGCTCATCTTGCACTTCTCAACCATGGAAATTATAATCATGGAACAGTAATGTCTTTGGAGTGGAACAACAAAGTTTTTGGAGCATTTTTAAAAATTTTATTTAACCTTTGTTTAACTAGGCAAGCCAGTTAAAAACCAATTCTTATTTACAATGACGGCCTACACCGGCCAAACCCGGACAACACTGGGCCAATTGTTCGCCGCCCTCCCAATCACTCCCAATCACGGCCGGTTGTGATACAGCCTGGATGATTGAAAAATAAAATTAAACTAGCAGAATTATATTTTTTGTCACGAGCAGAAGGTCTTTTATGGTCTCTGGAGCAGCTGATTTAGAAGAGAGGAGGATGGAGAGAAAGGATGGGTCTGGAATAGCTTTTATTTCCTCTTCCATCCTTCGCGTCCGGTTCTCGAACAGAACAATTCAGCCATTAGGAAGAAACATTGAAGGGCTGAAAAAGCAGCCAACACCAAGGGAATTAATTAACTCAAAGTCTTCAGACCAAGCTGGGTGTTCAAAACCATTCTCAGAGTCCTGACAAATCCTCTCACCCCTGTTAACAAGAAATATATGCACACATTTTACGGTCAGTTCAGTCAAGTTCAAGTGTATGGAACAGACGATTATAGGATGAAAGACTACGTCTATAGACGAATATAGCTACCTTGACCTGAACTCAAGAAACTACATTTCAACACAAGAAAAGACACACACAAAAACAACATAGTTTCATAGTTCTGCAAATTCTGTGTCGGAAACAACTAAAGATGGGGAGACTGATTCTAAAACATAATAATTTGAATTAAAAAATGTTCTTGTGTTGTCCAGCAGACCAATGAGAACTTTCGTGCAATCTCACATGATTGTATCTTGTTGACCTGTACAGGGCTGGGTAAAAAAGTGTTCCAGTTTTCTGCCCCTTCCACTTGGAACGCGCGTCTCTTTCAGGACTTTAAAGCTAGGGTAAAAACTATGGTGAACAATGAAGGGGGGGGCAGTCAATGTGTTGACACCTGCCTGTAGCTGCACTACACCCCTACCAAAGCATCTTGTCTGCTCAATGTGTATATTGATGTTTTATGTTGTAAATGTGTCTTTGTATGAAACTGTCACGTTCGTCGTAAAGATGGGACCAAGGCACAGCGGGAATGTGTATGGTCATCTTCTTGTTTATTGAGAAGAAAACGAAACAAAACACTTAATCAAAACAACACCGACGAAAAAACAGTCCTGTGAGACATACAGCTACACATGGGACAACTACCCACAAAACCCATGAAAAACACCCCTACTAAATAGGACCTTCAATTAGAGGCAACGAGGAACAGCTGCCTCCAATTGAAGGTCAACCCAATAAACTAAACATAGAAATAGAATAACTAGACACAGACATAGAAATAGACTAACATAGAACATTAACCAAAAACCCGAAAACACATAAAACAAACACCCCTGCCACATCCTGACCAAACTTACAATAACAAATAACCCCTTTACTGGTCAGGACGTGACAGAAACTTTTTGTGCTGCTATTTTGGCCAGGTCTCTCTTCATTTTAATTATTATAATTTTTTCTCAATAAGACTAATTTGGTCAAATAAAAATTATGAACAAATGTGAATTTTGAATTCATCTGGATTTTGGTATATTCATGTATTTGTTATTTTGATTAGTGTATGTCTTTATAAAATTCCTAGCATCGGTGTGTATTCATGGATGCCAACGGAAGCCAGGCTTCCCCAAAAAATGTACCAAGAAAAAAAGAAAGATATAAAATAATGTGTCTTTCGTTTCTCAATGTTTCATAATTTTAATAGATTCGATGATAGTGTATCATCATCAAGCCTAAAAACAATTTTCTTTGAAGGGAAGACGTGGTGCTTTTGAAATACTTTAATTTTTCTCTTTCATTATTCTCTTTTCATTTCTCTCTTTTCATTTGTCTCTGTTGTGTATTGTTCTTGTATGGGTATGTATTCCTTTGTAATCTGTTAACACGTTGTGAATCAGTCTACTGCTCTCTTAGTCTGCACAGTGGGCAGAGAAGCCTGATGCCTAGACTGGATACACTTCAGAACACTTGTTGTTTTCTTCCTGTACAACGTTGAAACACCATGTAGACAATTTTACGCATATTATTGGCCTATGAAGTGGATTGCTGTTCAAAGTTTTGCGTGACAGGGTTTTTAGTATATCATCATTCCAGTGTGTGTGTGTGTGTGTGTGTGTGCGTGCGTGCGTGTGTGTTTGTTGTGTGTTCTGATTTTTAAATCAATATGTTTAAGGCACTGTTTCTAAGTGTGTCTCACCACACTGTAATATTTAATAGAAATAAATAATGTAGGTCTATTACCCCTCCTAGATTTGGACTAATATGCAGCATCTATTGGGGCCTTTGTTGAACTTTGTGTCAATGACAAAGTACCGTTTTTTTGTTGGTCCGATCAAAATATTCCCCCTAAAAGCAATGCCAAGCATTTTTCTGCTCCATAAAGTAGTCAAAGAGGCTAGACACTGCAGTGAGATCATGAATGTAGGTGACAATTTCTGGCTCTGGGTTGGACTTTCCTGTTGTTATGATGATTAGGTTCAGTGACAGACAGATATATCCCCATTCCATTCTATTCAGCAGGCAGGCAGGTTGTGGGAAACTGTTCTAATCATCAGAATCTGTTTCTCTTGCCAGACAGGAGAGAGATATATCTCCACACACAGGTGTCTTAGAGTAGTGAAACATTCACATCAAATGTTAGAGGTAGCAGAAAATTGCTGCCATCTGTCAGTTAACCATCATTCAACCAGTATTGCAACCAAGTCACTTGTGGACCTATGGTCATTTATAACAGTGTCTGACTGTTTCTGTCTGCCTCTTCTACACCTGTCTTTAGAAGAAAACATGCGTGACATCATTTGCTCATCAGGAAAGGATTGGGGAAGTAATGGCAGTTCCTGGTACATATGTTTTTATAGCAAACAACCAGGTGAAATTGAAAGTTACAATCATCTGTCTTCTTCTTTGATTGATGACTAAATAATGTGTTGTCAGATGCTGAAGGTCATGTTTTTCTTGAGACTAGTTGGCCAATAAGTCTAACTGAGGTTGGCTAAAATAATCCTGCCAAAAGATGTCAAACCAGTACATGGTTCATGTAAGACAGTTAAAAATATTGTTTTGGGAATCTTGTAGATAACTCACTCTCATCTCAAATGGAAGAGCGGCTACAGACTCATCATCAGAGTTGACTCACAAGACTAAAGGTGACTATTTTATTTGTCATATTCTAACATTACACTATCGTAAGCAACATGAGTCCATGGACCCATCCTGCCTGGTGTCAACGGTACAGGCTGTTGGCGTTGGAGTACCGCTGTCCAATCTGCAGCAACTGTGTGATGCCATTGCGTCAGCATGGACCAACATCCCTGTGGAATGTTTCCGACTTGTAGAATCCATGCTCCAAATAATTCAGGCTTTTGTGAAGGCAAAGAGGGGATCCAACCCGGGACTGGATGGGGGTGCCTAATAAACTGGCTGTTGAGTTTATAATTAGTTAATAATATGCATAATGGTATGCAAAGATAATTTTTTCTTGTTATGGCAACATATCTCCTATATTGGAATGCAGAATATATATCTGAACACCTTAACTTTGTTCACTTTCTTTTCGCAGTTAGCCACATTATGGGCTCAATTAGCTAACAGAGCTGATTCTTCAAACCTATCAACACACTGTCACAACGTCCACAGAAGGTGGCGCCACTCCCCGGTCGGGCGGCGCTCGGCGGTCGTCGACGCCGGCCTACCAGCAGTCACCGATCTGTGTTTCATGTGTCTGTTAGTTATGTCTGTTTTGTGCGCACCTGTGTCTTGTTTGTTATTAGTGGGAGGATATTTAGTTTGTCAGTTTCTTGTTTGGGTTTGTGCGGGATTGTTTCGTGTTACGTTTTTGGATTTAGAGCTGGAGTATTTTCTTATGGGTTTGATTACACAACGCTGATATTAGGCTTTAGGGTTGCCGGGCTGCGTCCCGTGTATTTTGAGTTTTGGAGCTGTTCTACCTCCTGCTTATGTTTTGCACCCTGCGTATCGTTGTATTCACTCTGGACTTAATTAAATATTTTTCTACGGAACTTTTGGTCTCCTGCGCCTGACTCACCCGTTTCCTGCTCCTTGGAAGACGTGACAGAATCCCGCACCACAAGATGGAGTCAGCAGGAGCCGAAGCACCGTCCATGGCAGATCAGGTATCACAACATACCAGCCTCCTTCAACGACTGGGCACGGCCATGGATCAGGTGCTGGTCCGTTTGGAGAGCTGGGAGAGAGCCGCTCCCTCACCACCTCCAGTACCTACTCACCACCCTGCGCCCCTACCAGTACCCACCGAACCCAACACGAGTGGGATTCAGATCATGGCTCCCAGGGAGTTCGATGGTACGGCCGCCGGGTGCCAATGGTTTTTGTTACAATTAGATTTGTACCTGGCGACTGTTCGGCCCCTTCCCTCGGATGAAGAGAGGATGAGCGTTCTCGTCTCATGCCTCACGGGTAGAGCCCTAGAATGGGTCAACGCAGTCTGGGATGGCCCAGACTCGCCTAGGAGCGACTACCCGGACTTCGCCCGTCGCTTTCGGGCGGTATTCGATCATCCCCTGGAGGGCAAGGCGGCGGGTGAGCGATTATTCCACCTGAGGCAGGAGACGAGGAGCGCTCAGGACTTTGCCCTGGACTTCCGGACTCTCGCCGCTGGATCGGGGTGGAATGAGCGGACCCTGATTGACCACTACAGATGCAGTCTTCGGGAGGACGTCCGCCGGGAGCTGGCTTGCCGGGACAATACGACCACTCTGGACCAGCTTATTGACTTGTCCATCAGGCTGGACAACCTGCTAGCTGCCCAGGGGTATTCTATTCGGGGTCTGTTTGTTCCACCTACTGGCCCTCCTGCTCCAACACCCATGGAGATAGGGGGGGTGGCAGCTAGGTGGGCCGGAGGGGGGGGGCTTCTCCTGCGCCCATTGTGGTTGTAGAGGGCACACTGCGGACCGGTGCTGGAGAGGTCCACCCGGGAGTTCGGATGGCAGGCAGAGCACCACATCGACCCCCCAGGTGAGTCAGCACCAGTCACACCCAGAGCCCCCTGTCGATCATATGTACACCTCTGTTTGTTTCCCTGATTTTTCCCCGCACTTCCAGTATAAGACACTAGTCGATTCAGGCGCAGCTGGGAGTTTTTATGGACCGTGGGGTCGCCGCTAAGTTAGGTATTCCCCTGGTTCAGTTGGAACAGCCCTTTTCTGTACACGCCCTAGATAGTCGACCACTAGGATCCGGCCAAGTGAGGGATGTCACAGTGCCACTACTCATGGTGACGCGGGGGGTAATAAGGAGCGAATCGGCCTGTACCTCATTGATTCCCCGGTGTTTCCGGTGGTACTGGGAATTCCCTGGCTGGCTACTCATAACCCTAATATTTCATGGAGGCAGAGCGCTCTTAAGGGGTGGTCGAGGGAGTGCTCAGGCAGGTGTATTGGAGTGTCCATCGGTGCGACCACGGTGGAGAGTCCAGAACCAGAATGTGCACAGTCTCCACCGTGCACATTCCCTCTGAATATGCCGATTTGGCTATCACCGTCAGTAAAAACAAGGCGACTCAATTTCCCCCCCATCGTCAAGGGGATTGTGTGATAAACCTCCAGGCTAACGCGGCCTTTCCTAGGAGTCACGTGTATCCTCTGTCTCAGGAGGAGACAGCGGCTATGGAGACATACGTCGGTGAGTCCTTGAGACAGGGATACATTCGGCCATCTAAGTCACCCTTCTCCCCGAGCTCCTCGAGTCACCCCTCTCACCCCTCTCCTCGCGCCGAGCATCTTTCTTGTGAGGAAAAAGGAGGGAGGTCTGCGCCCGTGCATTGATTATAGAGGTCTAAATTCCATCACGGTGGTGTTCAGTTACCTGCTACCTCTCATTGCCACGGCAGTGGAGTCTTTTCACGGCGCACGCTTCTTCACAAACTTAGATCTCAGGAGCGCGTATAACTTGGTGCGTAACCGAGATGGAGATGAGTGGAAAACCGGATTTAGTACCACATCTGGCTATTATGAGTACCTTGTCATGCTGTATGGGTTAAAGAATGCTCTCGCTGTCTTCCAATCCTTTGTAGACGAGGTTCTTCGAGACCTGCTCGGTCAGGGTGTGGTGGTGTATATCGATGACATTTTGATTTACTCCGCCACACGTGCCGAGCATGTGTCTCTGGTGCGTAAAGTGCTTTGGCGGCTGCTGGAGCATGAACTATACGTTAAGGCTGAGAAATGTGAGTTCTTTCAACGAGCCGTCTCTTTCCTGGAGTATTGCATTTCCACCAATGGGGTAGAGGTGGAATGTGACCGCGTTACAGCCGTGCGTAATTGGCCGACTCCAACCACAGTGAAGGAGGTGCAGCGGTTCTTGGGGTTTGCTAATTACTACCGAAGGTTTATCTGGGGCTTTGGTCAGGTAGCGGCTCCCATTACCTCACTGCTGAAGGGGGGGCCGGTGCGGCTGCAGTGGTCTGCAGAGGCGGACGGAGCCTTTAGCCGTCTGAAGGCTTTGTTTACCGACGCCCCCGTGCTGGCTCATCCGGACCCCTCTTTGCCATTCATAGTGGAGGTGGACTCATCCGAGGCCGGGTTAGGAGCAGTGCTGTCGCAGCGCTGGGGCGCACCTCCGAAGCTTCGCCCCTGTGCGTTCTTTTGTAAGAAGCTGAGTCCAGCGGAGCGCAACTATGATGTGGGGGACCGGGAGTTGTTGGCTGTGGTCGAAGCTCTGAAAGTGTGGAAACATTGGCTTGAGGGGGCACGTCACCCTTTCCTCATCTGGACTGATCACCGTAACCTGGAGTACATCCGGGCAGCTTGGAGACTTAACCCTCATCAAGCCAGGTGGGCCATGTTTTTTACCCAGTTCCAATTAACCTTGTCATACATTCCAGGTTCCCGGAACCGGAAGGCCGATGCACTGTCGCGTCTCCACGACACCAAGGAGCGGACCATCGATCCTACTCCCATCGTCCCTGCCTCCTGTCTGGTGGCACCTGTGGTTTGGGAGGTGGATGCGGACATCGAGCGGGCGGTGCAGCCAGAACCTATTCTACCTCAGTGTCCCGCTGGCCGGAAGTACATCCCGCTTAGTGTTCGCGATCGTCTGATCCGGTGGTCGCATACTCTACCCTCGTCGGGTCATCCTGGTGTGGAACGGACAGTGCAGGCCTTGAGAGGGAAGTACTGGTGGCCCACCTTGGTTAAGGATGTCAGGCACTACGTCTCCTCCTGTTCGGTGTGCGCACAGTGTAAGGCTCCTAGGCACTTACCGCGAGGGAAATTACAGCCCCTCCCTGTTCCACAGCGACCGTGGTCCCACCTGTCGGTGGATTTCCTTACGGATCTCCCGTCTTCTCAGGGGAACACCACGATCCTGGTTGTTGTGGATTGTTTCTCTAAGTCCTGCCGTCTGATCCCTTTGCCCGGTCTTCCTACGGCCCTACAGACCGTGGAGGCCCTGTTTACGCATGTCTTCCGGCACTACGGGATGCCCGAGGACATCATCTCTGATCGGGGTCCCCAGTTCACGTCCAGGGTGTGGAGGGCGTTTATGGAGAGGCTGGGGGTCTCAGTCAGTTTGACTTCGGGTTTTCACCACGAGAGTAATGGGCAGGTGGAACGTATTAACCAGGATGTGGGCAGGTTCCTGCGGTCCTATTGCCAGGACCGGCCAGGGGAGTGGGTGAAGTTTTTGCCATGGGCGGCGATGGCGCAGAACTCTCTGCGTCATTGCTCCACTAACCTGACTCCCTTCCAGGTGGTATTAGGTTACCAGCCGGTCCTGGTGCCTTGGCATCAGAGCCAGATAGAAACTCCTGCGGTGGAGGACTGGGTTCAGTGCTCGAAGGAGACATGGAGTGCCATCCAGGAGTGCCTTAAACGAGCTGTAGGATGGCACAAGGAGAGAGCTGACCGCCGCCGCAGTGAGGCCCCCGTGTACAAACCGGGGGACAGAGTCTGGCTCTCGACCCGGAAGCTGTCCCTCCGCCTGCCCTGCCGGAAGCTGGGTCCGCGATTTGTGGGGCCGTTCAAAGTCCGTCATATTACCGTATTAACCCCTCGTTTCACGTGTCTCTCCTCAGGCCAGTGGTAGTTGGTCCACTACAGTACGCTGAGGTGCGGGAGGTCCCTCCGCCCCCCCTGGACATCGGGGGTGCCCCGGCGTACACAGTCCGGTCCATCTTGGACTCCCGACGTCGGGTAAGGGGCCTGCAGTACCTCGTGGACTGGGAGGGGTACGGTCCGGAGGAGAGGTGCTGGGTACCGGTGAGGGATATTCTGGACCCAGCCCTGTTGCAGAGATTTCACAGACTCCGCCCGGATCGCCCTGCTTCTCGTCCTCCGGGTCGTCCTCGAGGCCGGTGTCGGCGCACTGCGGGAGCCGCGCATCGGGGGGGGGGGTACTGTCACAACGTCCACAGAAGGTGGCGCCACTCCCCGGTCGGGCGGCGCTCGGCAGTCGTCGTCACCGGCCTACTAGCTGCCACTGATCCATGTTTCATGTGTCTGTTAGTGTGTCTGTTTTGTGCGCACCTGTGTCTTGTTTGTAATTAGTGGGAGGGTATTTAGTTTGTCAGTTTCTTGTTTGGGGTTGTGCGGGATTGTTTCGTTTTAAGTTTTTGGATTTAGGGCTGGAGTATTTTCTCATGGGTTTGATTACACAACGCTGATATTAGGCTTTAGGTTTGCCGGGCTGCGTCCGGTGTATTTTGAGTTTTGGAGCTGTTCTACCTCCTGCTTATGTTTTGCACCCTGCCTATCGTTGTATTCACTCTGGACTTAAATATTTTCTATGGACCTTTTTGTCTCCTGCGCCTGACTCACCCGTTTCCTGCTCCTTGGAAGACGTGACACACACAGCTATTCTCCATAAAACAATGCACCATAGTCTTATTAGAACAGGGCTCTCCAACCCTGTTCCTGGAGAGCTATCATCCTGTGGCTTTTCAATTCCAACTCTAATCTAGCAGATCTGATTCTAATAATTCACTGGTTTATAAGATAAATCAGGTTAGTTACAACTGGGGTTGGAGTGAAAACCTACAGGAGGTTAGCTCTCCACGTACAGGGATGGAGTGAAAACCTACAGGAGGGTATCTCCAGGGACGGAGTTGGATTGAAAACCTACTGGAGGGTAGCTCTCCAGGAACAGGGTTAGAGTGAAAACCGACAGGAGGGTAGCTCTCCATGAACAGGGATGGAGTGAAAACCTACAGGAGGGTAGCTCTCCGGGAAGAGGGTTAGAGTGAAAACCTACAGGAGGGTAGCTCTCCAGGAACAGGGATAGAGTGAAAACCGACAGGAGGGTAGCTCTCCAGGAACAGGGATGGAGTGAAAACCTACAGGAGGGTAGCTCTCCACGAACAGGGATGGAGTGAAAACCTACAGAAGGGTCGCTCTCCAGGAACAGGGTTGGAGTGAAAACCTACAGGAGGGTATCTCTCCAGGAACAGGGTTGGAGTGAAAACCTACAGGAGGGTAGCTCTCCAGGAACAAGAATGGAGAGTTCTGGTGTAAACCTACAGGAGGGTTGCTCTCCAGGAACAGGGATGGAGAGTCCTGTTGTAAACCTAGAGGAGGGTAGCTCTCCAGGAACAGGGTTGGAGTGTCTTGGTGTAAACCTACAGTACAGCAGGGTTGCTCAGCTGGAAAAGGGTTGTAGAGTCCTGGTATAAACCTACAGGAGGGTAGCTCTCCAGGAACAGAGTTGGAGTGAAAACCTAAAGGAGGGTAGCTCTCCAGGAACAGGGTTGGAGTGAAAACCTTCTGGAGGGTAGCTCTCCAGGAACAGAGTTGGCGTGAAAACCTACAGGAGGGTAGCTCTCCAGGAACAGGGTTGAAGAGCCCTGCATTAGAATATGTAAAAAATAGTGACATTTGAACATTGAGGTTGCATATCACAAAGCACTTATGGGAAAATATCACTTATAATGATGATAGTATGAAATAATTACATGTTTGTATTGTCCTCACAGCCCAAAGCCAGTACAACTCCTAATTGGCTGCTATTGGCTAGGAGAGAAGAAACCCTTACTGGTCTGAGGGACAGGAGTACTGCAATACTCATACATTATGTGATGGCTGGTTTCATAAAGGTGTAATGAATCCCTAATAATATGTAAGACCCCTTCAAATAAAGTATTACTAATGGCAAAGTCTAAGTATACTTCTCTGTTGTCATGAGATCATCAGGAACTACTGCATTTATCCGTCTTCACGTCAATGTCTGTTTTTTAGAGGAAACTTCACTGGTACAGTCGATGGGTTGGGCTAAAACCAGCTTCTTTCCCTTTGATTAAATAGCTGATAGCTGCTTTACTGAGGAGCAGTTGTACTTACTATGACTGTGTGATATTTGGTTGTCCCACCTAGCTACCTTAAGATGAATGCACTAACTGTTGGTCGCTCTGGATAAGACTATGTGAGTGTTGTAACAGACTGCAGCAAACTTCAGACAATAATAGAAACAGAAAATGTAGTATCTCATCTGGCCCGCTAGAATTAAACTGAAATACATGTACTGAATCAAATCTTCTACAATAAAATAGGTATTTGAGCCAATGAACTAACCACCCTATTAATGACCCAATCCATATGATGTCACAACTAAAGATGACAAGACTGACTGATTCTAAAATATAATAATAAAAATTCTAATAATATTTAGATTTACATTTTTCCTGTGTACCTACATGATCCAACAGACAAATGACAACTATCGCGTATAATCACATGACTGTATCTTGCTGTCTGTGGCTAACGGGGCGGCAGGGTAGCCTAGTGGTTAGAGTGTTGGGCTAGTAACCGAAAGGTTGCAAGTTCAAATCCCTGAGCTGACAAGGTACAAATATGTTGTTCTTCCCTTGAACAAGTAGTTAACCCACTGTTCCTAGGCTGTCATTGAAAATAAGAAAATAACTTGATCTTTAAAAAAAAATAATGCCTGTACAGAGCTGGGTAGAATGTTTTTCCAGTTGTCTGCCTCGTCCACTTGGAACTAGCGACAATAGGACTTGAAATTACAGGAGCGCATCTCTTTCAATAACTTTCAAGCTTGGGTGAAAACTATGGTGAAGTATGTGGGGGGGGGTCACTGTGTTTTCCCGGCCCTACCTGTAGATAGATGCACCACACCCCTCCAAAAATCTTATCTGCTCAATGTGTATATTGATGTTTTTATGTTGTTGTGGTTGGTGTTTTTATGTTGTCAACGTGTCTTTATATGAAACGTTACGTGCTGCTATTTTGGCCAGGTCTCTCGTGATTTCTTTTAATTATCTTGATAAGAATAAATTGGTCAAATAAAGGTCAATAAAAAAATACATAGACAATATATTTCAAATTCTTCAGATTTTTGACATTTTTGTATAATTCTATCAAATAATGGTTTAAAAAATGTGGGGATACCTAAAGGGGTCCTAAAATTCTAAATCAAATAGCTAAATGATCCATCGTATGACCACCCTAAAACAATTCCATATGTCAGTTTACACCCCCCACCCACTGTTTTAGACTCGAAAGAAATAAACATTTTGGCCCTATTGCCTCTAAATTTTCTGTCCTTCTGCCTCCCCATATGGAATGCCTACCACTTAGTGTGGATTCTGGAAGGGCACGAGTGGAAAACTGCCTTCAACACGACCAGCAGTCACTGCGATTATCTGGTCATGCCATTTGGCCTCAGCAACAACAATGCTCGTGCTGTGTTCCAGGCTCTGGTTAATGATGTTCTCTGCAAACATGTAGAACTGGTTTGTTTTCAAATACCTTGATGACATCCTCATCTTCTCCTGCTCCACCCAAGAACACATGTGAGTCGAAAAACCCTGCAACACCCTTCCCTGCTCTGTCACTGGCCTATCACCTTTTGAGTGTTCCCTGGGGTTTCTTTTACAATGTCGTCATCTGGGTCATACCTGATAGCAGAATGTTCTCAAACCTGTTCGTCAGTGTTCTTGGCCAGCTGTTTGGCAATGCATGAGTAATAACAATACAATTCTGAATTATAATAATGAATTAATATGTTTAATGTTTTCACTAGTAAATTGTCTTTTTCAGTTAGGGCTCAATTCAATCTGTATCGCAGAAGTTCCCCTTTATAGCACGATTGAACTGTAAAGGCAATGTCCTGCATTGGTGGAGACTGCATTCAAGGGAAAAACTGCATATGTCAGCTCAATAGGAAATTATCTTCAACCCAGCAGCACTCATGGGCTGCTGAATTATTATTTTTTCTCTTGCTTTGTTTGATCTTTTCTATATTATGTCTATCTCTGATAAGCTACCCAGGAAAGGGCTGAAAAAGGCCCATATTAATATACTGTACTGTAACTAGCCTTAGAAAGAGATCCCGACAACACACTGAGCGTAAATATATATATATATTGATTGCAATTATTCCCGAATGATTGAGCGTTCATGTGGAAAGGATTAGCATTTCAATTGTTATAATTATCAACTTTGTAGTGTCTCTTATCTTTCGCGCCATTATCAGTCCCTCTGTCTAACAAGCCGCCATGCCAGTTTAGCCCACTAGGGCACATTCCCCTATTTTTTCTTTGTAACCATATCTACTGTTTGTTATGCATTTCTGTGTGTACTTACTTAGTAAATAAATTATTTTAAGACAATTGATAAATGCATGACTCATAGTTTTTTATTTGATTTTTATTTCACCATTATTTAGCCAGGTAGGCAAGTTGAGAACAAGTTCTCATTTACAATTGCGACCTGGCCAAGATAAAGCAAAGCAGTTCGACACATACAACAACACAGAGTTACACATGGAGTAAAACAAACATACAGTCAATAATACAGTAGAAAAATAAGTCTATATACAATGTGAGCAAATGAGGTGAGATAAGGGAGGTAAAGGCAAAAAAGGCCATGGTGGCAAAGTAAATACAATATAGCAAGTAAAACACTGGAATGGTAGATTTGTTGTGGAAGAAAGTGCAAAGTAGAAATATAAATAATGGGGTGCAAAGGAGCAAAAATAAATAAATAAATAAATACAGTAGGGGAAGAGCTGGTTGTTTGGGCTAAATTATAGATGAGCTATGTACAGGTGCAGTGATCTGTGAGCTGCTCTGACAGCTGGTGCTTAAAGCTAGTGAGGGAGATAAGTGTTTCCAGTTTCAGAGATTTTTGTAGTTCGTTCCAGTCATTGGCAGCAGAGAACTGGAAGGAGAGACGGCCAAAGGAGGAATTGGCTTTGGGGTTGACCAGAGAGATATACCTGCTAGAGCGCGTGCTAAGGGGGGACTTTACCTAGCACGGTCTTGTAGATGACCTGGAGCCTATGGGTTTGGCGACGAGTGTGAAGCGAGGGCCAGCCAACGAGAGCATACAGGTCACAGTGGTGGGTAGTATATGGGGCTTTGGTGACAAAACGGATGGCACTGTGATAGACTGTGTCATGACTGTCCTGATCAGGTCAGGTTACAGGAGACCACAAACCTACATATTATCTCTCAACCCCCAACAGAGGAGGAGAGATCTAGGGGTATGAGGATGTGGGGGTTTTATGACCCCTCACGCCCATGATAAATCCTAGGACACAGAGAAATTCCTTTGTCCTCACTATGGAGAACTGGCCTCAGAACATTAAACATGCAATAAAGGGACTTTGGAACAATGGTTTCCGTCAGCCACAATGGTGGTCATGACGAGAGATGGAATATGAAACTGTATGTCATTTTTGTATTGTTATGAAAGGTTAAGAGATGACGTTATTACAAAAACATTGTACCTTTAAGAGTTTTCCATGTATATGCCTGATGTTTATACATTGTACGTTGTGTGGAAAGTATCCAAATCAAAGAAAATGTTTTGGTAGGGATGAAATGTGAAGTTAGTGTCTAAAATTGGATTTGAGTAAAATCTAGGCCTTGCTCTTAACTTGGTACGCCCAGAGAACTGCCCTAAAGGCGGTTACGCCCACTTCTGACCCGAGGGTATAAGACAGGAGACTGGAGAATTAACATTAGACTAAAGTGACCCTAGGCTGCAGCCAAGGTCTGAATGGTCAACGAACCCCTAAACGCAACACAAAGTTTGAAGACAAAGAAATCTTTTTCTACCCAAGCTACGGATGAGTAGCTGTGTCTAAGTGGGTGAATTCAAGCCGAACCACCTAGCCTCCACTCTTCATCGAATTGTGGTATCTACGCTATTTCATTCCTACGCTGTGAGCTCTGAGCTACAGAGCTGTATGTCCTCAGATGACACCACAGAGAAAAGGGAAGAAATCAGACCACCAAGCCAAGAAGGACACTGACATTGTGAGGACAATCAGAGAGTTGCGTCGGAGCAGTGCGTCCTTGAGAAGCCTAAACGAGCCACGCGGGACGCCCCATCTGAGACCTCCAACACGTAATTACATCATTATATTCTGACCCATAAGTGCAGCATGTTTGGGGCAAGGCTAGGTTTAAATAAGCATAGCTGACAAATGAACCCAAATGTATATTTCTCTCGTGTACTTTCTTTGTTTCTCTCTCTTTTAAATCCCCATTTTGGGTAACATGCGCCATAGTGTGTTGGCCCGTTATACTAAGTCCTAATCAATAGCCTAGACTGTGTTTTGTGTATGTGTATTATTTTATCATAATTTTAGCTTGCTAGTAAATAAATAATCAACTAAGATTGGTGTGGTAAACTAATTGGTGTAGCCCGGATTCGTGCAGATTCCCAGATTATGTGACGTTCAGATATGAGACAAGAGGACATCAGCGACTGTTGTAAAATCGATATTCTGATATTCTTTTGAGTTAATTTGGGAAATAGAAACTCAATAAAACTAATTTTCCCATGGTGCCCCAGGTTAATGAGTTAATAATTGCTTGATTCATTGCTTGATTCATTTAATCACGCAATCATAAACCGTTAATCATCCGATGAGCAACAGTCGTCACATTAACTAATACAACGTCATGACAACTGCATCCAGTTTATTGAGTAGGGTATTGGAGGCAGTTTTCTAAATGACATCGCCGAAGTCGAGGATTGGTAGGATGGCCAGTTTTACGAGGGTATGTTTGGCAGCATGAGTGAAGGATGCTTTGTTGTGAAATAGGAAGCCAATTCTAGATTTAACTTTGGATTGGAGATGTTTGATGTGAGTCTGGAAGGAGAGCTTACAGTCTAACCAGACACGTAGGTATTTGTAGTTGTCCACATATTCTCGGTCAGAACTGTCCAGAGTAGTGATGCTTGTCGGGCGGAGGGTGCTTGAAGCAGTCGTTTGAAGAGCATGCACATAGTTTTAATACCATTTAAGAGCAGTTGGAGGCCACGGAAGGAGTGTTGTATGGTGTTGAAGCTCGTTTGGAGGTTTGTTAGCACAGTGTCCAAAGAAGGGCCAGAAGTATACAGAATGGTGTCGTCTGAGTAGAAGTGGATTAGAGACTCACCAGCAGCAAGAGCGACATCATTGATGTATACAGAGAAAAAAGTTGGCCCAAGAATTGAACCCAGTGGCACCCCCATAGAGACTACCAGAGGACCGGACAACAGGCCATCCGATTTGACACATTGAACTCTATCAGAGAAGTAGTTGGTGAACCAGGCGAGGCAATCATTTGAGAAACCAAGGCTATTGAGTCTGCCGATGAGGATGTGGTGATTGACAGAGTCAAAAGCCTTGGCCAGGTCAATGAATACGGCAGCACAGTATTGTTTCTTATCGATGGTGGTTACGATATTGTTTAGGACCTTGAGCGTGGCTGAGGTGCACCCATGACCAGCTCTGAAACCATATTGCATAGCGGAGAAGGTGCGGTGGGATTCGAAATGGTCGGTAATCTGTTTGTTGCCTTGGCTTTCGAAGACCTTAGAAAGGCAGGGTAGGATAGATATAGGTCTGTAGCAGTTTGGGTCAAGAGTGTCCCCTCCTTTGAAGAGGGGGATGACAGCAGCTGCTTTCCAATCTTTTGGAATCTCAGACGACACAACAGGCTGGTAATAGGGGTTGCAAAAATTTTTTGCAGATAATTTTAGAAAGAAAGGGTCCAGATTGTCTAGCCCGGCTGATTTGTAGGGGTCCAGATTTTGCAGCTCTTTCAGAACATCAGCTGACTGGATTTGGGAGAAGGAGAAATGGGGAAGGCTTGGGCGAGTAGCTGTGGGGGGTGCAGTGCTGTTGACTGCGGTAGGGGTAGCCAGGTGGAAAGCATGGCAAGCTGTAGTAAAATGCTTGTTGAAATGTTCAATTATTGTGGATTTATCGTAGGTGATAGAGTTTCCTATCCTCAGTGCAGTGGGCAGCTGGGAGGAGGTGTTTTTATTCTCCATGGACTTTACAGTGTCCCAGAACTTTTTTGAGTTTGTGTTGCAGGAAGCAAATTTCTGCATGAAAAAGCTAGCCTTGGCTTTTCTAACTGCTTGTGTATATTGGTTTGTAACTTCCCTGAAAAGTTGCATATCACGGGGGCTGTTCGATGCTAATGCAGAACGCCACAGGATGTTTTTGTGTTGGTTAAGGGCAGTCAGGTCTGGAGAGAACCAAGGGTTCTATCTGTTCCTGGTTCTACATTTCTTGAATGGGGCATGCTTATTTAAGATGGTGAGGAAGGCATTTAAAAAAAATAACCAGGCATCCTCTACTGAAGGGATGAGGTCAATATCCTTCCAGGATACCCGGGCCAGGTCGATTAGAAAGGCTTCCTCGCTGAAATGTTTCAGGGAGCGTTTGACAGTGATGAGTGGAGGTCGTTTGACCGCTGACCCATTACGGATGCAGGCAATGAGGCAGTGATCGCTAGATCTTGGTTGAAAACAGCAGAGGTGTATTTAGAGGGCAACTTTGTTAGGATGATATCTATGAGGGTGCCAGTGTTTACGGCTTTAGGGTGGTACCTGGTGAGTTCATTAATAATTTGCGTGAGATTGAGGGCATCAAGCGTGGATTGTAGGATGGCTGGGGTGTTAACCTCTATGGGCTAGGTGGGACGCTAGCGTGCCACCCGTGGTGCACTCCATCAACAGCAGGTGCATTTCAAGAGCGGCAAATTTGAATCCAAATAAATGTCAAAATTCAAATTTTTCAAACATACAACTATTTTACACCCTTTGAAAGATAAACATCTCCTTAATCTAACCACGTTTTACGATTTCAAAAAGGTTTTACGGCGAAAGCATAAATTTAGAGTATGTTAGGACAGTACATTTACAAGAGTTGTGTGTAATGTTTTGTCAAGTCAAAGACAGGGTCACCAAAACCATAAAACCAGCTAAAATGATGCACTAACCTTTTACAATCTCCATCAGATGACACTCCTAGGACATTATGTTAGACAATGCATGCATTTTTAGTTCTATCAAGTTCATATTTATATCCAAAAACAGCGTTTTACTATGGCATTGATGTTGAGGAAATCGTTTCCCTCCAATAACCGGCAGTCAAGTCAGCGTCACAAATTAAATAATTCAAATTAGAAAACATTGGTAAAATATTATATTGTCATTTAAAGAATTATAGATTTACATCTCTTGAACGCAATCAACTTGCCAGATTTAAAAATAACCTTACTGGGAAATCACACTTTGCAATAATCTGAGCACTGCGCCCAGAAAAATACGCGTTGCGATACAGACTAGACGTCATGTTGGGGAGATCTAAAATCGAAAATACTATGTAAATAATCCATTACCTTTGATTCTCTTCATCAGATGTCACTTCCAGGTATCACAGGTCCATAACGAATGTAGTTTTGTTCAAAAAAGCTCATCATTTATGTCCAAAAATCTCCGTCTTGTTAGCACATGATCTAAGCCAGCCGGACTTCTCGTCATGAACGAGGGGAAAAAATATATTTACGTTCGTTCAAACATGTCAAACGTTGTATAGCATAAATCATTAGGGCCTTTTTAACCAGAACATGAATAATATTCAAGGTGGACGAATGCATACTCTTTTATAACGTATTGGAACGAGGGTACCCAACATGAACTCGCGCGCCAGGTGTCTAATGGGACATCATCGTTCCATGGCTCTTGTTCGGTCAGATCTCCCTCCAGAAGACTCAAAACACTTTGTAAAGGCTGGTGACATCTAGTGGAAGCAATAGGAAGTGCCAAAATATTCCTCAGCCCCTGTGTTTTTCAATGGGATAGGTTTAAAGGTAATACAACACATCAGGTATCCACTTCCTGTCAGAAAATGTCTCAGGGTTTTGCCTGCCAAATGAGTTCTGTTATACTCACAGACACCATTCAAACAGTTTTAGAAACTTTAGAGTGTTTTCTATCCATATATAATATGTACATGCATATTCTAGTTACTGGGTAGGATTAGTAACCAGATTAAATCGGGTAAATTTTTTTATCCAGACGTGCAAATGCTGCCCCCTAGCCCTAACAGGTTAAGCATGTCCCAGTTTAGGTCACCTAGTAGCACGAGCTCTGAAGAATAAAGAATAAACCATAAGCCGCTTCCAATGCCATTTTAGAGAATTTGGCAGTACTTCCAACCGGCCTCATAACCTCAGACCACATGTAACCACGCCAGCCCAGGACCTCCACATCTGGCTTCTTCCCCTGAGGGATCATCTGAGACCAGCCACCCGGACAGTTGATGAAACTGTGGGTTTGCACAACAAAATAATTTCAGCACAAACTGTCAGAAACCTTCTCAGGGAAGCTCATCTGTGTGCTCGTCGTTCTCACCAGGGTCTTGACCTCCGCCATTTTAGAGAATTTGGCAGTACTTCCAACCGGCCTCATAACCTCAGACCACATGTAACCACGCCAGCCCAGGACCTCCACATCTGGCTTCTTCACCTGCGGGATCGTCTGAGACCAGCTCCCTGGACAGCTGATGGAACTGTGGGTTTGCACAACCAAATAATTTCTGCACAAACTTTCAGAAACCATCTCAGGGAAGCTCATCTGCGTGCTCGTCGTTCTCACCAGGGTCTTGACCTGACTGCACTTTGGCATCGTAATTGACTTCTGTGGGCAAATGCTCACCTTCGATGGCCACAGGCACGCTGGAGAAGTGTGATCTTCATGGATTAATCTCAGTTTCAACTATACCGGCCAGATGGAGACAGCGTGTATGACGTTGTGTGGATGAGTGGTGAACAGAGTGCCACATGGTGGCGCTGGGGTTATGGTATGGGCAGGAATAAGCGGACAACGAACACAATTCCATTTTTATCAATGGCAATGTGAATGCACAGAGATACCGTGACGAGATCCTGAGGACCATTTTTGTGCCATTCATCCACCGCCTTCACCTCATGTTTCAGCATGATAACGCACAGCCCCATGTCGCAAGGATCTGTACACATTTCCTGGAAGCTGAAAATGTCCTAGTTCTTCCATGGTCTGCATACTCATCAGACATGTCACCCATTGAGCATGTTTGGAATGCTCTGGACTGGTGTGTACAACAGCGTGTTCCAGTTCCCGCCAATATCCAGCAACTTCACACAGACATTGAAGAGGAGTGGGACAACATTCCACAGGGCACAATCAACAGCCAGATCAACTCTATGCGAAGGAGTTGTGTCACGCAGCATGAGGCAAATGGTGGTCACACCAGATACTGACTGGTTTTCTGATATCCACCCCTACCTTTTTTTTAGGTATTTGTGACCAACAGATGCATATCTGTATTCCCAGTCATGTGAAATCCATAGATTAGGGTCTAATTTATTTATTTAAATTGACTGAATTCCTTATATGAACTGTAACTCTGTAAAAAATTCTAAATTGTTGCATATTGCATTTATATTTTTGTCCAGTGTGGCTGACTCAAAGCTAGCTAAACAATGAACCATAATCCCAACTCATGACGTTACTACCCTGCATGAATCTGCAGGTAGCTAACCAACCAGGTTCAATGTTTGCTAGCCAAGCAAATGGATCTGAGATTCAAATAATAAGATCATACATGTAATGTAAGCTAGCTAGCCAGCCAGCTAACATTAGCTAGCTAACAGTAGACTTTAATTTGAAATGAAACCACTTTCTTAACCATATACATGGTTGGATGCCGTGGTTGCCCTAAGTTTGAAGATGTAATCCGGAGACAGGTGTTTTCTCCATCTCCTTGGCTATCATACTTGAATTCCACTTAACTCAGTTCTCCAGAAAGTGGAGAGCAACACGTATGCAGTTTTACTACGCGATACATAAAAATAATAAGCTGCGTTAGACAGGATTAGCAACACATACTGACCAGCTCAAATAGACAGACGCGTGCTAAATGGCAGACCAATCCAAACTCATCCCTTGGCATGTCCAGCCCACTCATTATCTCAGCCAATCATGGCTAGCAAGAAGGTTGCTGTCTTTTCTGTGGCTAAACCAACTAGGCTTGTAATTTAACATTTTTATTCGTATTTACAGATGGCATGAAAGTTCACATGTTCGAATAGGCATTTCCGCCAAAAACGCTTTTTGAAAAGAAAATGTCTAATTGAAACGGTACTCCTGTGAAGTACGCCTAGTTTCCTGAAACTGGTCACATAATCATAATCAAAAAGAGAATTGACTGTAATGGTCTTCATAAGCCCTGTTTCTTAGCCTTGTATTGTAGCACCATCTAGTGTGGGACAACATTACTGTCTAATCCATTTTAATATTGGAGTTAAAGCTTAGACCTCCAGCTTCAGAAAAAATAGAATAGCCACTTTATTAGCTTCAGTCATTTTCATCCAAATGTAATTTTAAAAAAACTCATGAGTGCATAAGAAGTAAAAACACCACTGAGGTTAAGACTCTGTCATTCCAACAGATGAAACACACCGTAACTCCAAAATAACAGAAATAAAATAATAGAGAAATGCATTCCAAAGTGGTTGTTGCATCCTTCATGTGGTTGTTGCATCCTTCATGTGTTCCATAACGGATATACTTTAGCTGTCCTTTATGATTGGTTATTGTTCCTCATCCCTTGATCTCCACGATTTAAAACTTAAATATGTACTTCCTGCATAGCAGAGAGTGACCAGGAAGGAAAAGAACTGAAAAACAGACAGATGAAAATATTCAAATTCAGTACAATACTGGGTCTGAGTAGAGTAGGCTTAAATGGACCAAATATATATCATTCTGGATGGTACACAGTGGCATCATACCTCTCTTATCTGACTTGTAGGCATATATTTAGCATTTTAATATTGTATATTTTAATATCGTTGTAATCATAAATCATATTTGTGGTATATTTTAAAAGTTTGCGTGATTTAAATGTCTGTCTGGGAGGTCTGAGGTGGTTTTCTTACTGTGGATGCGACCCAGCAGTTGTAGTTATGGCGCCCCTTAACAGCATGGCTGATTGAAGCTGCATCCACTGCTGCTGCCACCACATACATCACTGTAGCACTACTGTTGAAGAACAGGCCCTGTAGAACACCACATACATCACTGTAGCACTACTGTTGAAGAACAGGCCCTGTACAACACCACATACATCACTGTAGCACTACTGTTGAAGAACAGGCCCTGTTGAACACCACATACATCACTGTAGCACTACTGTTGAAGAACAGGCCCTGTAGAACACCACATACATCACTGTAGCACTACTGTTGAAGAACAGGCCCTGTACAACACCACATACATCACTGTAGCACTACTGTTGAAGAACAGGCCCTGTACAACACCACATACATCACTGTAGCACTACTGTTGAAGAACAGACCCTGTACAACACCACATACATCACTGTAGCACTACTGTTGAAGAACAGACCCTGTACAACACCACATACATCACTGTAGCACCACTGTTAAAGAACAGGCCCTGTACAACACCACATACATCACTGTAGCACTACTGTTGAAGAACAGGCCCTGTACAACACCACATACATCACTGTAGCACTACTGTTGAAGAACAGGCACTGTACAACACCACATACATCACAGTAGCACTACTGTTGAAGAACAGGCCCTGTACAACACCACATACATCACTGTAGCACTACTGTTGAAGAACAGGCGCTGTACAACACCACATACATCACTGTAGCACTACTGTTGAAGAACAGACCCTGTAGAATGACAACAGGATTACTGGCTGGCTGGCTCAGATACTGTAGGGTAGTACACATTATAGAATGGCTTCATTTGATCACATTCATAAAGACTTGGTTAATCTATTTGCTCTCTCCCCCAAAACCATCAAGGCAGTTAACTCCATTGGTTTTCTGTTACATAAATAGTCCACAATTATTCAATTACTAAATATATAATAAACAACCTCAATCCCTCATGTTTCAAATAATGTGCTGTTGTATTATGTGTCGTAGTATGTGTCGTACCACAGTTGTCCAGGGGACCTGAGGGATCCTGTTGTAAGCCATGGTCAGGTAGATGATGAGGAAGATGACCGTCAGGACCCAGTACAAGATGGCCACAAACATGACCCACCCAAAGGCAGACACACGGAAGTACTCCGTCCCTGCTATCAGCATCCATACCAGCAGACCAAACACCTGAGGGGACAGGGAAGCATATAGCCAACATTCCAAATGGTATCCTATTCCCTTTATAGTGCACTACTTTTTAACAGGGGCCATAGGGCTCCAGTAGAAAGTAGTGCACTATACAGGGAATAGGACGCCATTTGGGACGCACACATAGTCAGTGATGGCTGTGGTCTGGTGGTGTCTACCTCATCATGAATTTAAATGCATTTGCTGTGCTTATCTTGAAGGCATAGAAAGATATGACAATGAAAGGAAATAATATAGCCTAAATCAAATCAAATCCTATGCACAGGATCCAGTGCAGTGTAGAGTGATCTGTTTACCTGCAAACTCTCGTCTAAAACAGTACAACAGCTATTCAAAGTATAACATAATTGCCAAGTGATTTTTCATAGTTTGTATTTCTGGAACCCGAAATTAACCCCGCAGCTGACTGACACCTATCTGATCTGACAGCATTTTGAAAGAATGTCGTAACACATTGATTCTGATAAATCTATAGATGCAGATTGTTATACTGCGTGCTACTGTAAATAATGGGATGTTTTGTCCTTTGTTGCACTGCAAACCTCCCTTCCTGTTATTAAAAGAAAATAATGTTTCATTGGTTGCTTCATGTCACAGGAAAAAATAATGTCTGGCCTAAGTGGAAGAGGAGACTCTTATGGTCACATTCTCCTCTGATGCTGGAAGGAAAAGGGACAATAAAACTGACCTTGTTTTTAAGCAACTTCCCTTTCCAGAGAAAAATAAAACACTGTACTGAGAACCAATATCTGTCTACACAGAAATAATTCTATATTACAGAAAGTAGTCTATATTACAGAAAGTAGTATATATTACAGGGAGTAGTCTATATTTCAGAAAGTAGCCTATTTTTCAGAAAGTAGCCTATATTACAGGAAGTAACCTATATTACAGGAGGTAGCCTATATTACAGGAAGTAGGTTGACATTATGGTCAATTTCTCCAGTTACATTTCCTTGAAAAATGTGAAATAATTGAATCTTCAGTTCAGTGCAGTGTTCAATACAATGTCACTTCACCATCTGTGAAAAAACGTAGCCTATGCAAAATGTGTATAAAATGCCCATAAAATAAACAGGTCGAACAGAATTAAAATCTGTATAAAAGTAATGGAATTCAGCAAATGGCTAACTCGTCCCTTTATCAGAACTAATTGTACCCCTATGATAAGGGTACAATTAGCCATGTGATACAAGGTATGAACAATATAAAATGTCTGATCATCATAATGTGTTTAATTTGTTTAATCAACAAAGCGGAATTGATTCCCTCCATGAATGGCAGTTATTGTGAGAAAGATGGTAAAAGCCACTGCCATAGTGATTGCAGTAGAGAGAGTCACTAGTTTTAAGTTCCTCGGCGTCCACATCACCTAGGACTTGTCATGGACCAACACCACCTCCACTGTTGTCAAGAGGGCACAGCAGCATGCCGCCCCGGGGTCCTCTCCAAATACTAGCCCTGCATCATCAAGAATGTCCTGACCGGGTTGCATCACGGCCTGGTAGGGGAATTGTTCCGTATACGACCGCAAGGCCCTCCAGCGGGTGGTGAAGACGGCACAGTACATCATGGGACCTTGCTCTCACCCATCCAGTACATCTACTCGAAACAGTGCCTGAGGAAGTCCCGCAGCATCATCCAGGACCCCACACACCCCAGCCACAAGCTGTTCTCTCCCTCCCTTAACATCTGGCAGAGGGTCAGAGCATGAGGTCTGATACCAACAGGCTCAGAGACAGTTTCTATCTACAAGCCATCAGACTGCTGAACAATTTAACTGGACTGACCACCTGCTCTGATTCTCCTCACCTTAGCACACATGCACTCACTCATGCACACGCCCATATAGACGTACACACATTTACATTCATGCTACACACTGACATCACAACTCAGAGCATGCGCAGACCAACTGGCTGGTGAGTTTACGGACATATTCAATCGCTCCCTATCCCAGTCTGCTGTCCCCACATGTTTCAAGATGGCCACCATTGTTCCTGTACCCAAGAATGCAAAGGTAACTGAACTAAATGACTATCGCCCCGTAGCACTCACCTCTGTCATCATGAAGTGCCTTGAGAGACTAGTCAAGGATCATATCACCTCCATCTTACCTGTCACCCTAGACCCACTTCAATTTGCTTACCGCCCCAATAGGTCCAAAGACGATGCAATCGCCATCACACTGCACACTGCCCTATCCCATCTGGACAAGAGGAATACCTATGTAAGAATGCTGTTCATTGACTAAAGCTCAGCATTCAACACCATAGTACCCTCCAAGCTCATCCTTAAGCTCGAGGCCCTGGGTCTGAACCCCGCCCTGTGCAATTGGGTCCTGGACTTCTTGACGGGCCACCCCCAGGTGGTGAACGTAGGAAACAACACCTCCACTTCGCTGATCCTGAACACTGGGGCCCCTCAAGGTTGCGTACTCAGCCCCCTCCTGTACTCCCTGTTCACTCATGACTGCGTGGCCAAGCATGCCGCCAACTCAATCATCAAGTTTGCAGACGACACAACAGTAGTAGACTTGATTACCAACAACGACTAGACAGCCTACAGGGAGGAGGTGAGGGCTCTGGGAATGTGGTGCCAGGAAAATAACATCTCACTCAATGTCAACAAAACAAAGGAGATGATCATGGACTTCAGGAAAAAGCAGAAGGAGCACCCCCCTATCCACATCAACGCGACAGCAGTGGAGAAGGTGGAAAGTTTTAAGTTTCTCTGCATACACATCACTGACAAACTGAAATGGTCCACCCACACAAACAGTGTGGTGAAGAAGGCGCAATAGCGCCTCTTCAAACTCAGCAGGCAGAAAAAAATTGGCTTGTCACCTAAAACCCTTACAAACTTTTACAGATGCACAATTGAGAGCATCCTGTCAGGATGTATCACCGCCTGGTATGGCAACTGCACCGCCCACAACAGCAGGGCTCTCCAGAGGATGGTGCGGTCTGCACAACGCATCACCTGGGGCAAACTACCTGCCTTCAGGACACCTACAGTACCCACTGTCACAGGAAGGCCAAAAAGACCATCAAGGACAACAACCACCCAATCCACTCCCTGTTCATCTCTCTATTATCCAGAATGCGAAGTCGGTACAGGTGCATCAAAGCTGGGACCGAGAGACTGAAAAACAGCTATCTCAAGGCCATCAGACTGAACCTCTTGGGGCTAGGTGGGACGCTAGCGTGCCACCCGTGGTGCACTCCATCAACAGCAGGTGCATTTCAAGAGCGGCAAATTTGAATCCAAATAAATGTCAAAATTCAAATTTTTCAAAAATACAACTATGTTACACCATTTGAAAGATAAACATCTCCTTAATCTAACCACGTTTTACGATTTCAAAAAGGTTTTATGGCGAAAGCATAAATTTAGAGTATGTTAGGACAGTACATTTACAAGAGTTGTGTGTAATGTTTTGTCAAGTCAAAGACAGGGTCACCAAAACCATAAAACCAGCTAAAATGATGCACTAACCTTTTACAATCTCCATCAGATGACACTCCTAGGACATTATGTTAGACAATGCATGCATTTTTAGTTCTATCAAGTTCATATTTATATACAAAAACAGCTTTTTACTATGGCATTGATGTTGAGGAAATCGTTTCCCTCCAATAACCGGCAGTCAAGTCAGCGTCAGAAATTAAATAATTAAAATTAGAAAACATTGGTAAAATATTATATTGTCATTTAAAGAATTATAGATTTACATCTCTTGAACGCAATCAACTTGCCAGATTTAAAAATAACCTTACTGGGAAATCACACTTTGCAATAATCTGAGCACTGCGGCCAGAAAAATACGCGTTGCGATACAGACTAGACGTCATGTTGGGGAGATCTAAAATCGAAAATACTATGTAAATAATCCATTACCTTTGATTCTCTTCATCAGATGTCACTTCCAGGTATCACAGGTCCATAACGAATGTAGTTTTGTTCAAAAAAGCTCATCATTTATGTCCAAAAATCTCCGTCCTCGTTAGCACATGATGTAAGCCAGCCGGACTTCTCGTCATGAACGAGGGGAAAAAATATATTTCCGTTCGTTCAAACATGTCAAACGTTGTATAGCATAAATCATTAGGGCCTTTTTTAACCAGAACATGAATAATATTCAAGGTGGACGAATGCATACTCTTTTATAACGTATTGGAACGAGGGTACCCAACATGAACTAGCGCGCCAGGTGTCTAATGGGACATCACCGTTCCATGGCTCTTGTTCGGTCAGATCTCCCTCCAGAAGACTCAAAACACTTTGTAAAGGCTGGTGACATCTAGTGGAAGCAATAGGAAGTGCCAAAATATTCCTAAACCCCTGTGTTTTTCAATGGGATAGGTTTAAAGTCAATACAACACATCAGGTATCCACTTCCTGTCAGAAAATGTCTCAGGGTTTTGCCTGCCAAATGAGTTCTGTTATACTCACAGACACCATTCAAACAGTTTTGGAAACTTTAGAGTGTTTTCTATCCATATATAATAAGTATATGCATATTCTAGTTACTGGGTAGGATTAGTAACCAGATTAAATCGGGTACATTTTTTTTATCCAGACGTGCAAATGCTGCCCCCTAGACCCAACAGGTTAAATAGCCATCACTAGCACAGAGAGGCTGCTGCCTATGTACACAGACTTGAAATCATTGGCAACTATAATAAATGGAACACAAGCCACTTTAATAATGTCACTTTAATAATATTTACATCTTGCATTACTCATCTCATATGTACAGTGCCTTGCAAAAGTTTTCATCCCCTTGGCATTTTTCCTATTTTGTTGCATTACAACCTGTAATTTAAATAGATTTTTATTTGGATTTCATGTAATGAACATACACAAAATAGTCCAAATTGGTGAAGTGAAATGAAAAAAAGTATTTATTAAAAAAATGTAAAAAAAGAACAAAAAAAAGGAAAAGTGGTGCATGCATATGTATTCACTCCCTTTACTATGAAGCCCCTAAATTAGATCTGGTGCAACCAATTACAGTTGAAGTCGGAAGTTTACATACACTTAGGTTGGAGTCATTAAAACTCGTTTTTCAACCACTCCACAAATTTCTTGTTAAGAAACTATATTTTTGGCAAGTCGATTAGGACATCTACTTTGTGCATGACACAAGTCATTTTTCCCAAAAAATGTACAGACAGATTATTTTACTTATAATTCACTGTATCACAATTCCAGTGGGCCAGAAGCTTACATACACTAAAATGACTGTGCCTTTAAACAGCTTGGAAAATTCCAGCAAATTATGTCATGGCTTTTCTGATATGCTAATTGACAGGATTTGAGTCAATTGGAGGGGTACCTGTGGATGTATTGAAGAAATCAGCCAAGAGTGGGGAGAGTGGGGAGTGGGGAGAGGCATTTCAAAGAAATCAGCCAAGAGTTCTGAAAAATAATCGGAGACGTCCACAAGTCTGGTTCATACTTGGGAGCAATTTCCAAATGCCTGAAGGTAGCACATTCATCTGTACAAACAATAGTACGCAAGTATAAACACCATGGGACCACGCAGCCGTCATACCGCTCAGGAAGGAGATGTGTTCTATCTCCTAGAGATGAACATACTTTGGTGTGAAAAGTGCAAATCAATCCCAGAACAACAGCAAAGGACCTTGTGAAGATGCTGGAGGAAACAGGTACAAAAGTATCTATATCCACAGTAAAACGAGTCCTATATCGACATAACCTGAAAGGCCGCTCAGCAAGGAAGAAGCCACTGCTCCAAAACTGCCATAAAAAGCCAGACTACAGTTTGCAACTGCACATGGGGACAAAGATCGTACTTTTTGGACAAATATCCTCTGGTCTGATGAAACAAAAATAGAACTGTTTGGCCACAATTACCATCGTTATGTTTGGAGGGAAAAGGGGGAGGCTTGCAAGCCGAGGAACACCATCCCAACCACGAAGCACGGGGGTGGCAGCATCATGTTGTGTTGGTGCTTTGCTGCAGGAGGGACTGGTGCACTTCACAAAATAGATGGCATCATGAGGTAAGAAAATTATGTGGATATATTGAAGCAACATCTCAAGACATCAGTCAGGAAGTTAAAGCTTGGTCGAATATGGGTCTTCCAAATGGACAATGACACCAAGCATACTTCCAAAGTTGTGGCAAAATTGCTTAAAAGCCCTGACCTCAATCCTATGGACAATTTGTGGGCAAGCGTGTGTGAGCAAGGAGGCCTAGAAACCTGACTCAGTTACATCAGCTCTGTTAGGAGGAATGGGCCAAAGTTCACCCAACTTATTGTGGGAAGCTTGTGGAAGGCTACCCGAAACGTTTGACCCAAGTTAAACAATTTAAAGGCAATGCTACCAAATACTAATTGAGTGTATGTAAACGTCTGACCCACTGGGAATGTGATGAAAGAAATAAAAGCTGAAATAAATCATTCTCTCTGCTATTATTTTGACATTTCACATTCTTAAAATAAAGTGGTGATCCTAACTGACCTAAGACAGGGAATGTTTACTAGGATTAAATGTCAGGAATTGTGAAAAACTGAGTTTAAATGTATTTTGGCTGAGGTGTATGTAAACTTCCGACTTTAACTGTACCTTCAGAAGTCACATAATTAGTTAAATAAGTGTCACATGATCTGTCACATAATCTCAGTATATATACACCTGTTCTGAAAGGCCCCAGAGTCTGCAACACCACTAAGCAAGGAGCACCACCAAGCAAGCAGCACCATGAAGACCAAGGTGCTCTCCAAACAGGTCAGAGACAAAGTTGTGGAGAATACAGATCAGGGTTGGGTTATAAAAATATATCCAAAACTTTGAACATCCCACGGAGCACCATTAAATCCATGATTAAAAAATGGAAAGAATATGGCACCACAACAAACCTGCCAAGAGAGGGCCGCCCACCAAAACTCACGGACCAGGCAAGGAGGGCATTAATCAGAAAGGCAACAAAGAGACCAAAGATAACCCTGAAAGAGCTGCAAACCTCCACAGCGGAGATTGGAGTATCTGTCCATAGGACCACTTTAAGGCATACACTCCACAGAGCTGGGCTTTACGGCAGAGTGGCCAGAAAAAAAGCCATTGCTTAAAACCTGTTGGGGCTCGGGGGCAGTATTGAGACATTTTGAAAAAAATATGTGCCCATTTTTAACTGCCTCCTACACCAACTCAGAAGCTAGGATATGCATATTATTAACACATTCGGATAGAAAACACTCTGAATTTTCTAAAACAGTTTGAATGGTGTCTGTAAGTATAACAAAACTCATATTGCAGGCAAAAACCTGTGAAAAATAGATCCAAAAAAATGTGAATTTTGTGACTGTACTATTTAGTGTCATTGTTTTATAGATACCATAGTGAGAAAGGATTCATTTCGCAACACCTACGGCTTCCACTAGATGTCAACGATCTTTATAAAGTTGTTTGAAGCGTCTATGATAAACAGAGAGCAAATTAGAATCCAAGGAAGTTGACATGTCATCACTTCATTTTTTTGCGCCTGCGCATAAATCTGAGAAACGTGAGTTTGTCATCATTTTTTATCTAGACATAGGATAGGTTGTGTGAAAATATTACTGATGTTTAACGTTAAAAATGGACCAAAAGATTAATGCTAAACAACATTTGACATGTTTGAACGAACATAAATAGATTATTTTCTAGGTTTTTTTTAGCTTTTCGGCGTGATTTTACCAGCCCCACACCACGTTTTGTGGGAGCATAATGAACGCTAAGTACTTGGTGTTATTTGGACATAAATTATGAACTTTGTCAAAAGAAACCACATTTGTTCCGGACCTGGAATGCCTTCCGGACCTGGGATCCTGCCTTCTGATGGAGATAATCAAAGGTAAGGGGGTATTTACAATGTTATTATCGATTTTAGATGATGCTAACTGTATAGCATAGCCTGTTGTTCTTAGCATAGCACCCCGTTTATTGCAAAATGTGATTTCCCAGTAAAGTTATTTTGAGATCTGGCCATTCGGTAGCAATTACGAGATGATAATATATTATTCTTTGAATGACAATATTATAATTTACCAATGTTTTCGAATAGTAATTTTGTTATGTTCACCGGAAGCATTTCAGAGAAGAAAAAATCTGAATTTCACGCTACTGTAAAATGCTGTTTTTGGATATAAATATGAACTTGATGGAACAAAAAATGCATGTATTGTATAACATAACGTCCTAGGAGTGTCATCTGATGGAGATTGACAAAAGTTAGTGCATAATTCAAGCTGGTTTCTGCTTTTGGTGATGCCTGACCTTGAATTGAAAATGGATGTTTGTACTTTTGTGGCTATGTACTGTCCTAACATAATCTAACTTTATGCTTTTGCCGTAAAGCCTCTTTGAAAATCGAACAATGTGGTTAGATTAAGGAGATGTTTATCATTTAAATTGTGTAAAATAGTTGATTGTTTGAGAAATTGAAATTATTAGATTTTTGATGTTTTGAATTTCCAGCCTTGTTAGCAATCCCGGCTCGGGGTTCATTGCTAACCTGTAGCCCCAACAGGTTAAAGAAAAAAATAAGCAAACACATTTGGTGTTCACCAAAAGGCATGTGGAGACTCTCCAAACATATGGAATAAGGTACTCTGGTCAGATGAGACTAAAATGTAGCTTTTTGGCCATCAAGGAAAATGCTATGTCTGACGTAAACCCAACACCTCTCATCACCCCGAGAAACTCATCCCCACTGTGAAGCATTGTGGTGGCAGCATCATGCTGTGGGGATGTTTTTCATCGGCAAGGACTGGGAAACTGGTCAGAATTGATGGAATGATGGATGGTGCTAAATACAGGAAAATTCTTGAGGGAAACCTGTTTCAGTCTTCCAGAGATTTGAGACTGGGACGGAGGTTCACCTTCCAGCAGGACAATGACCCTAAGCATGTGGTTTATAAAGGGGAAACATTTACATGTCTTGGAATGGCCTAGTCAAAGCCCAGACCTCAATCCAATTGAGAATCTGTGGTATGACTTAAAGATTACTGTACACCAGCAGAACCCATCCAACTTAAATGAGCTGGAGCAGTTTCGCCTTGAAAAATCAGCCGTATGTGATACAGCCTGGATTCAAATCAGGGACTGTAGTAATGCCTCTTGTACTGAGATGCAGTGCCTTAGACCGCGTCGCCACTCGGGAGCCCAATTTGCTACACCCGCAGTAACATCAGCTAAACACATGTATGTGACCAAACAATTTGATTTGATTTTGATTTGCTACCAGACTCTTGTCATACTGCCCAGTTTAAACACTGCCCCCCATCCCAACCTTCTCCAGTACAAGTGTAAATTTTGGACTATAAAATGTGCTTTCTTGAATTATACTTATGCTACTAGAAAATGTTTATTCTGTTCTATTGAGCCATTTAATTTATGTTCGTATTCTTATCTTTATTATGTCTTATTGTTATTGCATTGTTGATAAGGAACCTGCAAGTAAGCATGTCTTTGGACGATGTACCATGCGTATCCCTTAGCCTACAGCTTGAACCTTGAAACTTGACTACTTACTATTTCTGCGAAAACGAGGAGCCCCGAAGCAGTGCGAAAAAAGTGCCTATCACAAGCCAGAGTAGAGGTGGAAAAGTTATCCGTGCTGCTGCTGGTAGACGTTATCACAGTGCGCGTCGCTGCTCCTTCCATCTTCAATATCAATCTACCGAGTTTGGATCCTGCCCCACTGAATTAAGGGGAAAAAATTGTGCTACTCTAATAAAAGTAATGTAGGAAAGATGGCCATGACGAGTCTTTCCTGAGTAGACGACAAGACTTCCGCAGAACTCAAAATTTGTTGTGAATCAACTCGTTTTTGTTTCTTTTAGATAATAATATCTATGACCTGTCTGAATGTCATTCTGTCATCGTATGTTCAACATAATTTGGTCAGTTAGTCCTACACCATTCCCTATGTCACTGAGTTGAGAGTGGTTGCATAAAGAGGAACTTTTTTTGATGATAGGCAAATCAGGCTGCCAGAAAGTATTGCCTTTGGTTGGTAATGTTTTGCATAGTGTGCGTGCTGTATTTCAGAGTACCCGAGCAGCCAAAGACTGAAGAGAGACCTAGCCAGTAGTAAAAGTGCAGTAACTGCAGCCGGCTGTGTTATTTTGGACACAATAGTTGCTGCATACTGCAGTTATACTGAAGTTAAACTGCACTCTGACTGCAATCTTTTTCTGTAAGGGCTATGACAGCAGGCGGAGTCTCACTTCTAAAGGAGTGCATAATGCAGGTTAGCTGTGGATTATTAATTTACTAAACTGTAGCTTCACCCTTGCTCAAACAGATACAGTATAGTGTGCCTTTTTGTCAAACATAACAGTGTGTGTTCAGTTAACCACTTTCTGGACCTGCTGGGGCATGTCCTATAAGGACCATAGTCCTGGCGTAATGTAACTTCGCTAAATCAGACATTTGTTGATGTAGTTTTCAATCATTGATTAGTTACTACTCTCTCCAGTTGGAAACTCGATATCATCACCATGTCCTTTCTGTGGTGGTGTCTAAACTGTACCAGCAGATGGCAGCATATAGACAGACAAAGATCATGGGGAAAGACAAAGGAAAATGTGAAAACAGCTCAAAGCTTAACTACAACTTGTGTATAGTCGACAGGCGATGTAATTACATCAAAACAAAATATTATACACGTGTTAATACTGCTAAGAAATGTTGGTATGGACACTTAAGTTCACCCTGTAACAAGCTGAAGGGGATTGCACGGCCAGGGACAGGTTGAGAGAGCAGTGGGGAGAGACATTGTGTGTTAATAAAGATAGGCTCCTATCTGGGAACCCTCCTCATCACAAATAAATAAATGCAAAACAGGACTTAATCAATTAATTCATAAGTGACTTGTGTTTAACTCTGCTAGATCTTGTGATGTCATTTTAGAATGTTCATAATTATATATTTTTTGTTTTAAGTCCACTATACACCCACATGTTATGGAGGCCAAAAGATCACTGGGACACTCCATTCATCAAACACACATCCACTTTGTTGTTTGCATTGTTTATTTATGATTATAAACTGGGTGGTTTGAGCCCTGAATGCTTATTGGCAGACAGCCGTGGTATATCAGACCCTATACCACGGTATGACAAAACATTTATTTTTACTGCTCTAATTATGTTGGTTACTAGTTTATAGAGGCAATAAGGCCCCTCGGGGGTTTGTGGTGTATAGCCAATATACCACGGCTAAGGGCTGTGTCCAGGCACCCTGCGATGCGTTGTCCATCATTTTAAATTTGTATTTTTTGTACCTTTATTTAACTAGGCAAGTCAGTTAAGAACAAATTCTTATTTACAATGACGGCTTACCGGGGAACAGCCCTTAGCCGTGGTATATTGGCCATATACCAAACCCCCTCGTGCCTTATTACTTAATTATACAACAGGTGGGTCTAATCCTGAATGCTGATTGGTTAAAACCGCATACCACCGGCTAAATCTATGACGTTAAAATGCCTATTTACTCTGTTCCGTCTGTGTAGACAATCAATGTAAATAAGAATTAGTTTTTAACTGACTTGCCTAGTTAAATAAAGGTTAAATAAAAAATATTTAAAAAAAGCTTGTGTGTCTAGTTCTGACAGTGCAGCAATATCTAACAATTTCACAACATATACCCAATACACACAAATCTAAGTAAGGAATGGAATTATATAAATATAAATATATGGACGAGCATAGACTAAGATACAATAGAATATTATAGAAAGGTTAAATAAAAACATGTTCAATCTGGCTGTCTCATCAGCCCAACCAGGCAATTTATAAACTTGATCTCCACTATAAAAAGCATCTAGACATTATCACACATTTCTTTTAGACTTACATTAATTTTCAACAGCGGACATTTGTATAAACCTTGTGGTCTGTCTCTCCAACATTTGCAACATTGTTTCAATATTCAAATTCGATCTCCAACTGTCCCATAGTAATGAACGTGTCGGGAGGAGACAGACAGGCAGGCAGCATTTCTCATCCAGACAAAATCATGAATCAGCTGGCATAATATTTATGGATATATACAAAGAAATGCCAATAGAAAGCAGGTCAAACAAAATGAAGTGCAGCTAGTTTGCAGCCTTTCCAACTTCAGTTTGAAGTGATTGTGTTAGCTGTGCTGTTGGCTAGCTCCTCTGAACAACAGTGTCCTGACATTTCCTATGGCAGGTGAAATCGAAGCTTATTAACTCATTGTTATGGATGTATCCAAATAAATGTCACGAGAAAAACAGCTTAAACTGTTTGACATGACTGTAAGTTAGCCGTAGTTGGCTAGCTAGCAAGCAAGGCATACGAATGGGACTATATCTATATCTTGTGGAAGGATAAAATAGTATGAATAAATTCATCAAAAGAAAAGGTAAATATGTTAATCATTATTTGAATATGTTGGTAACCTGTTGTATAAAAGTGATAATGCCAGAGAAGCCAGTGTTTGGAGGATAGATTGGCATGGTTTGCCATCAACACCCATGCCAATATATCCTCCAAACACCGGCTTCTCAGGCATTATCACTTAACTAAATAAAGGTGAAAACGTTAATAATGCATTTTATTGTTGAACAGCATTCTGTTGCCATTAGTAGACCTATCTTTTCCAGACAGGTGGGATAGGAACATACAGGCCATCTATCTGCCTCAGAAACACAGCAACATGAGATTCCCTGATTCATTTGAGGAGCAAACATTTTCTCTTTAAACATTTTTAATGGTGGTTTCTAGACAATTAGCTGGAAGAGTAATGTTATCAGTCAGTGTGGTAGTGAATAAAAATAATGGACCATCAATTATTTATGTGTCTGCAATCCAATGCTTCATCAAGGCGTATTACCTCCTTTCCCTTAAATTACTGATATTACCCCCTTTCCCTTAAATTACTGATATCACCCCCTTTCCCTTAAATTACTGATATTACCCCCTTTCCCTTAAATTACTGATATTACCCCATTTCCCTTAAATTACTGATATTAACCCCTTTCCCTTAAATTACTTACACATTTGAGGTATATATTTAAGTTAAAACAAGCAGTTACAATATTGCAAGTAATTCACCTTTTAAGAGGTATTATGATTTATAGATGTAGAGTAAAGAGATGCTTCAGGGATACAGCCTGATAAATAAACTCATAGTATGGAGATTCATTCTGTGAATTCAACAGAGACATATTGATCTCAGTGAGATTATAATAGAATGATAGAAATTACCTGCAGTAAACAGGCTTTGTATTAGTCAATACTTAATCCTGCCTGAGAATCCATTTTAGATTTAACACAATAATTAATACGTATAACCTCCATTGTCTGGCTGTAGTTATAAGTCTCTATATTTCAGATTAATACTATAAAGCCTTGGTAGAATAACACAGGTCCAGAGGAACGGGAAGGTTTAAAAGCATTTATTTAAGCATTATCCTGATTTTCTATGTGTCCAGCAAGAGACATCTTGATGATGCCTGGATTACGTGCTAAACCTGTATTATAATGGTGCATTGTAGAATAGGTTATAGTTATAAGATGTAATGTACAAGGCCCAGGATAAATAACAGTGTTTTATGTAATCATACTGAAACTATAGCAATAGCAACGCTATAGTACAGACATTTTCCCCGTTTCCCTAGATCTTCAGTTTTAATCATTATTGGTTATTAATTATTCACAATATAATTGTTTAGCTATTCAGTACATCCATCACTCACTATATAACTATATGTAAAATATGTATTATCCTTCTCCACAATTAAACAATGATATGTTTCATGATGCGTGCATTGTTGACATTAGATCTTACTTTACATGTGTTGGTATAAGGCTATACTTGAATGTGAGGCAAGGAACTTGCATTTTAGTGACGTGTGATTTGTGTCAATAGATGGAAGGGGCGTCACAGAGTACATGTACGTGCTCCTCTTGCACTTCTCAACCATGGAAATTATAATCATGGAACAGTAATGTATTTGAAGGGGAACAATTACGTTTTTGGAGCGTGATTGGAAAAGAAAATGAAACTAGCAGAATTATATTTTTTATCACGAGAAGGTCTTTTATGGTCTCTGGAGCAGCTGATTTAGAAGAGAGGAGGATGGAGAGAAAGGATAGGTCTGGAATCACTTTTATTTCCTCTTCCTTCCTCCACGTCCGTTCCTCGAACAGAACAAGTCAGCCATTAGGAAGAAGCATTGAAGGGCTGAAAAAGCAGCCAACACCAAGGGAATTAATTAACTCAATGTCTTCAGACCAAACTGGATGTTCAAAACCATTTTCAGAGACCTGGCAAATCCTCTCACCCGTGTATAAAATAAAAATATATGCACACATTTTACAGTAATTTCAGTCAATTTCAAGTGTATGGAACAGACGATTATAGGATGAAGGACTATAGAAGAATATACAGTTGAAGTGGGAAGTTTACATACACTTAGGTTGGAGTCATTAAAACTAGTTTTTCAACCACTCCGCAAATTTCTTGATAACAAACTATAGTTTTGGCAAGTCAGTTAGGACATCTACTTTGTGCATGACACAAGTCATTTTTCCATCAATTGTTTACAGACAGATTATTTCACTTATAATTCACTGTATCACAATTCCAGTGTGTCAGAAGTTTACATACACTAAGTTGACTCTGCCTTTAAACAGCTTGGAAAAATCCAGAAAATTATGTCATGGCTTTAGAAGCTTCTGATAGGCTATTTGACCTCATTTGAGTCAATTGGAGGTGTACCTGTGGATGTATTTCAAGACCTACCTTCAAACTCAGTGCCTCTTTGCTTGACATCATGGGAAAATCAAAAGAAATCAGCCAAACAATTATAGACCTCCACAGGTCTGGTTCATCATTGGGAGCAATTTCCAAACGCTTGAAGGTACCACATTCATCTGTACAAACACTTGTACGCAAGTATAAACACCATGAGACCACGCTGCCGTCATACCGCTCAGGAAGTAGACGCGTTCTGTTTCCTAGAGATGAACGTACTTTGGTGAGAAAGTGCAAATCAATCCCAGAACAACAGTGAAGGACCTTGTGATGATGCTGGAGGAAACAGGTACAAAAGTATCTATACCCACAGTAAAACAAGTCCTATATCGACATAACCTGAAAGGCCGCTCAGCAAGGAAGAAGTCACTGCTCCAAAACTGCCATAAAAAAGACAGACTATGGTTTGCAACTGCACATGGGGACAAAGATCATACTTTTTGAAGAAATGTCCTCTGGTCTGATGAAACAAAAATAGAACTGTTTGGCCATAATGACCATCGTTATGTTTGGAGGAAAAAGGGGAATGCTTGCAAGCCGAAGAACACCAACCCAACCGCAGCATCATGTTGTGTTGGTGCTTTGCTGCAGGAGGGACTGGTGCACTTCACAAAATAGATGGCATCATGAGGTAAGACAATTATGTGGATATATTGAAGCAACATCTCAAGACATCAGTCAGTAAGTTAAAGCTTGGTCGAAAATGGGTCTTCCAAATGGACGATGACCCCAAGCATACATCCAAAGTTGTGGCAAAATGGCTTAAGGACAACAAAGTCAAGGTATTGGAGTGGCTATCACATAGCCCTGACCACAATCTTATAGAATATTTGTGGGCAGAACTGAAAAAGCATGTGCGAGCAAGGATGCCTACAAACCTGACTCAGTTACACCAGCTCTGTCAGGAGAAATGGGCCAAAATTCACCCAACTTCTTGTGGGAAGCTTGTGGAAGGCTACTTGAAATGTTTGACCCAAGTTAAACCATTTCAAGGCAATGCTACCAAATACTAATTGAGAGTATGTAAACTTCTGACCCACTGGGAATGTGATGAAAGAAATAAAAGCTAAAATCAATCATTCTCTCTACTATTATTCTGACATTTCACATTCTTAAAATGAAGTGGTGATCCTAACTAACCTAAGACAGGACATTTTTTACTAGGATTACATGTCAGGAATTGTGAAAAACTGAGTTTAAATGTATTTGGCTAAGGTGTTGTCACGTCCTGACCAGTAAAGGGGTTATTTGTTATTATAGTTTGGTCAGGACGTGGCAGGGGGTATTTGTTTAGAGTGTTCCGGGTTTTTTGGTTATGTTCTATGTTAGTATATTTCTATGTTCTGGTCTAGTCTTTCTAGTTCTATGTTTAGGGTTATTGGTTTGACCTTGAATTGGAGGCAGCTGTTCTTCATTGCCTCTGATTGAAGGTCCTATATAGAGGGGTGTTTTTTGTAATGGGTTTTGTGGGAAGTTGTTTTTGCACTGCTAGGGTTAGCCTGCAAAACTGTTTAGCTGTGTCGTGACGTTGTATTAGTTAATGTGACGACTGTTGCTCATCGAATGATTAACGGTTTATAATTGCGTGATTAAATGAATTAAGCAATGAATCAAGCAATTATTAACTCATCAACCTGGGGCACCATGGGAACAGTATTTTGATTGAGTTTCTATTTCCCAAATTAACTCAAAGGATATCAGAATATCGATTTTACAACAGTCGCTAAATTAATCAATTTCCTCTACAGTCTCATTCTGAACGTCGCATAATCCGGGAATCTGCACGGACCCTGGCTTCACCAATGAGTTTACCACACCAATCTTAGTTGATTATTTATTTACTAGCAAGCTAAAATGATGATAAAAATACACATACACAAAACACAGTCTAGCTATTGATTGGGACTTAGTATAACGGGCCAACACACTATGGCGCGTGTTACCCAAAATGGGGATTTAAAAGAGAGAGAAACCAAGAAAGTACACGAGAGAAATATAAATTTGGGTTCATTTGTCAGCCATGCTTATTTAAACCTAGCCTTGCCCCGAACTGCCGCTCTTATGGGTCAGAATATAATGATGTAATTACGTGTTGGAGGTCTCAGGTGGGAAGCTCCGCGTGTGTCGTTTAGGCTTCTCAATGACGCACTTCTCCGGCGCAACTCTCTGGTTGTCCTCACGATGTCAGTGTCCTTCTTGGCTAAGTGGTCTGATCCCTCGCCCTTGATCTGAAAGGGGTCTTCTGAGTACAGACAGCTCTGTAGCTCAGAGCTCACAGCTTCGGACTCGAACGGTGTATATACCACGATTCAATGGAGAGTGGAGGCTGGGTGGTTCGGCTTGAATTCACCCGCTTAGACACAGCTACTCGTCCATAGCTCGTGTAGAAAAAGATTTCTTTGTCTTCAACCTTGTGTTTCGTTTTGGGGTTCGTTGACTTTGTTAGACCTTCGCTGCAGCTTGGGGTCAATTAGTCTCCTATGTTAATTCTTCACTCTCCTGTCTTATACCCTAGGGTCAGAAGTGGGCGTAACCGCCTTTAGGGCAATTCTCTGGGCGGACCAAGTTAAGGGGCAAGGCCTAGATTTGACTAAAATCCTATTTTAGACACTACCTTCACATCTCATCTTTACCAAAACATTCTCTTTGATTTGGATATTTTCCACACAACGTACAATGTATAAACATCAGGCATATACTGGGAAAACTCTTAAAGGTACAATGTTTTCATAATAACGTCATCTCTTAACCTTTAATAACAATTCAAAAGTTACATACATTTTCATATTCCACCTCTCGTCATGACCACCGTTGTGGCTGACGGAAACCATTGTTCCAAAGTCCCTTTATTGCATGTTTAATGTTCTGAGGCCAGAATTCCATTGTGAGGACAAAGGAATTTCACTGGGGCCTAAGGTTTATTATGGCGTGAGGGGTCATAAAACCCCCACATCTTCAGACCCCTAGATCTCTCCTCCTCTGTTGGGGTTTTGGGAGATAATCTGTAGGGTGGTGGTCTCCTGTACCCTGACCTGATCAGGACAGTCATGACAGCTGTCATTCGTTTTCTTGTTTTTGTTACGTGTTCAAGTTTATTAAAAGAAACGTTAAAATGAGCACTCAACCCGCTGTGCCTTGGTCTACTCCCTTTGACGGCCATTACAGGTGTATGTAAACTTCTGACTTCAACTGTAGCTACCTTGACCTGATCTCAAGAAACTCTATTTCAACACAAAAAAAGAAACATAAAAAAACATCTAGATGGTTTCATAGTTTTAAAAATTCTGCATCGGAAACAATATAAGGAAACAATATAACATGAATATCTTATACGTGGGTTTGTATTTTTACCTTAATGTGATAATTCAACTTACCTGAATTAGTCAGCTGGCAGCCATATAGCCACCTACACAACCCTGCCACTCAGTGTTATCATTCACTACTCCAAGAGCAAACAAGTCTATGAAGAGCTTGCCAGCAAATTGTGGGTCTGCTGCAAATTATTATTTGGCCCCAAACACAGGGGGGAAGTGTGTGTGTGTGTGTGTGTGTGTGTGTGTGTGTGTGTGTGTGTGTGTGTGTGTGTGTGTGTGTGTGTGTGTGTGTGTGTGTGTGTGTGTGTGTGTGTGTGTGTGTGTGTACCCAAGTATGTGTGTGTGTGTGTGTACCCAAATAACAGTCTTCCAATTGACGTCAAACAGCGTTTTAAAAAGCAGTCATAAATCATTAGCTTTTATAAACAGATTGCAGTGTTTAATGTGGAGTTTGGTTTACTGGCCCCTAAGATTAGATACATATCATCAATCAATGAAATATATTTATGAATCCCTTTTTACATCAGCAAATGTCACAAGTGCTTATACAGAAACCCAGCCTAAAACCCCAAATAGCAAGCAATGCAGATGTAGAAGGCATCGAAGATAAATGTCCTCAAGCTACTCCATACCTTGGTGTGAGAGAAAGATAGAGAAGAGTCCCGTTGAAGCTCTGCTTTATGGACTCCTTGTACTCTAGCCTTATGGATTGTTTGTGGAGACTTTTACTGAGCGGTATGATTGTGTTAGACCCAGTTATAAACTGGGTGGTTCGAGCCCTGAATGCTGATTGGCTGACAGCCGTGGTATATCAGACCGTATACCACAGGTATGACAAAAAATGTATTTTTACTGCTCTAATTACTTTGGTAATCAGTTCATAATAGCAATAAGGCACCTCGGGGTGCCACACCTCCTCAGGCCTTATTGCTTAATTATAATATGTCTTCATCTGTCTCTTTTCAGCCCTGGGGGGCTCATTTTGTCTCAACCAGAAAATGTGGAACTAGTAAAGCTGCTTGTGCAGTTGGTTTGTTAGTTCCTGGTGTGCTGTTTCTGTTTCTATCAACCCACCACGTCATACAGCTACGCTGACCACACCCCTCATTGGACTGTTTTAGCCTTACAATTATGGCTGTTTGTGTACAGTACCATATTAGAATGTGTGTCTGTTGTGTATGGATGTGTACAGTAACATATTAGAATGTGTCTGTTGTGTATTGATGTGTACAGTAACATATTAGAATGTGTCTGTTGTGTATGGATGTTTACAGTACCATATTAGAATGTGTCTGTTGTGTATGGATGTGTACAGTACCATATTAGAATGTGTCTGTTGTGTATGGATGTGTACAGTAACATATTAGCATGTGTCTGTTGTGTATGGATCTGTACAGTAACATATTAGAATGTGTCTGTTGTGTATGGATGTTTACAGTAACATATTAGAATGTGTCTGTTGTGTATGGATGTGTACAGTAACATATTAGAATGTGTCTGTTGTGTATGGATGTGTACAGTAACATATTAGAATGTGTCTGTTGTGTATGGATGTGTACAGTACCATATTAGAATGTGTCTGTTGTGTATGGATGTGTACAGTAACATATTAGAATGTGTCTGTTGTGTATGGATGTGTACAGTAACATATTAGAATGTGTCTGTTGTGTATGGATGTGTACAGTAACATATTAGAATGTGTCTGTTGTGTATGGATGTGTACAGTACCATATTAGAATGTGTCTGTTGTGTATGGATGTGTACAGTACCATATTAGAATGTGTGTCTGTTGTGTATGGATGTGTACAGTACCATATTAGAATGTGTGTCTGTTGTGTATGGATGTGTACAGTACCATATTAGAATGTGTCTGTTGTGTATGGATGTGTACAGTACCATATTAGAATGTGTCTGTTGTGTATGGATGTGTACAGTAACATATTAGAATGTGTCTGTTGTGTATGGATGTGTACAGTACCATATTAGAATGTGTCTGTTGTGTATGGATGTGTACAGTACCATATTAGAATGTGTCTGTTGTGTATGGATGTGTACAGTAACATATTAGAATGTGTCTGTTGTGTATGGATGTGTACAGTAACATATTAGAATGTGTCTGTTGTGTATGGATGTGTACAGTACCATATTAGAATGTGTCTGTTGTGTATGGATGTGTACAGTACCATATTAGAATGGTGTCTGTTGTGTATGGATGTGTACAGTAACATATTAGAATGTGTCTGTTGTGTATGGATGTGTACAGTAACATATTAGAATGTGTCTGTTGTGTATGGATGTGTACAGTACCATATTAGAATGTGTCTGTTGTGTATGGATGTGTACAGTAACATATTAGAATGTGTCTGTTGTGTATGGATGTGTACAGTACCATATTAGAATGTGTCTGTTGTGTATGGATGTGTACAGTAACATATTAGAATGTGTCTGTTGTGTATGGATGTGTACAGTACCATATTAGAATGTGTCTGTTGTGTATGGATGTGTACAGTAACATATTAGAATGTGTCTGTTGTGTATGGATGTGTACAGTACCATATTAGAATGTGTCTGTTGTGTATGGATGTGTACAGTACCATATTAGAATGTGTCTGTTGTGTATGGATGTGTACAGTACCATATTAGAATGTGTCTGTTGTGTATGGATGTGTACAGTAACATATTAGAATGTGTCTGTTGTGTATGGATGTGTACAGTAACATATTAGAATGTGTCTGTTGTGTATGGATGTGTACAGTAACATATTAGAATGTGTCTGTTGTGTATGGATGTGTACAGTAACATATTAGAATGTGTCTGTTGTGTATGGATGTGTACAGTACCATATTAGAATGTGTCTGTTGTGTATGGATGTGTACAGTAACATATTAGAATGTGTCTGTTGTGTATGGATGTGTACAGTAACATATTAGAATGTGTCTGTTGTGTATGGATGTGTACAGTACCATATTAGAATGTGTCTGTTGTGTATGGATGTGTACAGTACCATATTAGAATGTGTCTGTTGTGTATGGATGTGTACAGTAACATATTAGAATGTGTCTGTTGTGTATGGATGTGTACAGTAACATATTAGAATGTGTCTGTTGTGTATGGATGTGTACAGTACCATATTAGAATGTGTCTGTTGTGTATGGATGTGTACAGTAACATATTAGAATGTGTCTGTTGTGTATGGATGTGTACAGTACCATATTAGAATGTGTCTGTTGTGTATGGATGTGTACAGTAACATATTAGAATGTGTCTGTTGTGTATGGATGTGTACAGTAACATATTAGAATGTGTCTGTTGTGTATGGATGTGTACAGTAACATATTAGAATGTGTCTGTTGTGTATGGATGTGTACAGTACCATATTAGAATGTGTCTGTTGTGTATGGATGTGTACAGTACCATATTAGAATGTGTCTGTTGTGTATGGATGTGTACAGTACCATATTAGAATGTGTCTGTTGTGTATGGATGTGTACAGTAACATATTAGAATGTGTCTGTTGTGTATGGATGTTTACAGTACCATATTAGAATGTGTCTGTTGTGTATGGATGTGTACAGTACCATATTAGAATGTGTCTGTTGTGTATGGATGTGTACAGTACCATATTAGAATGTGTTCTGTTCTGTATGGATGTGTACAGTACCATATTAGAATGTGTCTGTTGTGTATGGATGTGTACAGTACCATATTAGAATGTGTCTGTTGTGTATGGATGTGTACAGTAACATATTAGAATGTGTCTGTTGTGTATGGATGTGTACAGTAACATATTAGAATGTGTCTGTTGTGTATGGATGTGTACAGTACCATATTAGAATGTGTCTGTTGTGTATGGATGTGTACAGTAACATATTAGAATGTGTCTGTTGTGTATGGATGTGTACAGTACCATATTAGAATGTGTCTGTTGTGTATGGATGTGTACAGTAACATATTAGAATGTGTCTGTTGTGTATGGATGTGTACAGTACCATATTAGAATGTGTCTGTTGTGTATGGATGTGTACAGTACCATATTAGAATGTGTCTGTTGTGTATGGATGTGTACAGTACCATATTAGAATGTGTCTGTTGTGTATGGATGTGTACAGTAACATATTAGAATGTGTCTGTTGTGTATGGATGTGTACAGTACCATATTAGAATGTGTCTGTTGTGTATGGATGTGTACAGTAACATATTAGAATGTGTCTGTTGTGTATGGATGTGTACAGTACCATATTAGAATGTGTCTGTTGTGTATGGATGTGTACAGTACCATATTAGAATGTGTCTGTTGTGTATGGATGTGTACAGTACCATATTAGAATGTGTCTGTTGTGTATGGATGTGTACAGTAACATATTAGAATGTGTCTGTTGTGTATGGATGTGTACAGTAACATATTAGAATGTGTCTGTTGTGTATGGATGTGTACAGTACCATATTAGAATGTGTCTGTTGTGTATGGATGTGTACAGTAACATATTAGAATGTGTCTGTTGTGTATGGATGTGTACAGTACCATATTAGAATGTGTCTGTTGTGTATGGATGTGTACAGTACCATATTAGAATGTGTCTGTTGTGTATGGATGTGTACAGTACCATATTAGAATGTGTCTGTTGTGTATGGATGTGTACAGTACCATATTAGAATGTGTCTGTTGTGTATGGATGTGTACAGTACCATATTAGAATGTGTCTGTTGTGTATGGATGTGTACAGTACCATATTAGAATGTGTGTCTGTTGTGTATGGATGTGTACAGTACCATATTAGAATGTGTCTGTTGTGTATGGATGTGTACAGTACCATATTAGAATGTGTCTGTTGTGTATGGATGTGTACAGTAACATATTAGAATGTGTCTGTTGTGTATGGATGTGTACAGTACCATATTAGAATGTGTCTGTTGTGTATGGATGTGTACAGTACCATATTAGAATGTGTGCTGTTGTGTATGGATGTGTACAGTAACATATTAGAATGTGTCTGTTGTGTATGGATGTGTACAGTAACATATTAGAATGTGTCTGTTGTGTATGGATGTGTACAGCACCATATTATAATGTGTCGATGTTGTGTATGGATGTGTACAGTAACATATTAGAATGTGTCTGTTGTGTATTGATGTGTACAGTAACATATTAGAATGTGTCTGTTGTGTATGGATGTGTACAGTAACATATTAGAATGTGTCTGTTGTGTATGGATGTGTACAGTACCATATTAGAATGTGTCTGTTGTGTATGGATGTGTACAGTAACATATTAGAATGTGTCTGTTGTGTATGGATCTGTACAGTAACATATTAGAATGTGTCTGTTGTGTATGGATGTGTACAGTACCATATTAGAATGTGTCTGTTGTGTATGGATGTGTACAGTACCATATTAGAATGTGTCTGTTGTGTATGGATGTGTACAGTACCATATTAGAATGTGTCTGTTGTGTATGGATGTGTACAGTAACATATTAGAATGTGTCTGTTGTGTATGGATGTGTACAGTACCATATTAGAATGTGTCTGTTGTGTATGGATGTGTACAGTAACATATTAGAATGTGTCTGTTGTGTATGGATGTGTACAGTACCATATTAGAATGTGTCTGTTGTGTATGGATGTGTACAGTACCATATTATAATGTGTCTGTTGTGTATGGATGTGTACAGTACCATATTAGAATGTGTCTGTTGTGTATGGATGTGTACAGTACCATATTAGAATGTGTCTGTTGTGTATGGATGTGTACAGTACCATATTAGAATGTGTCTGTTGTGTATGGATGTGTACAGTAACATATTAGAATGTGTCTGTTGTGTATGGATGTGTACAGTAACATATTAGAATGTGTCTGTTGTGTATGGATGTGTACAGTACCATATTAGAATGTGTCTGTTGTGTATGGATGTGTACAGTAACATATTAGAATGTGTCTGTTGTGTATGGATGTGTACAGTAACATATTAGAATGTGTCTGTTGTGTATGGATGTGTACAGCACCATATTATAATGTGTGGATGTTGTGTATGGATGTGTACAGTAACATATTAGAATGTGTCTGTTGTGTATTGATGTGTACAGTAACATATTAGAATGTGTCTGTTGTGTATGGATGTGTACAGTACCATATTAGAATGTGTCTGTTGTGTATGGATGTGTACAGTACCATATTAGAATGTGTGTCTGTTGTGTATGGATGTGTACAGTACCATATTAGAATGTGTCTGTTGTGTATGGATGTGTACAGTAACATATTAGAATGTGTCTGTTGTGTATGGATGTGTACAGTACCATATTAGAATGTGTGTCTGTTGTGTATGGATGTGTACAGTACCATATTAGAATGTGTCTGTTGTGTATGGATGTGTACAGTAACATATTAGAATGTGTCTGTTGTGTATGGATGTTTACAGTACCATATTAGAATGTGTCTGTTGTGTATGGATGTGTACAGTACCATATTAGAATGTGTCTGTTGTGTATGGATGTGTACAGTAACATATTAGAATGTGTCTGTTGTGTATGGATCTGTACAGTAACATATTAGAATGTGTCTGTTGTGTATGGATGTGTACAGTACCTTATTAGAATGTGTCTGTTGTGTTTGGATGTGTACAGTACCATATTAGAATGTGTCTTTTGTGTATGGATGTGTACAGTACCATATTATAATGTGTCTGTTGTGTATGGATGTGTACAGTACCATATTAGAATGTGTCTGTTGTGTATGGATGTGTACAGTACCATATTAGAATGTGTCTGTTGTGTATGGATGTGTACAGTACCATATTAGAATGTGTCTGTTGTGTATGGATGTGTACAGTACCATATTAGAATGTGTCTGTTGTGTATGGATGTGTACAGTAACATATTAGAATGTGTCTGTTGTGTATGGATGTGTACAGTAACATATTAGAATGTGTCTGTTGTGTATGGATGTGTACAGTACCATATTAGAATGTGTCTGTTGTGTATGGATGTGTACAGTACCATATTAGAATGTGTCTGTTGTGTATGGATGTGTACAGTACCATATTAGAATGTGTGTCTGTTGTGTATGGATGTGTACAGTACCATATTAGAATGTGTCTGTTGTGTATGGATGTGTACAGTACCATATTAGAATGTGTCTGTTGTGTATGGATGTGTACAGTACCATATTAGAATGTGTCTGTTGTGTATGGATGTGTACAGTACCATATTAGAATGTGTGCTGTTGTGTATGGATGTGTACAGTACCATATTAGAATGTGTCTGTTGTGTATGGATGTGTACAGTACCATATTAGAATGTGTCTGTTGTGTATGGATGTGTACAGTAACATATTAGAATGTGTCTGTTGTGTATGGATGTGTACAGTACCATATTAGAATGTGTCTGTTGTGTATGGATGTGTACAGTACCATATTAGAATGTTTCTGTTGTGTATGGATGTGTACAGTAACATATTAGAATGTGTCTGTTGTGTATGGATGTGTACAGTAACATATTAGAATGTGTCTGTTGTGTATGGATGTGTACAGTACCATATTAGAATGTGTCTGTTGTGTATGGATGTGTACAGTACCATATTAGAATGTGTCTGTTGTGTATGGATGTGTACAGTACCATATTAGAATGTGTCTGTTGTGTATGGATGTGTACAGTAACATATTAGAATGTGTCTGTTGTGTATGGATGTGTACAGTACCATATTAGAATGTGTCTGTTGTGTATGGATGTGTACAGTACCATATTAGAATGTGTCTGTTGTGTATGGATGTGTACAGTACCATATTAGAATGTGTCTGTTGTGTATGGATGTGTACAGTACCATATTAGAATGTGTCTGTTGTGTATGGATGTGTACAGTACCATATTAGAATGTGTCTGTTGTGTATGGATGTGTACAGTACCATATTAGAATGTGTGTCTGTTGTGTATGGATGTGTACAGTACCATATTAGAATGTGTCTGTTGTGTATGGATGTGTACAGTACCATATTAGAATGTGTCTGTTGTGTATGGATGTGTACAGTACCATATTAGAATGTGTCTGTTGTGTATGGATGTGTACAGTACCATATTAGAATGTGTCTGTTGTGTATGGATGTGTACAGTACCATATTAGAATGTGTCTGTTGTGTATGGATGTGTACAGTACCATATTAGAATGTGTCTGTTGTGTATGGATGTGTACAGTACCATATTAGAATGTGTCTGTTGTGTATGGATGTGTACAGTACCATATTAGAATGTGTCTGTTGTGTATGGATGTGTACAGTACCATATTAGAATGTGTCTGTTGTGTATGGATGTGTACAGTACCATATTAGAATGTGTTCTGTTGTGTATGGATGTGTACAGTACCATATTAGAATGTGTGTCTGTTGTGTATGGATGTGTACAGTACCATATTAGAATGTGTCTGTTGTGTATGGATGTGTACAGTACCATATTATAATGTGTCTGTTGTGTATGGATGTGTACAGTACCATATTATAATGTGTTCTGTTGTGTATGGATGTGTACAGTACCATATTAGAATGTGTCTGTTGTGTATGGATGTGTACAGTAACATATTAGAATGTGTCTGTTGTGTATGGATGTGTACAGTACCATATTAGAATGTGTCTGTTGTGTATGGATGTGTACAGTACCATATTAGAATGTGTCTGTTGTGTATGGATGTGTACAGTAACATATTAGAATGTGTCTGTTGTGTATGGATGTGTACAGTACCATATTAGAATGTGTCTGTTGTGTATGGATGTGTACAGTACCATATTAGAATGTGTCTGTTGTGTATGGATGTGTACAGTAACATATTAGAATGTGTCTGTTGTGTATGGATGTGTACAGTACCATATTAGAATGTGTCTGTTGTGTATGGATGTGTACAGTAACATATTAGAATGTGTCTGTTGTGTATGGATGTGTACAGTACCATATTAGAATGTGTCTGTTGTGTATGGATGTGTACAGTAACATATTAGAATGTGTCTGTTGTGTATGGATGTGTACAGTACCATATTAGAATGTGTCTGTTGTGTATGGATGTTTACAGTACCATATTAGAATGTTTCTGTTGTGTATGGATGTGTACAGTACCATATTAGAATGTGTCTGTTGTGTATGGATGTGTACAGTAACATATTAGAATGTGTCTGTTGTGTATGGATGTGTACAGTACCATATTAGAATGTGTCTGTTGTGTATGGATGTGTACAGTACCATATTAGAATGTGTCTGTTGTGTATGGATGTGTACAGTAACATATTAGAATGTGTCTGTTGTGTATGGATGTGTACAGTAACATATTAGAATGTGTCTGTTGTGTATGGATGTGTACAGTACCATATTAGAATGTGTCTGTTGTGTATGGATGTGTACAGTACACATATTAGAATGTGTCTGTTGTGTATGGATGTGTACAGTACCATATTAGAATGTGTCTGTTGTGTATGGATGTGTACAGTACCATATTAGAATGTGTCTGTTGTGTATGGATGTGTACAGTACCATATTAGAATGTGTCTGTTGTGTATGGATGTGTACAGTACCATATTAGAATGTGTGTCTGTTGTGTATGGATGTGTACAGTACCATATTAGAATGTGTCTGTTGTGTATGGATGTGTACAGTACCATATTAGAATGTGTCTGTTGTGTATGGATGTGTACAGTAACATATTAGAATGTGTCTGTTGTGTATGGATGTGTACAGTACCATATTAGAATGTGTCTGTTGTGTATGGATGTGTACAGTACCATATTAGAATGTGTCTGTTGTGTATGGATGTGTACAGTAACATATTATAATGTGTCTGTTGTGTATGGATGTGTACAGTAACATATTAGAATGTGTCTGTTGTGTATGGATGTGTACAGTACCATATTAGAATGTGTCTGTTGTGTATGGATGTGTACAGTACCATATTAGAATGTGTCTGTTGTGTATGGATGTGTACAGTACCATATTAGAATGTGTCTGTTGTGTATGGATGTGTACAGTACCATATTAGAATGTGTCTGTTGTGTATGGATGTGTACAGTACCATATTAGAATGTGTCTGTTGTGTATGGATGTGTACAGTACCATATTAGAATGTGTCTGTTGTGTATGGATGTGTACAGTACCATATTAGAATGTGTCTGTTGTGTATGGATGTGTACAGTAACATATTAGAATGTGTCTGTTGTGTATGGATGTGTACAGTACCATATTAGAATGTGTCTGTTGTGTATGGATGTGTACAGTATCATATTAGAATGTGTCTGTTGTGTATGGGTGTGTACAGTACCATATTAGAATGTGTCTGTTGTGTATGGATGTGTACAGTACAATATTAGAATGTGTCTGTTTTTATATGGATGTGTACAGTAACATATTAGAATGTGTCTGTTGTGTATGGATCTCTACAGTACCATATTAGAATGTGTCTTTTGTGTATGGATGTGTACAGTACCATATTAGAATGTGTCTGTTGTGTATGGATGTGTACAGTACCATATTAGAATGTGTCTGTTGTGTATGGATGTGTACAGTACCATATTAGAATGTGTTCTGTTGTGTATGGATGTGTACAGTACCATATTAGAATGTGTCTGTTGTGTATGGATGTGTACAGTACCATATTAGAATGTGTCTGTTGTGTATGGATGTGTACAGTAACATATTAGAATGTGTCTGTTGTGTATGGATGTGTACAGTACCATATTAGAATGTGTCTGTTGTGTATGGATGTGTACAGTACACATATTAGAATGTGTCTGTTGTGTATGGATGTGTACAGTACCATATTAGAATGTGTCTGTTGTGTATGGATGTGTACAGTACCATATTAGAATGTGTCTGTTGTGTATGGATGTGTACAGTACCATATTAGAATGTGTCTGTTGTGTATGGATGTGTACAGTACCATATTAGAATGTGTCTGTTGTGTATGGATGTGTACAGTACCATATTAGAATGTGTCTGTTGTGTATGGATGTGTACAGTAACATATTAGAATGTGTCTGTTGTGTATGGATGTGTACAGTAACATATTAGAATGTGTCTGTTGTGTATGGATGTGTACAGTAACATATTATAATGTGTCTGTTGTGTATGGATGTGTACAGTACCATATTAGAATGTGTCTGTTGTGTATGGATGTGTACAGTACCATATTAGAATGTGTCTGTTGTGTATGGATGTGTACAGTACCATATTAGAATGTGTCTGTTGTGTATGGATGTGTACAGTACCATATTAGAATGTGTCTGTTGTGTATGGATGTGTACAGTACCATATTAGAATGTGTCTGTTGTGTATGGATGTGTACAGTAACATATTAGAATGTGTCTGTTGTGTATGGATGTGTACAGTACCATATTAGAATGTGTCTGTTGTGTATGGATGTGTACAGTACCATATTAGAATGTGTCTGTTGTGTATGGATGTGTACAGTAACATATTAGAATGTGTCTGTTGTGTATGGATGTGTACAGTAACATATTAGAATGTGTCTGTTGTGTATGGATGTGTACAGTAACATATTAGAATGTGTCTGTTGTGTATGGATGTGTACAGTACCATATTAGAATGTGTGTCTGTTGTGTATGGATGTGTACAGTACCATATTAGAATGTGTCTGTTGTGTATGGATGTGTACAGTACCATATTAGAATGTTTCTGTTGTGTATGGATGTGTACAGTAACATATTAGAATGTGTCTGTTGTGTATGGATGTGTACAGTACCATATTAGAATGTGTCTGTTGTGTATGGATGTGTACAGTACCATATTAGAATGTGTCTGTTGTGTATGGATGTGTACAGTACCATATTAGAATGTGTCTGTTGTGTATGGATGTGTACAGTACCATATTAGAATGTGTCTGTTGTGTATGGATGTGTACAGTACCATATTAGAATGTGTCTGTTGTGTATGGATGTGTACAGTAACATATTAGAATGTGTCTGTTGTGTATGGATGTGTACAGTAACATATTAGAATGTGTCTGTTGTGTATGGATGTGTACAGTACCATATTAGAATGTGTCTGTTGTGTATGGATGTGTACAGTACCATATTAGAATGTGTCTGTTGTGTATGGATGTGTACAGTACCATATTAGAATGTGTCTGTTGTGTATGGATGTGTACAGTACCATATTAGAATGTGTCTGTTGTGTATGGATGTGTACAGTACCATATTAGAATGTGTCTGTTGTGTATGGATGTGTACAGTACCATATTAGAATGTGTCTGTTGTGTATGGATGTGTACAGTACCATATTAGAATGTGTCTGTTGTGTATGGATGTGTACAGTAACATATTAGAATGTGTCTGTTGTGTATGGATGTGTACAGTAACATATTAGAATGTGTCTGTTGTGTATGGATGTGTACAGTAACATATTAGAATGTGTCTGTTGTGTATGGATGTGTACAGTACCATATTAGAATGTGTCTGTTGTGTATGGATGTGTACAGTACCATATTAGAATGTGTCTGTTGTGTATGGATGTGTACAGTACCATATTAGAATGTGTCTGTTGTGTATGGATGTGTACAGTAACATATTAGAATGTGTCTGTTGTGTATGGATGTGTACAGTACCATATTAGAATGTGTCTGTTGTGTATGGATGTGTACAGTACCATATTAGAATGTGTCTGTTGTGTATGGATGTGTACAGTACCATATTAGAATGTGTCTGTTGTGTATGGATGTGTACAGTACCATATTAGAATGTGTCTGTTGTGTATGGATGTGTACAGTAACATATTAGAATGTGTCTGTTGTGTATGGATGTGTACAGTACCATATTAGAATGTGTCTGTTGTGTATGGATGTGTACAGTAACATATTAGAATGTGTCTGTTGTGTATGGATGTGTACAGTACCATATTAGAATGTGTCTGTTGTGTATGGATGTGTACAGTACCATATTAGAATGTGTCTGTTGTGTATGGATGTGTACAGTACCATATTAGAATGTGTCTGTTGTGTATGGATGTGTACAGTACCATATTAGAATGTGTCTGTTGTGTATGGATGTGTACAGTACCATATTAGAATGTGTCTGTTGTGTATGGATGTGTACAGTAACATATTAGAATGTGTCTGTTGTGTATGGATGTGTACAGTAACATATTAGAATGTGTCTGTTGTGTATGGATGTGTACAGTACACATATTAGAATGTGTCTGTTGTGTATGGATGTGTACAGTAACATATTAGAATGTGTCTGTTGTGTATGGATGTGTACAGTAACATATTAGAATGTGTCTGTTGTGTATGGATGTGTACAGTACCATATTAGAATGTGTCTGTTGTGTATGGATGTGTACAGTACCATATTAGAATGTGTTCTGTTGTGTATGGATGTGTACAGTACCATATTAGAATGTGTCTGTTGTGTATGGATGTGTACAGTACCATATTAGAATGTGTCTGTTGTGTATGGATGTGTACAGTACCATATTAGAATGTGTCTGTTGTGTATGGATGTGTACAGTAACATATTAGAATGTGTCTGTTGTGTATGGATGTGTACAGTACCATATTAGAATGTGTCTGTTGTGTATGGATGTGTACAGTACCATATTATAATGTGTCTGTTGTGTATGGATGTGTACAGTAACATATTAGAATGTGTCTGTTGTGTATGGATGTGTACAGTACCATATTAGAATGTGTCTGTTGTGTATGGATGTGTACAGTACCATATTAGAATGTGTCTGTTGTGTATGGATGTGTACAGTACCATATTAGAATGTGTCTGTTGTGTATGGATGTGTACAGTACCATATTAGAATGTGTCTGTTGTGTATGGATGTGTACAGTACCATATTAGAATGTGTGTCTGTTGTGTATGGATGTGTACAGTACCATATTAGAATGTGTCTGTTGTGTATGGATGTGTACAGTAACATATTAGAATGTGTCTGTTGTGTATGGATGTGTACAGTAACATATTAGAATGTGTCTGTTGTGTATGGATGTGTACAGTACCATATTAGAATGTGTCTGTTGTGTATGGATGTGTACAGTACCATATTAGAATGTGTCTGTTGTGTATGGATGTGTACAGTACCATATTAGAATGTGTCTGTTGTGTATGGATGTGTACAGTAACATATTAGAATGTGTCTGTTGTGTATGGATGTGTACAGTACCATATTAGAATGTGTCTGTTGTGTATGGATGTGTACAGTAACATATTAGAATGTGTCTGTTGTGTATGGATGTTTACAGTACCATATTAGAATGTGTCTGTTGTGTATGGATGTGTACAGTACCATATTAGAATGTGTCTGTTGTGTATGGATGTGTACAGTAACATATTAGAATGTGTCTGTTGTGTATTGATGTGTACAGTAACATATTAGAATGTGTCTGTTGTGTATGGATGTTTACAGTAACATATTAGAATGTGTCTGTTGTGTGTGGATCTGTACAGTAACATATTAGAATGTGTCTGTTGTGTATGGATGTGTACAGTACCTTATTAGAATGTGTCTGTTGTGTTTGGATGTGTACAGTACCATATTAGAATGTGTCTTTTGTGTATGGATGTGTACAGTAACATATTAGAATGTGTCTGTTGTGTATGGATGTGTACAGTACCATATTAGAATGTGTCTGTTGTGTATGGATGTGTACAGTACCATATTAGAATGGTTCTGTTGTGTATGGATGTGTACAGTAATATATTAGAATGTGTCTGTTCTGTATGGATGTGTACAGTAACATATTAGAATGTGTCTGTTGTGTATGGATCTGTACAGTAACATATTAGAATGTGTCTGTTGTGTATGGATGTGTACAGTAACATATTAGAATGTGTCTGTTGTGTATGGATGTGTACAGTAACATATTAGAATGTGTCTGTTGTGTATGGATGTGTACAGTACCATATTAGAATGTGTCTGTTGTGTATGGATGTGTACAGTACCATATTAGAATGTGTCTGTTGTGTATGGATGTGTACAGTACCATATTAGAATGTGTCTGTTGTGTATGGATGTGTACAGTACCATATTAGAATGTGTGTCTGTTGTGTATGGATGTGTACAGTACCATATTAGAATGTGTCTGTTGTGTATGGATGTGTACAGTACCATATTAGAATGTGTCTGTTGTGTATGGATGTGTACAGTACCATATTAGAATGTGTCTGTTGTGTATGGATGTGTACAGTACCATATTAGAATGTGTCTGTTGTGTATGGATGTGTACAGTACCATATTAGAATGTGTCTGTTGTGTATGGATGTGTACAGTACCATATTAGAATGTGTCTGTTGTGTATGGATGTGTACAGTACCATATTAGAATGTGTCTGTTGTGTATGGATGTGTACAGTACCATATTAGAATGTGTCTGTTGTGTATGGATGTGTACAGTACCATATTAGAATGTGTCTGTTGTGTATGGATGTGTACAGTAACATATTAGAATGTGTCTGTTGTGTATGGATGTGTACAGTACCATATTAGAATGTGTCTGTTGTGTATGGATGTGTACAGTACCATATTAGAATGTGTCTGTTGTGTATGGATGTGTACAGTAACATATTAGAATGTGTCTGTTGTGTATGGATGTGTACAGTACCATATTAGAATGTGTCTGTTGTGTATGGATGTGTACAGTACCATATTAGAATGTGTCTGTTGTGTATGGATGTGTACAGTACCATATTAGAATGTGTCTGTTGTGTATGGATGTGTACAGTACCATATTATAATGTGTGTCTGTTGTGTATGGATGTGTACAGTACCATATTAGAATGTGTGTCTGTTGTGTATGGATGTGTACAGTACCATATTAGAATGTGTCTGTTGTGTATGGATGTGTACAGTACCATATTAGAATGTGTCTGTTGTGTATGGATGTGTACAGTACCATATTAGAATGTGTCTGTTGTGTATGGATGTGTACAGTACCATATTAGAATGTGTCTGTTGTGTATGGATGTGTACAGTACCATATTAGAATGTGTCTGTTGTGTATGGATGTGTACAGTACCATATTAGAATGTGTCTGTTGTGTATGGATGTGTACAGTACCATATTAGAATGTGTCTGTTGTGTATGGATGTGTACAGTACCATATTAGAATGTGTCTGTTGTGTATTGATGTGTACAGTAACATATTAGAATGTGTCTGTTGTGTATGGATGTGTACAGTAACATATTAGAATGTGTCTGTTGTGTATGGATGTGTACAGTACCATATTAGAATGTTTCTGTTGTGTATGGATGTGTACAGTAATATATTAGAATGTGTCTGTTGTGTATGGATGTGTACAGTACCATATTAGAATGTGTCTGTTGTGTATGGATGTGTACAGTACCATATTAGAATGTGTCTGTTGTGTATGGATGTGTACAGTACCATATTAGAATGTGTCTGTTGTGTATGGATGTGTACAGTACCATATTAGAATGTGTCTGTTGTGTATGGATGTGTACAGTAACATATTAGAATGTGTCTGTTGTGTATGGATGTGTACAGTAACATATTAGAATGTGTCTGTTGTGTATGGATGTGTACAGTACCATATTAGAATGTGTCTGTTGTGTATGGATGTGTACAGTAACATATTATAATGTGTCTGTTGTGTATGGATGTGTACAGTAACATATTAGAATGTGTCTGTTGTGTATGGATGTGTACAGTAACATATTAGAATGTGTCTGTTGTGTATGGATGTGTACAGTACCATATTAGAATGTGTCTGTTGTGTATGGATGTGTACAGTACCATATTAGAATGTGTCTGTTGTGTATGGATGTGTACAGTACCATATTAGAATGTGTCTGTTGTGTATGGATGTGTACAGTACCATATTAGAATGTGTGTCTGTTGTGTATGGATGTGTACAGTACCATATTAGAATGTGTCTGTTGTGTATGGATGTGTACAGTAACATATTAGAATGTGTCTGTTGTGTATGGATGTGTACAGTAACATATTAGAATGTGTCTGTTGTGTATGGATGTGTACAGTACCATATTAGAATGTGTCTGTTGTGTATGGATGTGTACAGTAACATATTAGAATGTGTCTGTTGTGTATGGATGTGTACAGTACCATATTAGAATGTGTCTGTTGTGTATGGATGTGTACAGTACCATATTAGAATGTGTCTGTTGTGTATGGATGTGTACAGTACCATATTAGAATGTGTGTCTGTTGTGTATGGATGTGTACAGTACCATATTAGAATGTGTCTGTTGTGTATGGATGTGTACAGTACCATATTAGAATGTGTCTGTTGTGTATGGATGTGTACAGTACCATATTATAATGTGTGTCTGTTGTGTATGGATGTGTACAGTACCATATTAGAATGTGTCTGTTGTGTATGGATGTGTACAGTACCATATTAGAATGTGTCTGTTGTGTATGGATGTGTACAGTACCATATTAGAATGTGTCTGTTGTGTATGGATGTGTACAGTAACATATTAGAATGTGTCTGTTGTGTATGGATGTGTACAGTAACATATTAGAATGTGTCTGTTGTGTATGGATGTGTACAGTACCATATTAGAATGTGTCTGTTGTGTATGGATGTGTACAGTAACATATTAGAATGTGTCTGTTGTGTATGGATGTGTACAGTAACATATTAGAATGTGTCTGTTGTGTATGGATGTGTACAGTACCATATTAGAATGTGTCTGTTGTGTATGGATGTGTACAGTAACATATTAGAATGTGTCTGTTGTGTATGGATGTGTACAGTACCATATTAGAATGTGTCTGTTGTGTATGGATGTGTACAGTACCATATTAGAATGTGTCTGTTGTGTATGGATGTGTACAGTACCATATTAGAATGTGTCTGTTGTGTATGGATGTGTACAGTACCATATTAGAATGTGTCTGTTGTGTATGGATGTGTACAGTAACATATTAGAATGTGTCTGTTGTGTATGGATGTGTACAGTACCATATTAGAATGTGTCTGTTGTGTATGGATGTGTACAGTACCATATTAGAATGTGTCTGTTGTGTATGGATGTGTACAGTACCATATTAGAATGTGTCTGTTGTGTATGGATGTGTACAGTACCATATTAGAATGTGTCTGTTGTGTATGGATGTGTACAGTACCATATTAGAATGTGTCTGTTGTGTATGGATGTGTACAGTAACATATTAGAATGTGTCTGTTGTGTATGGATGTGTACAGTAACATATTAGAATGTGTCTGTTGTGTATGGATGTGTACAGTAACATATTAGAATGTGTCTGTTGTGTATGGATGTGTACAGTAACATATTAGAATGTGTCTGTTGTGTATGGATGTGTACAGTAACATATTAGAATGTGTCTGTTGTGTATGGATGTGTACAGTACCATATTAGAATGTGTCTGTTGTGTATGGATGTGTACAGTACCATATTAGAATGTGTCTGTTGTGTATGGATGTGTACAGTACCATATTATAATGTGTTCTGTTGTGTATGGATGTGTACAGTACCATATTAGAATGTGTCTGTTGTGTATGGATGTGTACAGTACCATATTAGAATGTGTCTGTTGTGTATGGATGTGTACAGTACCATATTAGAATGTGTCTGTTGTGTATGGATGTGTACAGTACCATATTAGAATGTGTCTGTTGTGTATGGATGTGTACAGTACCATATTAGAATGTGTCTGTTGTGTATGGATGTGTACAGTACCATATTAGAATGTGTCTGTTGTGTATGGATGTGTACAGTACCATATTAGAATGTGTCTGTTGTGTATGGATGTGTACAGTACCATATTAGAATGTGTCTGTTGTGTATGGATGTGTACAGTACCATATTAGAATGTGTGTCTGTTGTGTATGGATGTGTACAGTACCATATTAGAATGTGTCTGTTGTGTATGGATGTGTACAGTACCATATTAGAATGTGTCTGTTGTGTATGGATGTGTACAGTACCATATTAGAATGTGTCTGTTGTGTATGGATGTGTACAGTACCATATTAGAATGTGTCTGTTGTGTATGGATGTGTACAGTACCATATTAGAATGTGTTTCTGTTGTGTATGGATGTGTACAGTACCATATTAGAATGTGTCTGTTGTGTATGGATGTGTACAGTACCATATTAGAATGTGTCTGTTGTGTATGGATGTGTACAGTACCATATTAGAATGTGTCTGTTGTGTATGGATGTGTACAGTACCATATTAGAATGTGTCTGTTGTGTATGGATCTGTACAGTAACATATTAGAATGTGTCTGTTGTGTATGGATGTGTACAGTACCATATTAGAATGTGTCTGTTGTGTATGGATCTGTACAGTACCATATTAGAATGTGTCTGTTGTGTATGGATGTGTACAGTACCATATTAGAATGTGTCTGTTGTGTATGGATGTGTACAGTAACATATTAGAATGTGTCTGTTGTGTATGGATGTGTACAGTACCATATTAGAATGTGTCTGTTGTGTATGGATGTGTACAGTACCATATTAGAATGTGTCTGTTGTGTATGGATGTGTACAGTACCATATTAGAATGTGTCTGTTGTGTATGGATGTGTACAGTACCATATTAGAATGTGTCTGTTGTGTATGGATGTGTACAGTAACATATTAGAATGTGTCTGTTGTGTATGGATGTGTACAGTACCATATTAGAATGTGTCTGTTGTGTATGGATGTGTACAGTAACATATTAGAATGTGTCTGTTGTGTATGGATGTGTACAGTAACATATTATAATGTGTCTGTTGTGTATGGATGTGTACAGTACCATATTAGAATGTGTCTGTTGTGTATGGATGTGTACAGTAACATATTAGAATGTGTCTGTTGTGTATGGATGTGTACAGTACCATATTAGAATGTGTCTGTTGTGTATGGATGTGTACAGCACCATATTATAATGTGTGGATGTTGTGTATGGATGTGTACAGTAACATATTAGAATGTGTCTGTTGTGTATTGATGTGTACAGTAACATATTAGAATGTGTCTGTTGTGTATGGATGTTTACAGTACCATATTAGAATGTGTCTGTTGTGTATGGATGTGTACAGTACCATATTAGAATGTGTCTGTTGTGTATGGATGTGTACAGTACCATATTATAATGTGTGTCTGTTGTGTATGGATGTGTACAGCACCATATTATAATGTGTGTCTGTTGTGTATGGATGTGTACAGTACCATATTAGAATGTGTCTGTTGTGTATGGATGTGTACAGTACCATATTAGAATGTGTCTGTTGTGTATGGATGTGTACAGTACCATATTAGAATGTGTCTGTTGTGTATGGATCTGTACAGTACCATATTAGAATGTGTCTGTTGTGTATGGATGTGTACAGTACCATATTAGAATGTGTCTGTTGTGTATGGATGTGTACAGTACCATATTAGAATGTGTCTGTTGTGTATGGATGTGTACAGTAACATATTATAATGTGTCTGTTGTGTATGGATGTGTACAGTAACATATTAGAATGTGTCTGTTGTGTATTGATGTGTACAGTAATATATTAGAATGTGTGTGTTGTGTATGGTTGTATACAGTAACATATTAGAATGTGTCTGTTGTGTATGGATGTGTACAGTACCATATTAGAATGTGTCTGTTGTGTATGGATGTGTACAGTAACATATTAGAATGTGTCTGTTGTGTATGGATGTGTACAGTACCATATTAGAATGTGTCTGTTGTGTATGGATGTGTACAGTACCATATTAGAATGTGTCTGTTGTGTATGGATGTGTACAGTACCATATTAGAATGTGTCTGTTGTGTATGGATGTGTACAGTACCATATTAGAATGTGTCTGTTGTGTATGGATGTGTACAGTACCATATTAGAATGTGTCTGTTGTGTATGGATGTGTACAGTACCATATTAGAATGTGTCTGTTGTGTATGGATGTGTACAGTAACATATTAGAATGTGTCTGTTGTGTATGGATGTGTACAGTACCATATTAGAATGTGTCTGTTGTGTATGGATGTGTACAGTAACATATTAGAATGTGTCTGTTGTGTATGGATGTGTACAGTAACATATTAGAATGTGTCTGTTGTGTATGGATGTGTACAGTACCATATTAGAATGTGTCTGTTGTGTATGGATGTGTACAGTACCATATTAGAATGTGTCTGTTGTGTATGGATGTGTACAGTACCATATTAGAATGTGTCTGTTGTGTATGGATGTGTACAGTACCATATTAGAATGTGTGCTGTTGTGTATGGATGTGTACAGTACCATATTAGAATGTGTCTGTTGTGTATGGATGTGTACAGTAACATATTAGAATGTGTCTGTTGTGTATGGATGTGTACAGTACCATATTAGAATGTGTCTGTTGTGTATGGATGTGTACAGTACCATATTAGAATGTGTCTGTTGTGTATGGATGTGTACAGTACCATATTAGAATGTGTCTGTTGTGTATGGATGTGTACAGTACCATATTAGAATGTGTCTGTTGTGTATGGATGTGTACAGTACCATATTAGAATGTGTCTGTTGTGTATGGATGTGTACAGTAACATATTAGAATGTGTCTGTTGTGTATGGATGTGTACAGTACCATATTAGAATGTGTCTGTTGTGTATGGATGTGTACAGTAACATATTAGAATGTGTCTGTTGTGTATGGATGTGTACAGTAACCATATTAGAATGTGTCTGTTGTGTATGGATGTGTACAGTAACATATTAGAATGTGTCTGTTGTGTATGGATGTGTACAGTACCATATTAGAATGTGTCTGTTGTGTATGGATGTGTACAGTACCATATTAGAATGTGTTCTGTTGTGTATGGATGTGTACAGTACCATATTAGAATGTGTCTGTTGTGTATGGATGTGTACAGTACCATATTAGAATGTGTCTGTTGTGTATGGATGTGTACAGTAACATATTAGAATGTGTCTGTTGTGTATGGATGTGTACAGTAACATATTAGAATGTGTCTGTTGTGTATGGATGTGTACAGTACCATATTAGAATGTGTCTGTTGTGTATGGATGTGTACAGTACCATATTAGAATGTGTCTGTTGTGTATGGATGTGTACAGTAACATATTAGAATGTGTCTGTTGTGTATGGATGTGTACAGTAACATATTAGAATGTGTCTGTTGTGTATGGATGTGTACAGTACCATATTAGAATGTGTCTGTTGTGTATGGATGTGTACAGTACCATATTAGAATGGTTCTGTTGTGTATGGATGTGTACAGTACCATATTAGAATGGTTCTGTTGTGTATGGATGTGTACAGTAATATATTAGAATGTGTCTGTTGTGTATGGATGTGTACAGTACCATATTAGAATGTGTCTGTTGTGTATGGATGTGTACAGTACCATATTAGAATGTGTCTGTTGTGTATGGATGTGTACAGTACCATATTAGAATGTGTCTGTTGTGTATGGATGTGTACAGTACCATATTATAATGTGTTCTGTTGTGTATGGATGTGTACAGTACCATATTAGAATGTGTTCTGTTGTGTATGGATGTGTACAGTACCATATTAGAATGTGTCTGTTGTGTATGGATGTGTACAGTACCATATTAGAATGTGTCTGTTGTGTATGGATGTGTACAGTAACATATTAGAATGTGTCTGTTGTGTATGGATGTGTACAGTACCATATTAGAATGTGTCTGTTGTGTATGGATGTGTACAGTACCATATTAGAATGTGTTCTGTTGTGTATGGATGTGTACAGTACCATATTAGAATTGTGTCTGTTGTGTATGGATGTGTACAGCACCATATTATAATGTGTGGCTGTTGTGTATGGATGTGTACAGTACCATATTAGAATGTGTCTGTTGTGTATGGATGTGTACAGTAACATATTAGAATGTGTCTGTTGTGTATGGATGTGTACAGTAACATATTAGAATGTGTCTGTTGTGTATGGATGTGTACAGTACCATATTAGAATGTGTCTGTTGTGTATGGATGTGTACAGTACCATATTAGAATGTGTCTGTTGTGTATGGATGTGTACAGCACCATATTATAATGTGTGCTGTTGTGTATGGATGTGTACAGTACCATATTAGAATGTGTCTGTTGTGTATGGATGTGTACAGTACCATATTAGAATGTGTGTCTGTTGTGTATGGATGTGTACAGTAACATATTAGAATGTGTCTGTTGTGTATGGATGTGTACAGTAACATATTAGAATGTGTCTGTTGTGTATGGATGTGTACAGTAACATATTAGAATGTGTCTGTTGTGTATGGATGTGTACAGTAACATATTAGAATGTGTCTGTTGTGTATGGATGTGTACAGTAACATATTAGAATGTGTCTGTTGTGTATGGATGTGTACAGCACCATATTATAATGTGTCTGTTGTGTATGGATGTGTACAGTACCATATTAGAATGTGTCTGTTGTGTATGGATGTGTACAGTACCATATTAGAATGTGTCTGTTGTGTATGGATGTGTACAGTACCATATTAGAATGTGTCTGTTGTGTATGGATGTGTACAGTACCATATTAGAATGTGTCTGTTGTGTATGGATGTGTACAGTACCATATTAGAATGTTGTCTGTTGTGTATGGATGTGTACAGTACCATATTAGAATGTGTCTGTTGTGTATGGATGTGTACAGTACCATATTAGAATGTGTCTGTTGTGTATGGATGTGTACAGTACCATATTAGAATGTGTCTGTTGTGTATGGATGTGTACAGTACCATATTAGAATGTGTCTGTTGTGTATGGATGTGTACAGTAACATATTAGAATGTGTCTGTTGTGTATGGATGTGTACAGTAACATATTAGAATGTGTCTGTTGTGTATGGATGTGTACAGTAACATATTAGAATGTGTCTGTTGTGTATGGATGTGTACAGTACCATATTAGAATGTGTCTGTTGTGTATGGATGTGTACAGTACCATATTAGAATGTGTCTGTTGTGTATGGATGTGTACAGTACCATATTAGAATGTGTCTGTTGTGTATGGATGTGTACAGTACCATATTAGAATGTGTCTGTTGTGTATGGATGTGTACAGTACCATATTAGAATGTGTCTGTTGTGTATGGATGTGTACAGTACCATATTAGAATGTGTGCTGTTGTGTATGGATGTGTACAGTACCATATTAGAATGTGTCTGTTGTGTATGGATGTGTACAGTACCATATTAGAATGTGTCTGTTGTGTATGGATGTGTACAGTACCATATTAGAATGTGTCTGTTGTGTATGGATGTGTACAGTAACATATTAGAATGTGTCTGTTGTGTATGGATGTGTACAGTAACATATTAGAATGTGTCTGTTGTGTATGGATGTGTACAGTAACATATTAGAATGTGTCTGTTGTGTATGGATGTGTACAGTACCATATTAGAATGTGTCTGTTGTGTATGGATGTGTACAGTACCATATTAGAATGTGTCTGTTGTGTATGGATGTGTACAGTAACATATTAGAATGTGTCTGTTGTGTATGGATGTGTACAGTACCATATTAGAATGTGTCTGTTGTGTATGGATGTGTACAGTACCATATTAGAATGTGTCTGTTGTGTATGGATGTGTACAGTACCATATTAGAATGTGTCTGTTGTGTATGGATGTGTACAGTACCATATTAGAATGTGTGGCTGTTGTGTATGGATGTGTACAGTACCATATTAGAATGTGTCTGTTGTGTATGGATGTGTACAGTAACATATTAGAATGTGTCTGTTGTGTATGGATGTTTACAGTACCATATTAGAATGTGTCTGTTGTGTATGGATGTGTACAGTACCATATTAGAATGTGTCTGTTGTGTATGGATGTGTACAGTAACATATTAGAATGTGTCTGTTGTGTATGGATGTGTACAGTACCATATTAGAATGTGTCTGTTGTGTATGGATGTGTACAGTAACATATTAGAATGTGTCTGTTGTGTATGGATGTGTACAGTACCATATTAGAATGTGTCTGTTGTGTATGGATGTGTACAGTACCATATTAGAATGGTTCTGTTGTGTATGGATGTGTACAGTACCATATTAGAATGTGTCTGTTGTGTATGGATGTGTACAGTACCATATTAGAATGTGTCTGTTGTGTATGGATGTGTACAGTACCATATTAGAATGTGTCTGTTGTGTATGGATGTGTACAGTACCATATTAGAATGTGTCTGTTGTGTATGGATGTGTACAGTACCATATTATAATGTGTGTCTGTTGTGTATGGATGTGTACAGTACCATATTAGAATGTGTCTGTTGTGTATGGATGTGTACAGTACCATATTAGAATGTGTCTGTTGTGTATGGATGTGTACAGTACCATATTAGAATGTGTCTGTTGTGTATGGATGTGTACAGTACCATATTAGAATGTGTCTGTTGTGTATGGATGTGTACAGTAACATATTAGAATGTGTCTGTTGTGTATGGATGTGTACAGTACCATATTAGAATGTGTCTGTTGTGTATGGATGTGTACAGTACCATATTAGAATGTGTCTGTTGTGTATGGATGTGTACAGTACCATATTAGAATGTGTCTGTTGTGTATGGATGTGTACAGTAACATATTAGAATGTGTCTGTTGTGTATGGATGTGTACAGTACCATATTAGAATGTGTGTCTGTTGTGTATGGATGTGTACAGTACCATATTAGAATGTGTCTGTTGTGTATGGATGTGTACAGTAACATATTAGAATGTGTCTGTTGTGTATGGATGTGTACAGTAACATATTAGAATGTGTCTGTTGTGTATGGATGTGTACAGTAACATATTAGAATGTGTCTGTTGTGTATGGATGTGTACAGTAACATATTAGAATGTGTCTGTTGTGTGTGGATCTGTACAGTAACATATTAGAATGTGTCTGTTGTGTATGGATGTGTACAGCACCATATTATAATGTGTCGATGTTGTGTATGGATGTGTACAGTAACATATTAGAATGTGTCTGTTGTGTATGGATGTGTACAGTACCATATTAGAATGTGTCTGTTGTGTATGGATGTGTACAGTACCATATTAGAATGTGTCTGTTGTGTATGGATGTGTACAGTAACATATTAGAATGTGTCTGTTGTGTATGGATGTGTACAGTACCATATTAGAATGTGTGTCTGTTGTGTATGGATGTGTACAGTACCATATTAGAATGTGTCTGTTGTGTATTGATGTGTACAGTAACATATTAGAATGTGTCTGTTGTGTATGGATGTGTACAGTAACATATTAGAATGTGTCTGTTGTGTATGGATGTGTACAGTACCATATTAGAATGTGTCTGTTGTGTATGGATGTGTACAGTAACATATTAGAATGTGTCTGTTGTGTATGGATGTGTACAGTACCATATTAGAATGTGTCTGTTGTGTATGGATGTGTACAGTAACATATTAGAATGTGTCTGTTGTGTATGGATGTGTACAGTACCATATTAGAATGTGTGTCTGTTGTGTATGGATGTGTACAGTACCATATTAGAATGTGTCTGTTGTGTATGGATGTGTACAGCACCATATTATAATGTGTTTCTGTTGTGTATGGATGTGTACAGCACCATATTATAATGTGTGTCTGTTGTGTATGGATGTGTACAGTAACATATTAGAATGTGTCTGTTGTGTATGGATGTGTACAGTACCATATTAGAATGTGTCTGTTGTGTATGGATGTGTACAGTAACATATTAGAATGTGTCTGTTGTGTATGGATGTGTACAGTACCATATTAGAATGTGTCTGTTGTGTATGGATGTGTACAGTACCATATTAGAATGTGTCTGTTGTGTATGGATGTGTACAGTACCATATTAGAATGTGTCTGTTGTGTATGGATGTGTACAGTACCATATTAGAATGTGTGTCTGTTGTGTATGGATGTGTACAGTACCATATTAGAATGTGTGTCTGTTGTGTATGGATGTGTACAGTACCATATTAGAATGTGTGTCTGTTGTGTATGGATGTGTACAGTAACATATTAGAATGTGTCTGTTGTGTATGGATGTGTACAGTAACATATTAGAATGTGTCTGTTGTGTATGGATGTGTACAGTACCATATTAGAATGTGTCTGTTGTGTATGGATGTGTACAGTAACATATTAGAATGTGTCTGTTGTGTATGGATGTGTACAGTACCATATTAGAATGTGTCTGTTGTGTATGGATGTGTACAGTACCATATTAGAATGTGTCTGTTGTGTATGGATGTGTACAGTAACATATTAGAATGTGTCTGTTGTGTATGGATGTGTACAGTAACATATTAGAATGTGTCTGTTGTGTATGGATGTGTACAGTACCATATTAGAATGTGTGTCTGTTGTGTATGGATGTGTACAGTACCATATTAGAATGTGTTCTGTTGTGTATGGATGTGTACAGTACCATATTAGAATGTGTCTGTTGTGTATGGATGTGTACAGTACCATATTAGAATGTGTGTCTGTTGTGTATGGATGTGTACAGTACCATATTAGAATGTGTCTGTTGTGTATGGATGTGTACAGTAACATATTAGAATGTGTCTGTTGTGTATGGATGTGTACAGTACCATATTATAATGTGTCTGTTGTGTATGGATGTGTACAGTAACATATTAGAATGTGTCTGTTGTGTATGGATCTGTACAGTACCATATTAGAATGTGTCTGTTGTGTATGGATGTGTACAGCACCATATTATAATGTGTGGCTGTTGTGTATGGATGTGTACAGTAACATATTAGAATGTGTCTGTTGTGTATTGATGTGTACAGTAATATATTAGAATGTGTCTGTTGTGTATGGTTGTGTACAGTAACATATTAGAATGTGTCTGTTGTGTATGGATCTGTACAGTACCATATTAGAATGTGTGTCTGTTGTGTATGGATGTGTACAGTAACATATTATAATGTGTCTGTTGTGTATGGATGTGTACAGCACCACATTATAATGTGTGTCTGTTGTGTATGGATGTGTACAGCACCATATTAGAACGTGTGTCTGTTGTGTATGGATGTGTACAGTACCATATTAGAATGTGTCTGTTGTGTATGGATGTGTACAGTAACATATTAGAATGTGTCTGTTGTGTATGGATGTGTACAGTACCATATTAGAATGTGTCTGTTGTGTATGGATGTGTACAGTACCATATTAGAATGTGTCTGTTGTGTATGGATGTGTACAGTACCATATTAGAATGTGTGTCTGTTGTGTATGGATGTGTACAGTACCATATTAGAATGTGTGTCTGTTGTGTATGGATGTGTACAGTACCATATTATAATGTGTCTGTTGTGTATGGATGTGTACAGTACCATATTAGAATGTGTCTGTTGTGTATGGATGTGTACAGTACCATATTAGAATGTGTCTGTTGTGTATGGATGTGTACAGTAACATATTAGAATGTGTCTGTTGTGTATGGATGTGTACAGTACCATATTAGAATGTGTCTGTTGTGTATGGATGTGTACAGTAACATATTAGAATGGTTCTGTTGTGTATGGATGTGTACAGTACCATATTAGAATGTGTCTGTTGTGTATGGATGTGTACAGTACCATATTAGAATGTGTCTGTTGTGTATGGATCTGTACAGTACCATATTAGAATGTGTCTGTTGTGTATGAGTGTGTACAGTACCATATTAGAAAGTGTGTCTGTTGTGTATGGATGTGTACAGTAATATATTAGAATGTGTCTGTTGTGTATGGATGTGTACAGTAACATATTAGAATGTGTCTGTTGTGTATGGATGTGTACAGTAACATATTAGAATGTGTCTGTTGTGTATGGATGTGTACAGTAACATATTAGAATGTGTCTGTTGTGTATGGATGTGTACAGTAACATATTAGAATGTGTCTGTTGTGTATGGATCTGTACAGTAACATATTAGAATGTGTCTGTTGTGTGTGGATCTGTACAGTAACATATTATAATGTGTCTGTTGTGTATGGATGTGTACAGTAACATATTAGAATGTGTCTGTTGTGTATGGATGTGTACAGTACCATATTAGAATGTGTCTGTTGTGTATGGATGTGTACAGTACCATATTAGAATGTGTCTGTTGTGTATGGATGTGTACAGTACCATATTAGAATGTGTCTTTTGTGTATGGATGTGTACAGTACCATATTAGAATGTGTGTCTGTTGTGTATGGATGTGTACAGTACCATATTAGAATGTGTCTTTTGTGTATTGATGTGTACAGAATCATATTAGAATGTGTCTGTTGTGTATGGATATGTACAGTAACATATTAGAATGTGTGTATGTTGTGTATGGATGTGTACAGTACACATATTAGAATGTGTATGTTGTGTATGGATGTGTACAGTAACATATTAGATTGTGTCTGTTGTGTATGGATGTGTACAGTACCATATTAGAATGTGTCTGTTGTGTATGGATGTGTACAGTAACATATTAGAATGTGTCTGTTGTGTATGGATGTGTACAGTAACATATTAGAATGTGTGTCTGTTGTGTATGGATGTGTACAGTACCATATTAGAATGTGTCTGTTGTGTATGGATGTGTACAGCACCATATTATAATGTGTGTCTGTTGTGTATGGATGTGTACAGTACCATATTATAATGTGTGTCTGTTGTGTATGGATGTGTACAGTACCATATTAGAATGTGTCTGTTGTGTATGGATGTGTACAGTACCATATTAGAATGTGTCTGTTGTGTATTGATGTGTACAGTAACATATTAGAATGTGTCTGTTGTGTATGGATGTGTACAGTAACATATTAGAATGTGTCTGTTGTGTATGGATGTGTACAGTACCATATTAGAATGTGTCTGTTGTGTATGGATGTGTACAGTACCATATTAGAATGTGTCTGTTGTGTATGGATGTGTACAGTACCATATTAGAATGTGTGTCTGTTGTGTATGGATGTGTACAGTACCATATTAGAATGTGTGTCTGTTGTGTATGGATGTGTACAGTACCATATTAGAATGTGTCTGTTGTGTATGGATGTGTACAGTAACATATTAGAATGTGTCTGTTGTGTATGGGTGTGTACAGTAACATATTAGAATGTGTCTGTTGTGTATGGATGTGTACAGTACCATATTAGAATGTGTCTGTTGTGTATGGATGTGTACAGTAACATATTAGAATGTGTCTGTTGTGTATGGATGTGTACAGTACCATATTAGAATGTGTCTGTTGTGTATGGATGTGTACAGTACCATATTAGAATGTGTACTGTTGTGTATGGATGTGTACAGTAACATATTAGAATGTGTGTCTGTTGTGTATGGATGTGTACAGTAACATATTAGAATGTGTCTGTTGTGTATGGATGTGTACAGTACCATATTAGAATGTGTGTCTGTTGTGTATGGATGTGTACAGTACCATATTAGAATGTGTGTCTGTTGTGTATGGATGTGTACAGCACCATATTATAATGTGTGTCTGTTGTGTATGGATGTGTACAGCACCATATTAGAACGTGTGTCTGTTGTGTATGGATGTGTACAGTACCATATTAGAATGTGTCTGTTGTGTATGGATGTGTACAGTAACATATTAGAATGTGTCTGTTGTGTATGGATGTGTACAGTACCATATTAGAATGTGTCTGTTGTGTATGGATGTGTACAGTACCATATTAGAATGTGTGTCTGTTGTGTATGGATGTGTACAGTACCATATTAGAATGTGTGTCTGTTGTGTATGGATGTGTACAGCACCATATTATAATGTGTGGCTGTTGTGTATGGATGTGTACAGTAACATATTAGAATGTGTCTGTTGTGTATTGATGTGTACAGTAATATATTAGAATGTGTCTGTTGTGTATGGTTGTGTACAGTAACATATCAGAATGTGTCTGTTGTGTATGGATCTGTACAGTACCATATTAGAATGTGTGTCTGTTGTGTATGGATGTGTACAGCACCATATTAGAATGTGTCTGTTGTGTATGGATGTGTACAGCACCATATTATAATGTGTTTCTGTTGTGTATGGATGTGTACAGCACCATATTAGAATTGTGTCTGTTGTGTATGGATGTGTACAGTACCATATTAGAATGGTTCTGTTGTGTATGGATGTGTACAGTAACATATTAGAATGTGTCTGTTGTGTATGGATGTGTACAGTACCATATTAGAATGTGTCTGTTGTGTATGGATGTGTACAGTACCATATTAGAATGTGTCTGTTGTGTATGGATGTGTACAGTAACATATTAGAATGTGTGTCTGTTGTGTATGGATGTGTACAGCAACATATTATAATGTGTGTCTGTTGTGTATGGATGTGTACAGTACCATATTATAATGTGTGTCTATTGTGTATGGATGTGTACAGCACCATATTAGAATGTGTCTGTTGTGTATGGATGTGTACAGTACCATATTAGAATGTGTCTGTTGTGTATGGATGTGTACAGTAACATATTAGAATGTGTCTGTTGTGTATGGATGTGTACAGTACCATATTAGAAATTGTCTGTTGTGTATGGATGTGTACAGTACCATATTAGAATGTGTGTCTGTTGTGTATGGTTGTGTACAGTAACATATTAGAATGTGTCTGTTGTGTATGGATGTGTACAGTAACATATTAGAATGTGTCTGTTGTGTATGGATGTGTACAGTAACATATTAGAATGTGTCTGTTGTGTATGGATGTGTACAGTACCATATTAGAATTTGTCCTGTTGTGTATGGTTGTATACAGTAACATATTAGAATGTGTCTGTTGTGTATGGATGTGTACAGTAACATATTAGAATGTGTCTGTTGTGTATGGATGTGTACAGTACCATATTAGAATGTGTCTGTTGTGTATGGATGTGTACAGTACCATATTAGAATGTGTCTGTTGTGTATGGATGTGTACAGTACCATATTAGAATGTGTGTCTGTTGTGTATGGATGTGTACAGTACCATATTAGAATGTGTCTGTTGTGTATGGATGTGTACAGTAACATATTAGAATGTGTCTGTTGTGTATGGATGTGTACAGTAACATATTAGAATGTGTCTGTTGTGTATGGATGTGTACAGTACCATATTAGAATGTGTCTGTTGTGTATGGATGTGTACAGTACCATATTAGAATGTGTGTCTGTTGTGTATGGATGTGTACAGTACCATATTATAATGTGTTCTGTTGTGTATGGATGTGTACAGTACCATATTATAATGTGTGTCTGTTGTGTATGGATGTGTACAGCACCATATTAGAATTGTGTCTGTTGTGTATGGATGTGTACAGTACCATATTAGAATGTGTCTGTTGTGTATGGATGTGTACAGTAACATATTAGAATGTGTCTGTTGTGTATGGATGTGTACAGTACCATATTAGAATGTGTCCTGTTGTGTATGGATGTGTACAGTACCATATTAGAATGTGTGTCTGTTGTGTATGGATGTGTACAGTACCATATTAGAATGTGTGTCTGTTGTGTATGGATGTGTACAGCACCATATTATAATGTGTGGATGTTGTGTATGGATGTGTACAGTAACATATTAGAATGTGTCTGTTGTGTATTGATGTGTACAGTAATATATTAGAATGTGTCTGTTGTGTATGGTTGTGTACAGTAACATATTAGAATGTGTCTGTTGTGTATGGATGTGTACAGTACCATATTAGAATGTGTGTCTGTTGTGTATGGATGTGTACAGTACCATATTAGAATGTGTGTCTGTTGTGTATGGATCTGTACAGTACCATATTAGAATGTGTGTCTGTTGTGTATGGATGTGTACAGTACCATATTAGAATGTGTCTGTTGTGTATGGATGTGTACAGTACCATATTAGAATGTGTCTGTTGTGTATGGATGTGTACAGTAACATATTAGAATGTGTCTGTTGTGTATGGATCTGTACAGTACCATATTAGAATGTGTATGGATGTGTACAGTAACATATTAGAATGTTGCTGTTGTGTATGGATGTGTACAGTACCATATTAGAATATGTCCTGTTGTGTATGGATGTGTACAGTACCATATTAGAATGTGTTCTGTTGTGTATGGATGTTTACAGTACCATATTAGAATGTGTGTCTGTTCTGTATGGATGTGTACAGTAACATATTAGAATGTGTCTGTTGTGTATGGATCTGTACAGTAACATATTAGAATGTGTCTGTTGTGTATGGATGTGTACAGTAACATATTAGAATGTGTCTGTTGTGTGTGGATCTGTACAGTAACATATTAGAATGTGTCTGTTGTGTGTGGATGTGTACAGTAACATATTATAATGTGTCTGTTGTGTATGGATGTGTACAGCAACATATTAGAATGTGTCTGTTGTGTATGGATGTGTACAGTACCATATTAGAATGTGTCTGTTGTGTATGGATGTGTACAGTACCATATTAGAATGTGTCTGTTTTGTATGGATGTGTACAGTACCATATTAGAATGTGTCTTTTGTGTATGGATGTGTACAGTACCATATTAGAATGTGTGTCTGTTGTGTATGGATGTGTACAGTACCATATTAGAATGTGTCTGTTGTGTATTGATGTGTACAGAACCATATTAGAATGTGTCTGTTGTGTATGGATGTGTACAGTAACATATTAGAATGTGTCTGTTGTGTATGGATGTGTACAGTAACATATTAGAATGTGTCTGTTGTGTATGGATCTGTACAGTAACATATTAGAATGTGTCTGTTGTGTATGGATCTGTACAGTACCATATTAGAATGTGTCTGTTGTGTATGGATGTGTACAGTAACATATTAGAATGTGTCTGTTGTGTATGGATCTGTACAGTACCATATTAGAATGTGTGTCTGTTGTGTATGGATGTGTACAGTACCATATTAGAATGTGTCTGTTGTGTATGGATGTGTACAGCACCATATTATAATGTGTGTCTGTTGTGTATGGATGTGTACAGCACCATATTATAATGTGTGTCTGTTGTGTATGGATGTGTACAGCACCATATTAGAACGTGTGTCTGTTGTGTATGGATGTGTACAGTACCATATTAGAATGTGTCTGTTGTGTATTGATGTGTACAGTATCATATTAGAATGTGTCTGTTGTGTATGGATGTGTACAGTAACATATTAGAATGTGTCTGTTGTGTATGGATGTGTACAGTACCATATTAGAATGTGTCTGTTGTGTATGGATGTGTACAGTAACATATTAGAATGTGTCTGTTGTGTATGGATGTGTACAGTACCATATTAGAATGTGTCTGTTGTGTATGGATGTGTACAGTACCATATTAGAATGTGTGTCTGTTGTGTATGGATGTGTACAGTACCATATTATAATGTGTGGCTGTTGTGTATGGATGTGTACAGTAACATATTAGAATGTGTCTGTTGTGTATGGATGTGTACAGTAACATATTAGAATGTGTCTGTTGTGTATGGATGTGTACAGTACCATATTAGAATGTGTCTGTTGTGTATGGATGTGTACAGTAACATATTAGAATGTGTCTGTTGTGTATGGATGTGTACAGTACCATATTAGAATGTGTCTTTTGTGTATGGATGTGTACAGTACCATATTAGAATATGTCCTGTTGTGTATGGATGTGTACAGTACCATATTAGAATGTGTGTCTGTTGTGTATGGATGTGTACAGTACCATATTAGAATGTGTGTCTGTTGTGTATGGATCTGTACAGTACCATATTAGAATGTGTGTCTGTTGTGTATGGATGTGTACAGCAACATATTAGAATGTGTGTCTGTTGTGTATGGATGTGTACAGTACCATATTAGAATGTGTGTCTGTTGTGTATGGATGTGTACAGCACCATATTAGAATGTGTGTCTGTTGTGTATGGATGTGTACAGTACCATATTAGAATGTGTCTGTTGTGTATGGATGTGTACAGTAACATATTAGAATGTGTCTGTTGTGTATGGATGTGTACAGTACCATATTAGAAATTGTCCTGTTGTGTATGGATGTGTACAGTACCATATTAGAATGTGTGTCTGTTGTGTATGGATGTGTACAGTAACATATTAGAATGTGTCTGTTGTGTATGGATGTGTACAGCACCATATTATAATGTGTGGATGTTGTGTATGGATGTGTACAGTAACATATTAGAATGTGTCTGTTGTGTATTGATGTGTACAGTAATATATTAGAATGTGTCTGTTGTGTATGGTTGTGTACAGCAACATATTAGAATGTGTCTGTTGTGTATGGATCTGTACAGTACCATATTAGAATGTGTGTCTGTTGTGTATGGATGTGTACAGCACCATATTATAATGTGTGTCTGTTGTGTATGGATGTGTACAGCACCATATTATAATGTGTGTCTGTTGTGTATGGATGCGTACAGCACCATATTAGAACGTATGTCTGTTGTGTATGGATGTGTACAGTACCATATTAGAATGTGTCTGTTGTGTATGGATGTGTACAGTAACATATTAGAATGTGTCTGTTGTGTATGGATGTGTACAGTACCATATTAGAATGTGTCTGTTGTGTATGGATGTGTACAGTACCATATTAGAATGTGTCTGTTGTGTATGGATGTGTACAGTACCATATTAGAATGTGTCTGTTGTGTATGGATGTGTACAGCACCATATTATAATGTGTGTCTGTTGTGTATGGATGTGTACAGTACCATATTATAATGTGTGTCTAATGTGTATGGATGTGTACAGCACCATATTAGAACTGTGTCTGTTGTGTATGGATGTGTACAGTACCATATTAGAATGTGTCTGTTGTGTATGGATGTGTACAGTAACATATTAGAATGTGTCTGTTGTGTATGGATGTGTACAGTACCATATTAGAAATTGTCCTGTTGTGTATGGATGTGTACAGTACCATATTAGAATGTGTGTCTGTTGTGTATGGTTGTGTACAGTAACATATTAGAATGTGTCTGTTGTGTATGGATGTGTACAGTATCATATTAGAATGTGTCTGTTGTGTATGGATGTGTACAGTAGCATATTAGAATGTGTCTGCTGTGTATGGATGTGTACAGTACCATATTAGAAATTGTCCTGTTGTGTATGGTTGTGTACAGTAACATATTAGAATGTGTCTGTTGTGTATGGATGTGTACAGTATCATATTAGAATGTGTCTGTTGTGTATGGATGTGTACAGTAGCATATTAGAATGTGTCTGTTGTGTATGGATGTGTACAGTACCATATTAGAATGTGTCTGTTGTGTATGGATGTGTACAGTACCATATTAGAAGTGTGTCTGTTGTGTATGGATGTGTACAGTACCATATTAGAATGTGTCTGTTGTGTATGGATGTGTACAGTATCATATTAGAATGTGTCTGTTGTGTATGGATGTGTACAGTATCATATTAGAATGTGTCTGTTGTGTATGGATGTGTACAGTACCATATTAGAATGTGTCTGTTGTGTATGGATGTGTACAGTACCATATTAGAATGTGTGTCTGTTCTGTATGGATGTGTACAGTACCATATTATAATGTGTGTCTGTTGTGTATGGATGTGTAGAGTACCATATTATAATGTGTCTCTAATGTGTATGGATGTGTACAGTACCATATTAGAACTGTGTCTGTTGTGTATGGATGTGTACAGTACCATATTAGAATGTGTCTGTTGTGTATGGATGTGTACAGTAACATATTAGAATGTGTCTGTTGTGTATGGATGTGTACAGTACCATATTAGAATGTCTGTCTGTTGTGTATGGATGTGTACAGTAACATATTAGAATGTGTGGCTGTTGTGTATGGATCTGTACAGTACCATATTAGAATGTGTCTGTTGTGTATGGATGTGTACAGCACCATATTATAATGTGTGGCTGTTGTGTATGGATGTGTACAGTAACATATTAGAATGTGTCTGTTGTGTATTGATGTGTACAGTAACATATTAGAATGTGTCTGTTGTGTATGGATGTGTACAGTAACATATTAGAATGTGTCTGTTGTGTATGGATCTGTACAGTACCATATTAGAATGTGTGTCTGTTGTGTATGGATGTGTACAGCACCATATTATAATGTGTTTCTGTTGTGTATGGATGTGTAGAGCACCATATTATAATGTGTGTCTGTTGTGTATGGATGTGTACAGTAACATATTAGAATGTGTCTGTTGTGTATGGATGTGTACAGTACAATATTAGAATGTGTCTGTTGTGTATGGATGTGTACAGTAACATATTAGAATGTGTCTGTTGTGTATGGATCTGTACAGTACCATATTAGAATGTGTATGGATGTGTACAGTAACATATTAGAATGTTGCTGTTGTGTATGGATGTGTACAGTACCATATTAGAATATGTCCTGTTGTGTATGGATGTGTACAGTACCATATTAGAATGTGTGTCTGTTGTGTATGGATGTTTACAGTACCATATTAGAATGTGTGTCTGTTCTGTATGGATGTGTACAGTAACATATTAGAATGTGTCTGTTGTGTATGGATCTGTACAGTAACATATTAGAATGTGTCTGTTGTGTATGGATGTGTACAGTAACATATTAGAATGTGTCTGTTGTGTGTGGACCTGTACAGTAACATATTAGAATGTGTCTGTTGTGTGTGGATGTGTACAGTAACATATTATAATGTGTCTCGTTGTGTATGGATGTGTACAGCAACATATTAGAATGTGTCTGTTGTGTATGGATGTGTACAGTACCATATTAGAATGTGTCTGTTGTGTATGGATGTGTACAGTACCATATTAGAATGTGTCTGTTTTGTATGGATGTGTACAGTACCATATTAGAATGTGTCTTTTGTGTATGGATGGGTACAGTACCATATTAGAATGTGTGTCTGTTGTGTATGGATGTGTACAGTACCATATTAGAATGTGTCTTTTGTGTATTGATGTGTACAGAATCATATTAGAATGTGTCTGTTGTGTATGGGTGTGTACAGTAACATATTACAATGTGTCTGTTGTGTATGGATGTGTACAGTACAATATTAGAATGTGTCTGTTGTGTATGGATCTGTACAGTAACATATTAGATTGTGTCTGTTGTGTATGGATCTGTACAGTACCATATTAGAATGTGTCTGTTGTGTATGGATGTGTACAGTAACATATTAGAATGTGTCTGTTGTGGATGGATGTGTACAGTACCATATTAGAATGTGTGTCTGTTGTGTATGGATGTGTACAGTACCATATTAGAATGTGTCTGTTGTGTATGGATGTGTACAGCACCATATTATAATGTGTGTCTGTTGTGTATGGATGTGTACAGCACCATATTATAATGTGTGTCTGTTGTGTATGGATGTGTACAGCACCATATTAGAACGTGTGTCTGTTGTGTATGGATGTGTACAGTAACATATTAGAATGTGTCTGTTGTGTATTGATGTGTACAGTATCATATTAGAATGTGTCTGTTGTGTATGGATGTGTACAGTAACAAATTAGAATGTGTCTGTTGTGTATGGATGTGTACAGTACCATATTAGAATGTGTCTGTTGTGTATGGATGTGTACAGTATCATATTAGAATGTGTCTGTTGTGTATGGATGTGTACAGTACCATATTAGAATGTGTGTCTGTTGTGTATGGATGTGTACAGTGCCATACTAGAATGTGTGTCTGTTGTGTATGGATGTGTACAGTACCATATTATAATATGTGGCTGTTGTGTATGGATGTGTACAGTATCATATTAGAATGTGTCTGTTGTGTATGGGTGTGTACAGTAACATATTAGAATGTGTCTGTTGTGTATGGATGTGTACAGTACAATATTAGAATCTGTCTGTTGGGTATGGATGTGTACAGTAACATATTAGAATGTGTCTGTTGGGTATGGATGTGTACAGTACCATATTAGAATGTGTCTTTGTGTATGGATGTGTACAGTACCATATTAGAATATGTACTGTTGTGTATGGATGTGTACAGTACCATATTAGAATGTGTGTCTGTTGTGTATGGATGTGTACAGTAACATATTAGAATGTGTCTGTTGTGTATGGATCTGTACAGTACCATATTAGAATGTGTGTCTGTTGTGTATGGATGTGTACAGCACCATATTAGAATGTGTGTCTGTTGTGTATGGATGTGTAGAGCACCATATTATAATGTGTGTCTGTTGTGTATGGATGTGTACAGCACCATATTAGAACGTGTGTCTGTTGTGTATGGATGTGTACAGTACCATATTAGAATGTGTCTGTTGTGTATGGATGTGTACAGTAACATATTAGAATGTGTCTGTTGTGTATGGATGTGTACAGTACCATATTAGAAATTGTCCTGTTGTGTATGGATGTGTACAGTACCATATTAGAATGTGTGTCTGTTGTGTATGGATGTGTACAGTGCCATACTAGAATGTGTGTCTGTTGTGTATGGATGTGTACAGCACCATATTATAATGTGTGGCTGTTGTGTATGGATGTGTACAGTAACATATTAGAATGTGTCTGTTGTGTATTGATGTGTACAGTAATATATTAGAATGTGTCTGTTGTGTATGGTTGTGTACAGTAACATATCAGAATGTGTCTGTTGTGTATGGATCTGTACAGTACCATATTAGAATGTGTGTCTGTTGTGTATGGATGTGTACAGCACCATATTATAATGTGTTTCTGTTGTGTATGGATGTGTAGAGCACCATATTATAATGTGTGTCTGTTGTGTATGGATGTGTACAGCACCATATTAGAACGTGTGTCTGTTGTGTATGGATGTGTACAGTACCATATTAGAATGTGTCTGTTGTGTATGGATGTGTACAGTAACATATTAGAATGTGTCTGTTGTGTATGGATGTGTACAGTAACATATTAGAATGTGTCTGTTGTGTATGGATGTGTACAGTACCATATTAGAATGTGTCTGTTGTGTATGGATGTGTACAGTACCATATTAGAATGTGTGTCTGTTGTGTATGGATGTGTACAGCACCATATTATAATGTGTGTCTGTTGTGTATGGATGTGTAGAGCACCATATTATAATGTGTGTCTAATGTGTATGGATGTGTACAGCACCATATTAGAACGTGTGTCTGTTGTGTATGGATGTGTACAGTACCATATTAGAATGTGTCTGTTGTATGGATGTGTACAGTAACATATTAGAATGTGTCTGTTGTGTATGGATGTGTACAGTACCATATTAGAAATTGTCCTGTTGTGTATGGATGTGTACAGTACCATATTAGAATGTGTGTCTGTTGTGTATGGTTGTGTACAGTAACATATTAGAATGTGTCTGTTGTATGGATGTGTACAGTATCATATTAGAATGTGTCTGTTGTGTATGGATGTGTACAGTAGCATATTAGAATGTGTCTGTTGTGTATGGATGTGTACAGTACCATATTAGAATGTGTGTCTGTTGTGTATGGATGTGTACAGTAACATATTAGAATGTGTCTGTTGTGTATGGATCTGTACAGTACCATATTAGAATGTGTGTCTGTTGTGTATGGATGTGTACAGCACCATATTAGAATGTGTGTCTGTTGTGTATGGATGTGTAGAGCACCATATTATAATGTGTGTCTGTTGTGTATGGATGTGTACAGCACCATATTAGAACGTGTGTCTGTTGTGTATGGATGTGTACAGTACCATATTAGAATGTGTCTGTTGTGTATGGATGTGTACAGTAACATATTAGAATGTGTCTGTTGTGTATGGATGTGTACAGTACCATATTAGAATATGTCCTGTTGTGTATGGATGTGTACAGTACCATATTAGAATGTGTGTCTGTTGTGTATGGATGTGTACAGTACCATATTAGAATGTGTGTCTGTTGTGTATGGATGTGTACAGCACCATATTATAATGTGTGGCTGTTGTGTATGGATGTGTACAGTAACATATTAGAATGTGTCTGTTGTGTATTGATGTGTACAGTAATATATTAGAATGTGTCTGTTGTGTATGGTTGTGTACAGTAACATATTAGAATGTGTCTGTTGTGTATGGATCTGTACAGTACCATATTAGAATGTGTGTCTGTTGTGTATGGATGTGTACAGCACCATATTATAATGTGTTTCTGTTGTGTATGGATGTGTAGAGCACCATATTATAATGTGTGTCTGTTGTGTATGGATGTGTACAGCACCATATTAGAACGTGTGTCTGTTGTGTATGGATGTGTACAGTACCATATTAGAATGTGTCTGTTGTGTATGGATGTGTACAGTATCATATTAGAATGTGTCTGTTGTGTATGGATGTGTACAGTACCATATTAGAATGTGTCTGTTGTGTATGGATGTGTACAGTACCATATTAGAATGTGTCTGTTGTGTATGGATGTGTACAGTACCATATTAGAATGTGTGTCTGTTGTGTATGGATGTGTACAGCACCATATTATAATGTGTGTCTGTTGTGTATGGATGTGTACAGCACCATATTATAATGTGTGTCTGTTGTGTATGGATGTGTACAGCACCATATTAGAACGTGTGTCTGTTGTGTATGGATGTGTACAGTACCATATTAGAATGTGTCTGTTGTGTATGGATGTGTACAGTAACATATTAGAATGTGTCTGTTGTGTATGGATGTGTACAGTACCATATTAGAAATTGTCCTGTTGTGTATGGATGTGTACAGTACCATATTAGAATGTGTGTCTGTTGTGTATGGTTGTGTACAGTAACATATTAGAATGTGTCTGTTGTATGGATGTGTACAGTATCATATTAGAATGTGTCTGTTGTGTATGGATGTGTACAGTAGCATATTAGAATGTGTCTGTTGTGTATGGATGTGTACAGTACCATATTAGAAATTGTCCTGTTGTGTATGGTTGTGTACAGTAACATATTAGAATGTGTCTGTTGTATGGATGTGTACAGTATCATATTAGAATGTGTCTGTTGTGTATGGATGTGTACAGTAGCATATTAGAATGTGTCTGTTGTGTATGGATGTGTACAGTACCATATTAGAATGTGTCTGTTGTGTATGGATGTGTACAGTACCATATTAGAACGTGTGTCTGTTGTGTATGGATGTGTACAGTACCATATTAGAATGTGTCTGTTGTATGGATGTGTACAGTATCATATTAGAATGTGTCTGTTGTGTATGGATGTGTACAGTATCATATTAGAATGTGTCTGTTGTGTATGGATGTGTACAGTAGCATATTAGAATGTGTCTGTTGTGTATGGATGTGTACAGTACCATATTAGAATGTGTGTCTGTTGTGTATGGATGTGTACAGCACCATATTATAATGTGTGTCTGTTGTGTATGGATGTGTAGAGCACCATATTATAATGTGTGTCTATTGTGTATGGATGTGTACAGCACCATATTAGAACGTGTGTCTGTTGTGTATGGATGTGTACAGTACCATATTAGAATGTGTCTGTTGTGTATGGATGTGTACAGTAACATATTAGAATGTGTCTGTTGTGTATGGATGTGTACAGTACCATATTAGAAATTGTCCTGTTGTGTATGGATGTGTACAGTACCATATTAGAATGTGTGTCTGTTGTGTATGGATGTGTACAGTGCCATACTAGAATGTGTGTCTGTTGTGTATGGATGTGTACAGCACCATATTATAATGTGTGGCTGTTGTGTATGGATGTGTACAGTAACATATTAGAATGTGTCTGTTGTGTATTGATGTGTACAGTAATATATTAGAATGTGTCTGTTGTGTATGGTTGTGTACAGTAACATATCAGAATGTGTCTGTTGTGTATGGATCTGTACAGTACCATATTAGAATGTGTGTCTGTTGTGTATGGATGTGTACAGCACCATATTATAATGTGTTTCTGTTGTGTATGGATGTGTAGAGCACCATATTATAATGTGTGTCTGTTGTGTATGGATGTGTACAGCACCATATTAGAACGTGTGTCTGTTGTGTATGGATGTGTACAGTACCATATTAGAATGTGTCTGTTGTATGGATGTGTACAGTATCATATTAGAATGTGTCTGTTGTGTATGGATGTGTACAGTAGCATATTAGAATGTGTCTGTTGTGTATGGATGTGTACAGTACCATATTAGAATGTGTCTGTTGTGTATGGATGTGTACAGTACCATATTAGAATGTGTGTCTGTTGTGTATGGATGTGTACAGCACCATATTATAATGTGTGTCTGTTGTGTATGGATGTGTAGAGCACCATATTATAATGTGTGTCTAATGTGTATGGATGTGTACAGCACCATATTAGAACGTGTGTCTGTTGTGTATGGATGTGTACAGTACCATATTAGAATGTGTCTGTTGTATGGATGTGTACAGTAACATATTAGAATGTGTCTGTTGTGTATGGATGTGTACAGTACCATATTAGAAATTGTCCTGTTGTGTATGGATGTGTACAGTACCATATTAGAATGTGTGTCTGTTGTGTATGGTTGTGTACAGTAACATATTAGAATGTGTCTGTTGTGTATGGATGTGTACAGTATCATATTAGAATGTGTCTGTTGTGTATGGATGTGTACAGTAGCATATTAGAATGTGTCTGTTGTGTATGGATGTGTACAGTACCATATTAGAAATTGTCCTGTTGTGTATGGTTGTGTACAGTAACATATTAGAATGTGTCTGTTGTGATGGATGTGTACAGTATCATATTAGAATGTGTCTGTTGTGTATGGATGTGTACAGTACCATATTAGAATGTGTCTGTTGTGTATGGATGTGTACAGTACCATATTAGAATGTGTCTGTTGTGTATGGATGTGTACAGTACCATATTAGAATGTGTGTCTGTTGTGTATGGATGTGTACAGTACCATATTAGAATGTGTCTGTTGTGATGGATGTGTACAGTATCATATTAGAATGTGTCTGTTGTGTATGGATGTGTACAGTATCATATTAGAATGTGTCTGTTGTGTATGGATGTGTACAGTAGCATATTAGAATGTGTCTGTTGTGTATGGATGTGTACAGTACCATATTAGAATGTGTGTCTGTTGTGTATGGATGTGTACAGCACCATATTATAATGTGTGTCTGTTGTGTATGGATGTGTAGAGCACCATATTATAATGTGTGTCTAATGTGTATGGATGTGTACAGCACCATATTAGAACGTGTGTCTGTTGTGTATGGATGTGTACAGTACCATATTAGAATGTGTCTGTTGTGTATGGATGTGTACAGTAACATATTAGAATGTGTCTGTTGTGTATGGATGTGTACAGTACCATATTAGAAATTGTCCTGTTGTGTATGGATGTGTACAGTACCATATTAGAATGTGTGTCTGTTGTGTATGGATGTGTACAGTGCCATACTAGAATGTGTGTCTGTTGTGTATGGATGTGTACAGCACCATATTATAATGTGTGGCTGTTGTGTATGGATGTGTACAGTAACATATTAGAATGTGTCTGTTGTGTATTGATGTGTACAGTAATATATTAGAATGTGTCTGTTGTGTATGGTTGTGTACAGTAACATATTAGAATGTGTCTGTTGTGTATGGATCTGTACAGTACCATATTAGAATGTGTGTCTGTTGTGTATGGATGTGTACAGCACCATATTATAATGTGTTTCTGTTGTGTATGGATGTGTAGAGCACCATATTATAATGTGTGTCTGTTGTGTATGGATGTGTACAGTAACATATTAGAATGTGTCTGTTGTGTATGGATGTGTACAGTACAATATTAGAATGTGTCTGTTGTGTATGGATGTGTACAGTAACATATTAGAATGTGTCTGTTGTGTATGGATCTGTACAGTACCATATTAGAATGTGTGATGGATGTGTACAGTAACATATTAGAATGTTGCTGTTGTGTATGGATGTGTACAGTACCATATTAGAATATGTCCTGTTGTGTATGGATGTGTACAGTACCATATTAGAATGTGTGTCTGTTGTGGATGGATGCTACAGTGCCATACTAGAATGTGTGTCTGTTCTGTATGGATGTGTACAGTACCATATTAGATTGTGTCTGTTGTGTATGGATGTGTACAGTAATATATTAGAATGTTTCTGTTGTGTATGGTTGTGTACAGTAACATATTAGAATGTGTCTGTTTTGTATGGATCTGTACAGTACCATATTAGAATGTGTCTGTTGTGTATGGATCTGTACAGTACCATATTAGAATGTGTCTGTTGTGTATGGATGTGTACAGTAACATATTAGAATGTGTCTGTTGTGTATGGATGTGTTTCAGAACCATATTAGAATGTGTCTGTTGTGTATGGATGTGTACAGTAACATATTAGAATGTGTCTGTTGTGTATGGTTGTGTACAGTAACATATTAGAATTTGTTTGTTGTGTATGAGTGTGTACAGCACCATATTAGAATGTGTCTGTTGTGTATGGATGTGTACAGTACCATATTAGAATGTATGTCTGCTGTGTATGGATGTGTACAGTACCATATTAGAATGTGTGTCTGTTGTGTATGGATGTGTACAGTACATTATTAGAATGTTTCTGTTGTGTGTGGATCTGTACAGTAACATATTATAATGTGTCTCTTGTGTGTGGATGTGTACACTAACATATTATAATGTGTCTGTTGTGTATGGATGTGTACAGTAACATATTAGAATGTGTCTGTTGTGTATGGATGTGTACAGTAACATATTAGAATGTGTCTGTTGTGTGTGGATCTGTACAGTAACATATTATAATGTGTCTGTTGTGTATGGATGTGTACAGTAACATATTAGAATGTGTCTGTTGTGTATGGATGTGTACAGTAACATATTAGAATGTGTCTGTTGTTTATGGATGTGCATTAGAATGTGTCTGTTGTGTATGGATGTGTACAGTACCATATTAGAATGGTTCTGTTGTGTATGGATGTGTACAGTAATATATTAGAATGTGTCTGTTCTGTATGGATGTGTACAGTAACATATTAGAATGTGTCTGTTGTGTATGGATCTGTACAGTAACATATTAGAATGTGTCTGTTGTGTATGGATGTGTACAGTAACATATTAGAATGTGTCTGTTGTGTGTGGGTCTGTACAGTAACATATTATAATGTGTCTGTTGTGTATGGATGTGTACAGTAACATATTAGAATGTGTCTGTTGTGTATGGATGTGTACAGTAACATATTAGAATGTGTCTGTTGTTTATGGATGTGCACAGTACCATATTAGAATGTGTCTGTTGTGTATGGATGTGTACAGTACCATATTAGAATGTGTCTGTTGTGTATGGATGTGTACAGTACCATATTAGAATGTGTGTCTGTTGTGTATGGATGTGTACAGTACCATATTAGAATGTGTCTGTTGTGTATGGATGTGTACAGTATCATATTAGAATGTGTCTGTTCTGTATGGGTGTGTACAGTAACATATTAGAATGTGTCTGTTGTGTATGGATGTGTACAGTAACATATTAGAATGTGTCTGTTGTGTATGGATCTGTACAGTAACATATTAGAATGTGTCTGTTGTGTATGGATGTGTACAGCACCATATTATAATGTGTGGCTGTTGTGTATGGATGTGTACAGTAACATATTAGAATGTGTCTGTTGTGTATGGATGTGTACAGTACCATATTAGAATGTGTCTGTTGTGTATGGATGTGTACAGTAACATATTAGAATGTGTCTGTTGTGTATGGATGTGTACAGTACCGTATTAGAATGTGTCTGTTGTGTATGGATGTGTACAGTAACATATTAGAATGTGTCTGTTGTGTATGGATGTGTACAGTACCATATTAGAATGTGTCTGTTGTGTATGGATGTGTACAGTACCATATTAGAATGGTTCTGTTGTGTATGGATGTGTACAGTAATATATTAGAATGTGTCTGTTCTGTATGGATGTGTACAGTAACATATTAGAATGTGTCTGTTGTGTATGGATCTGTACAGTAACATATTAGAATGTGTCTGTTGTGTATGGATGTGTACAGTAACATTTTAGAATGTGTCTGTTGTGTGTGGATGTGTACAGCACCATATTATAATGTGTGTCTGTTGTGTATGGATGTGTACAGCACCATATTAGAACTTGTGTCTGTTGTGTATGGATGTGTACAGTACCATATTAGAATGTGTCTGTTGTGTATTGATGTGTACAGTATCATATTAGAATGTGTCTGTTGTGTATGGATGTGTACAGTACAATATTAGAATGTGTCTGTTGTGTATGGATGTGTACAGTAACATATTAGAATGTGTCTGTTGTGTATGGATCTCTACAGTACCATATTAGAATGTGTCTGTTGTGTATGGATGTGTACAGTAACATATTAGAATGTGTCTGTTGTGTATGGATGTGTACAGTACCATATTAGAATATGTCCTGTTGTGTATGGATCTGTACAGTGCCATACTAGAATGTGTGTCTGTTGTGTATGGATCTGTACAGTACCATATTAGAATGTGTCTGTTGTGTATGGATGTGTACAGCACCATATTATAATGTGTGGCTGTTGTGTATGGATGTGTACAGTAACATATTAGAATGTGTCTGTTGTGTATTGATGTGTACAGTAATATATTAGAATGTGTCTGTTGTGTATGGTTGTGTACAGTACCATATTAGAATGTGTCTGTTGTGTATGGATGTGTACAGTACCATATTAGAATGTGTCTGTTGTGTATGGATCTGTACAGTACCATATTAGAATGTGTCTGTTGTGTATGGATGTGTACAGTAACATATTAGAATGTGTCTGTTGTGTATGGATGTGTACAGTACCATATTAGAATGTGTCTGTTGTGTATGGATGTGTACAGTACCATATTAGAATGTGTCTGTTGTGTATGGATGTGTACAGTAACATATTAGAATGTGTCTGTTGTGTATGGATGTGTACAGTAACATATTAGAATGTGTCTGTTGTGTGTGGGTCTGTACAGTAACATATTATAATGTGTCTGTTGTGTATGGATGTGTACAGTAACATATTATAATGTGTCTGTTGTGTATGGATGTGTACAGTAACATATTAGAATGTGTCTGTTGTTTATGGATGTGCATTAGAATGTGTCTGTTGTGTATGGATGTGTACAGTACCATATTAGAATGGTTCTGTTGTGTATGGATGTGTACAGTAATATATTAGAATGTGTCTGTTCTGTATGGATGTGTACAGTAACATATTAGAATGTGTCTGTTGTGTATGGATCTGTACAGTAACATATTAGAATGTGTCTGTTGTGTATGGATGTGTACAGTAACATATTAGAATGTGTCTGTTGTGTGTGGATCTGTACAGTAACATATTATAATGTGTCTGTTGTGTATGGATGTGTACAGTAACATATTATAATGTGTCTGTTGTGTATGGATGTGTACAGTAACATATTAGAATGTGTCTGTTGTGTATGGATGTGTACAGTACCATATTAGAATGTGTCTGTTGTGTATGGATGTGTACAGCACCATATTAGAACGTGTGTTTGTTGTGTATGGATGTGTACAGTACCATATTAGAATGTGTCTGTTGTGTATGGATGTGTACAGTATCATATTAGAATGTGTCTGTTGTGTATGGATGTGTACAGTAACATATTAGAATGTGTCTGTTGTGTATGGATGTGTACAGTACCATATTAGAATGTGTCTGTTGTGTATGGGTGTGTACAGTAACATATTAGAATGTGTCTGTTGTGTATGGATGTGTACAGTAACATATTAGAATGTGTCTGTTTTGTTTGGATCTGTACAGTAACATATTAGAATGTGTCTGTTGTGTATGGATCTGTACAGTACCATATTAGAATGTGTCTGTTGTGTATGGATGTGTTCAGTAACATATTATAATGTGTCTGTTGTGTATGGATGTGTACAGTAACATATTAGAATGTGTCTGTTGTGTATGGGTGTGTACAGTACCATATTAGAATGTGTCTGTTGTGTATGGATGTGCACAGTAACATATTAGAATGTGTCTGTTGTGTATGGATGTGTACAGTACCATATTAGAATGTGCCTGTTGTGTATGGATGTGTACACTACCATATTAGAATGTGTCTGTTGTGTATGGATGTGTACAGTACCATATTAGAATGTGTCTGTTGTGTATGGATGTGTACAGTAACATATTAGAATGTGTCTGTTGTGTATGGTTGTGTACAGTAACATATTAGAATGTGTCTGTTGTGTATGGATCTGTACAGTACCATATTAGAATGTGTCTGTTGTGTATGGATCTGTACAGTACCATATTAGAATGTGTCTGTTGTGTATGGATGTGTACAGTAACATATTAGAATGTGTCTGTTGTGTATGGATCTGTACAGTAACATATTAGAATGTGTCTGTTGTGTATGGATGTGTACAGTAACATATTAGAATGTGTCTGTTGTGTGTGGATCTGTACAGTAACATATTATAATGTGTCTGTTGTGTATGGATGTGTACAGTAACATATTAAAATGTGTCTGTTGTGTATTGATGTGTACAGTAACATATTGTAATGTGTGTCTGTTGTGTATGGATGTGTACAGCACCATATTAGAACGTGTGTCTGTTGTGTATGGATGTGTACAGTACCATATTAGAATGTGTCTGTTGTGTATGGATGTGTACAGTACCATATTAGAATGTGTCTGTTGTGTATGGATGTGTACAGTATCATATTAGAATGTGTCTGTTGTGTATGGATGTGTACAGCACCATATTATAATGTGTGTCTGTTGTGTATGGATGTGTACAGCACCATATTAGAACGTGTGTTTGTTGTGTATGGATGTGTACAGTACCATATTAGAATGTGTCTGTTGTGTATGGATGTGTACAGTATCATATTAGAATGTGTCTGTTGTGTATGGATGTGTACAGTACCATATTAGAATGTGTCTGTTGTGTATGGATGTGTACAGTACCATATTAGAATATGTCCTGTTGTGTATGGATGTGTACAGTGCCATACTAGAATGTGTGTCTGTTGTGTATGGATGTGTACAGTACCATATTAGAATGTGTCTGTTGTGTATGGATGTGTACAGTAAAATATTAGAATGTGTCTGTTGTGTATGGTTGTGTACAGTAACATATTAGAATGTGTCTGTTGTGTATGGATCTGTACAGTACCATATTAGAATGTGTCTTTTGTGTATGGATGTGTACAGTACCATATTAGAATGTGTCTGTTGTGTATGGATGTGTACAGTAACATATTATAATGTGTGTCTGTTGTGTATGGATGCGTACAGCACCATATTAGAACGTATGTCTGTTGTGTATGGATGTGTACAGTACCATATTAGAATGTGTCTGTTGTGTATGGATGTGTACAGTAACATATTAGAATGTGTCTGTTGTGTATGGATGTGTACAGTACCATATTAGAATGTGTCTGTTGTGTATGGATCTGTACAGTACCATATTAGAATGTGTCTGTTGTGTATGGATGTGTACAGTAACATATTAGAATGTGTCTGTTGTGTATGGATCTGTACAGTAACATATTAGAATGTGTCTGTTGTGTATGGATGTGTACAGTAACATATTAGAATGTGTCTGTTGTGTGTGGATCTGTACAGTAACATATTATAATGTGTCTGTTGTGTATGGATGTGTACAGTAACATATTATAATGTGTCTGTTGTGTATGGATGTGTACAGTAACATATTGTAATGTGTGTCTGTTGTGTATGGATGTGTACAGCACCATATTAGAATGTGTGTCTGTTGTGTATGGATGTGTACAGTACCATATTAGAATGTGTCTGTTGTGTATGGATGTGTACAGTACCATATTAGAATGTGTCTGTTGTGTATGGATGTGTACAGTAACATATTAGAATGTGTCTGTTGTGTATGGATGTGTACAGCACCATATTATAATGTGTGTCTGTTGTGTATGGATGTGTACAGCACCATATTAGAACGTGTGTTTGTTGTGTATGGATGTGTACAGTACCATATTAGAATGTGTCTGTTGTGTATGGATGTGTACAGTATCATATTAGAATGTGTCTGTTGTGTATGGGTGTGTATAGTAACATATTAGAATGTGTCTGTTGTGTATGGATGTGTACAGTACCATATTAGAATATGTCCTGTTGTGTATGGATGTGTACAGTGCCATACTAGAATGTGTGTCTGTTGTGTATAGATGTGTACAGTACCATATTAGAATGTGTCTGTTGTGTATGGATGTGTACAGTAAAATATTAGAATGTGTCTGTTGTGTATGGTTGTGTACAGTAACATATTAGAATGTGTCTGTTGTGTATGGATCTGTACAGTACCATATTAGAATGTGTCTGTTGTGTATGGATCTGTACAGTACCATATTAGAATGTGTCTGTTGTGTATGGATGTGTACAGTAACATATTGTAATGTGTGTCTGTTGTGTATGGATGTGTACAGCACCATATTAGAACGTGTGTCTGTTGTGTATGGATGTGTACAGTACCATATTAGAATGTGTCTGTTGTGTATGGATGTGTACAGCACCATATTATAATGTGTGTCTGTTGTGTATGGATGTGTACAGCACCATATTAGAACGTGTGTTTGTTGTGTATGGATGTGTACAGTAACATATTACAATGTGTCTGTTGTGTATGGATGTGTACAGTATCATATTAGAATGTGTCTGTTGTGTATGGGTGTGTATAGTAACATATTAGAATGTGTCTGTTGTGTATGGATGTGTACAGTACCATATTAGAATATGTCCTGTTGTGTATGGATGTGTCCAGTGCCATATTAGAATGTGTCTGTTGTGTATGGATGTGTACAGTACCATATTAGAATGTGTCTGTTGTGTATGGATGTGTACAGTAATATATTAGAATGTGTCTGTTGTGTATGGTTGTGTACAGTAACATATTAGAATGTGTCTGTTGTGTATGGATCTGTACAGTACCATATTAGAATGTGTCTGTTGTGTATGGATCTGTACAGTACCATATTAGAATGTGTCTGTTGTGTATGGATCTGTACAGTACCATATTAGAATGTGTCTGTTGTGTATGGATGTGTACAGTAACATATTAGAATGTGTCTGTTGTGTATGGATCTGTACAGTAACATATTAGAATGTGTATGTTGTGTATGGATGTGTACAGTAACATATTAGAATGTGTCTGTTGTGTGTGGATCAGTACAGTAACATATTATAATGTGTCTGTTAGGTATGGATGTGTACAGTAACATATTATAATGTGTCTGTTGTGTATTGATGTGTACAGTAACATATTGTAATGTGTGTCTGTTGTGTATGGATGTGTACAGCACCATATTAGAACGTGTGTCTGTTGTGTATGGATGTGTACAGTACCATATTAGAATGTGTCTGTTGTGTATGGATGTGTACAGTACCATATTAGAATGTGTCTGTTGTGTATGGATGTGTACAGTATCATATTAGAATGTGTCTGTTGTGTATGGATGTGTACAGCACCATATTATAATGTGTGTCTGTTGTGTATGGATGTGTACAGCACCATATTAGAACGTGTGTTTGTTGTGTATGGATGTGTACAGTACCATATTAGAATGTGTCTGTTGTGTATGGATGTGTACAGTATCATATTAGAATGTGTCTGTTGTGTATGGGTGTGTATAGTAACATATTAGAATGTGTCTGTTGTGTATGGATGTGTACAGTACCATATTAGAATATGTCCTGTTGTGTATGGATGTGTCCAGTGCCATACTAGAATGTGTGTCTGTTGTGTATGGATGTGTACAGTACCATATTAGAATGTGTCTGTTGTGTATGGATGTGTACAGTAAAATATTAGAATGTGTCTGTTGTGTATGGTTGTGTACAGTAACATATTAGAATGTGTCTGTTGTGTATGGATCTGTACAGTACCATATTAGAATGTGTCTGTTGTGTATTGATCTGTACAGTACCATATTAGAATGTGTCTGTTGTGTATGGATGTGTACAGCACCATATTATAATGTGTGGCTGTTGTGTATGGATCTGTACAGTACCATATTAGAATGTGTCTGTCGTGTATGGATGTGTACAGTATCATATTAGAATGTGTCTGTTGTGTATGGATGTGTACAGTAACATATTAGAATGTGTCTGTTGTGTATGGATGTGTACAGTACCATATTAGAATGTGTCTGTTGTGTATGGATGTGTACAGTACCATATTAGAATGTGTCTGTTGTGTATGGATGTGTACAGTATCATATTAGAATGTGTCTGTTGTGTATGGATGTGTACAGTAACATATTAGAATGTGTCTGTTGTGTATGGATGTGTACAGTACCATATTAGAATATGTCTGTTGTGTATGGATGTGTACAGTAACATATTAGAATGTGTCTGTTGTGTATGGCTGTGTACAGTAACATATTAGAATGTGTCTGTTGTGTGTGGATCTGTACAGTACCATATTAGAATGTGTCTGTTGTGTATGGATCTGTACAGTACCATATTACAATGTGTCTGTTGTGTATGGATGTGTACATTACCATATTAGAATGTGTCTGTTGTGTATGGATGTGTACAGTATCATATTAGAATGTGTCTGTTGTGTATGGATGTGTACAGTAACATATTAGAATGTGTCTGTTGTGTATGGATGTGTACAGTACCATATTAGAATGTGTCTGTTGTGTATGGATCTGTACAGTACCATATTAGAATGTGTCTGTTGTGTATATATGTGTACAGTAACATATTAGAATGTGTCTGTTGTGTATGGATGTGTACAGTACCATATTAGAATATGTCCTGTTGTGTATGGATGTGTACAGTACCATATTAGAATGTGTGTCTGTTGTGTATGGATGTGTACAGTGCCATACTAGAATGTGTGTCTGTTGTGTATGGATGTGTACAGTACCATATTAGAATGTGTCTGTTGTGTATGGATGTGTACAGTATCATATTAGAATGTGTCTGTTGTGTATGGATGTGTACAGTAACATATTAGAATGTGTCTGTTGTGTATGGATCTGTACAGTACCATATTACAATGTGTCTGTTGTGTATGGATGTGTACAGTAACATATTAGAATGTGTCTGTTGTGTATGGATGTGTACAGTACCATATTAGAATGTGTCTGTTGTGTATGGATGTGTACAGTAACATATTAGAATGTGTTTGTTGTGTTTGAGTGTGTACAGCACCATATTAGAATGTGTCTGTTGTGTATGGATGTGTACAGCACCATATTAGAATGTGTCTGTTGTGTATGGATGTGTACAGTAACATATTAGAATGTGTCTTTTGTGTATGGATGTGTACAGTACCATATTAGAATGTGTCTGTTGTGTATGGATGTGTACAGTAACATATTAGAATGTGTCTGTTGTGTATGGATGTGTACAGTACCATATTAGAATGTGTCTGTTGTGTATGGATGTGTACAGTAACATATTAGAATGTGTCTGTTGTGTATGGATGTGTACAGTAACATATTAGAATGTGTCTGTTTTGTATGGATCTGTACAGTAACATATTAGAATGTGTCTGTTGTGTATGGATCTGTACAGTACCATATTAGAATGTGTCTGTTGTGTATGGATGTGTACAGTAACATATTATAATGTGTCTGTTGTGTATGGATGTGTACAGTAACATATTAGAATGTGTCTGTTGTGTATGGGTGTGTACAGTACCATATTAGAATGTGTCTGTTGTGTATGGATGTGCACAGTAACATATTAGAATGTGTCTGTTGTGTATGGATGTGTACAGTACCATATTAGAATGTGCCTGTTGTGTATGGATGTGTACAGTAACATATTAGAATGTGTCTGTTGTGTATGGATGTGTACAGTACCATATTAGAATGTGACCTGTTGTGTATGGATGTGTACAGTACCATATTAGAATGTGTGTCTGTTGTGTATGGATGTGTACAGTACCATATTAGAATGTGTGTCTGTTGTGTATGGATGTGTACAGTACCATATTAGAATGTGTCTGTTGTGTATGGATGTGTACAGTATCATATTAGAATGTGTCTGTTGTGTATGGATGTGTACAGTAACATATTAGAATGTGTCTGTTGTGTATGGATCTGTACAGTACCATATTACAATGTGTCTGTTGTGTATGGATGTGTACAGTAACATATTAGAATGTGTCTGTTGTGTATGGATGTGTACAGTACCATATTAGAATGTGTCTGTTGTGTATGGATGTGTACAGTAACATATTAGAATGTGTCTGTTGTGTATGGTTGTGTACAGTAACATATTAGAATGTGTTTGTTGTGTTTGAGTGTGTACAGCACCATATTAGAATGTGTCTGTTGTGTATGGATGTGTACAGCACCATATTAGAATGTGTCTGTTGTGTATGGATGTGTACAGTAACATATTAGAATGTGTCTTTTGTGTATGGATGTGTACAGTACCATATTAGAATGTGTCTGTTGTGTATGGATGTGTACAGTAACATATTAGAATGTGTCTGTTGTGTATGGATGTGTACAGTACCATATTAGAATGTGTCTGTTGTGTATGGATGTGTACAGTAACATATTAGAATGTGTCTGTTGTGTATGGATGTGTACAGTAACATATTAGAATGTGTCTGTTGTGTGTGGATCTGTACAGTAACATATTAGAATGTGTCTGTTGTGTATGGATCTGTACAGTACCATATTAGAATGTGTCTGTTGTGTATGGATGTGTACAGTAACATATTATAATGTGTCTGTTGTGTATGGATGTGTACAGTAACATATTAGAATGTGTCTGTTGTGTATGGATGTGTACAGTACCATATTAGAATGTGTCTGTTGTGTATGGATGTGTACAGTACCATATTAGAATGTGCCTGTTGTGTATGGATGTGTACACTACCATATTAGAATGTGTCTGTTGTGTATGGATGTGTACAGTACCATATTAGAATGTGTCTGTTGTGTATGTATGTGTACAGTAACATATTAGAATGTGTCTGTTGTGTATGGTTGTGTACAGTAACATATTAGAATGTGTCTGTTGTGTATGGATCTGTACAGTACCATATTAGAATGTGTCTGTTGTGTATGGATCTGTACAGTACCATATTAGAATGTGTCTGTTGTGTATGGATGTGTACAGTAACATATTAGAATGTGTCTGTTGTGTATGGATGTGTACACTACCATATTAGAATGTGTCTGTTGTGTATGGATGTGTACAGTAACATATTAGAATGTGTCTGTTGTGTATGGTTGTGTACAGTAACATATTAGAATGTGTCTGTTGTGTATGGATGTGTACAGCACCATATTAGAATGTGTCTGTTGTGTATGGATGTGTACAGCACCATATTATAATGTGTGGCTGTTGTGTATGGATGTGTACAGTAACATATTAGAATGTGTCTGTTGTGTATTGATGTGTACAGTAATATATTAGAATGTGTCTGTTGTGTATGGTTGTGTACAGCAACATATTAGAATGTGTCTGTTGTGTATGGATCTGTACAGTACCATATTAGAATGTGTGTCTGTTGTGTATGGATGTGTACAGCACCATATTAGAACGTATGTCTGTTGTGTATGGATGCGTACAGCACCATATTGTAATGTGTGTCTATTGTGTATGGATGTGTACAGCACCATATTAGAACGTGTGTCTGTTGTGTATGGATGTGTACAGTACCATATTAGAATGTGTCTGTTGTATGGATGTGTACAGTATCATATTAGAATGTGTCTGTTGTGTATGGATGTGTACAGTAGCATATTAGAATGTGTCTGTTGTGTATGGATGTGTACAGTACCATATTAGAATGTGTCTGTTGTGTATGGATGTGTACAGTACCATATTAGAATGTGTGTCTGTTGTGTATGGATGTGTACAGCACCATATTATAATGTGTGTCTGTTGTGTATGGATGTGTAGAGCACCATATTATAATGTGTGTCTAATGTGTATGGATGTGTACAGCACCATATTAGAACGTGTGTCTGTTGTGTATGGATGTGTACAGTACCATATTAGAATGTGTCTGTTGTATGGATGTGTACAGTAACATATTAGAATGTGTCTGTTGTGTATGGATGTGTACAGTACCATATTAGAAATTGTCCTGTTGTGTATGGATGTGTACAGTACCATATTAGAATGTGTGTCTGTTGTGTATGGTTGTGTACAGTAACATATTAGAATGTGTCTGTTGTATGGATGTGTACAGTATCATATTAGAATGTGTCTGTTGTGTATGGATGTGTACAGTAGCATATTAGAATGTGTCTGTTGTGTATGGATGTGTACAGTACCATATTAGAAATTGTCCTGTTGTGTATTGTTGTGTACAGTAACATATTAGAATGTGTCTGTTGTATGGATGTGTATAGTATCATATTAGAATGTGTCTGTTGTGTATGGATGTGTACAGTAGCATATTAGAATGTGTCTGTTGTGTATGGATGTGTACAGTACCATATTAGAATGTGTCTGTTGTGTATGGATGTGTACAGTACCATATTAGAACGTGTGTCTGTTGTGTATGGATGTGTACAGTACCATATTAGAATGTGTCTGTTGTGATGGATGTGTACAGTATCATATTAGAATGTGTCTGTTGTGTATGGATGTTTACAGTATCATATTAGAATGTGTCTGTTGTGTATGGATGTGTACAGTAGCATATTAGAATGTGTCTGTTGTGTATGGATGTGTACAGTACCATATTAGAATGTGTGTCTGTTGTGTATGGATGTGTACAGCACCATATTATAATGTGTGTCTGTTGTGTATGGATGTGTAGAGCACCATATTATAATGTGTGTCTAATGTGTATGGATGTGTACAGCACCATATTAGAACGTGTGTCTGTTGTGTATGGATGTGTACAGTACCATATTAGAATGTGTCTGTTGTATGGATGTGTACAGTAACATATTAGAATGTGTCTGTTGTGTATGGATGTGTACAGTACCATATTAGAAATTGTCCTGTTGTGTATGGATGTGTACAGTACCATATTAGAATGTGTGTCTGTTGTGTATGGATGTGTACAGTGCCGTACTAGAATGTGTGTCTGTTGTGTATGGATGTGTACAGCACCATATTATAATGTGTGGCTGTTGTGTATGGATGTGTACAGTAACATATTAGAATGTGTCTGTTGTGTATTGATGTGTACAGTAATATATTAGAATGTGTCTGTTGTGTATGGTTGTGTACAGTAACATATTAGAATGTGTCTGTTGTGTATGGATCTGTACAGTACCATATTAGAATGTGTGTCTGTTGTGTATGGATGTGTACAGCACCATATTATAATGTGTTTCTGTTGTGTATGGATGTGTAGAGCACCATATTATAATGTGTGTCTGTTGTGTATGGATGTGTACAGTAACATATTAGAATGTGTCTGTTGTGTATGGATGTGTACAGTACAATATTAGAATGTGTCTGTTGTGTATGGATGTGTACAGTAACATATTAGAATGTGTCTGTTGTGTATGGATCTGTACAGTACCATATTAGAATGTGTATGGATGTGTACAGTAACATATTAGAATGTTGCTGTTGTGTATGGATGTGTACAGTACCATATTAGAATATGTCCTGTTGTGTATGGATGTGTACAGTACCATATTAGAATGTGTGTCTGTTGTGGATGGATGTGTACAGTGCCATACTAGAATGTGTGTCTGTTCTGTATGGATCTGTACAGTACCATATTAGAATGTGTCTGTTGTGTATGGATGTGTACAGTAACATATTAGAATGTGTCTGTTGTGTATGGATGTGTACACTACCATATTAGAATGTGTCTGTTGTGTATGGATGTGTACAGTAACATATTAGAATGTGTCTGTTGTGTATGGTTGTGTACAGTAACATATTAGAATGTGTCTGTTGTGTATGGATGTGTACAGCACCATATTAGAATGTGTCTGTTGTGTATGGATGTGTACAGCACCATATTATAATGTGTGGCTGTTGTGTATGGATGTGTACAGTAACATATTAGAATGTGTCTGTTGTGTATTGATGTGTACAGTAATATATTAGAATGTGTCTGTTGTGTATGGTTGTGTACAGTAACATATCAGAATGTGTCTGTTGTGTATGGATCTGTACAGTACCATATTAGAATGTGTGTCTGTTGTGTATGGATGTGTACAGCACCATATTATAATGTGTTTCTGTTGTGTATGGATGTGTAGAGCACCATATTGTAATGTGTGTCTATTGTGTATGGATGTGTACAGCACCATATTAGAACGTGTGTCTGTTGTGTATGGATGTGTACAGTACCATATTAGAATGTGTCTGTTGTATGGATGTGTACAGTATCATATTAGAATGTGTCTGTTGTGTATGGATGTGTACAGTAGCATATTAGAATGTGTCTGTTGTGTATGGATGTGTACAGTACCATATTAGAATGTGTCTGTTGTGTATGGATGTGTACAGTACCATATTAGAATGTGTGTCTGTTGTGTATGGATGTGTACAGCACCATATTATAATGTGTGTCTGTTGTGTATGGATGTGTAGAGCACCATATTATAATGTGTGTCTAATGTGTATGGATGTGTACAGCACCATATTAGAACGTGTGTCTGTTGTGTATGGATGTGTACAGTACCATATTAGAATGTGTCTGTTGTGTATGGATGTGTACAGTAACATATTAGAATGTGTCTGTTGTGTATGGATGTGTACAGTACCATATTAGAAATTGTCCTGTTGTGTATGGATGTGTACAGTACCATATTAGAATGTGTGTCTGTTGTGTATGGTTGTGTACAGTAACATATTAGAATGTGTCTGTTGTATGGATGTGTACAGTATCATATTAGAATGTGTCTGTTGTGTATGGATGTGTACAGTAGCATATTAGAATGTGTCTGTTGTGTATGGATGTGTACAGTACCATATTAGAAATTGTCCTGTTGTGTATTGTTGTGTACAGTAACATATTAGAATGTGTCTGTTGTATGGATGTGTATAGTATCATATTAGAATGTGTCTGTTGTGTATGGATGTGTACAGTAGCATATTAGAATGTGTCTGTTGTGTATGGATGTGTACAGTACCATATTAGAATGTGTCTGTTGTGTATGGATGTGTACAGTACCATATTAGAACGTGTGTCTGTTGTGTATGGATGTGTACAGTACCATATTAGAATGTGTCTGTTGTATGGATGTGTACAGTATCATATTAGAATGTGTCTGTTGTGTATGGATGTGTACAGTATCATATTAGAATGTGTCTGTTGTGTATGGATGTGTACAGTAGCATATTAGAATGTGTCTGTTGTGTATGGATGTGTACAGTACCATATTAGAATGTGTGTCTGTTGTGTATGGATGTGTACAGCACCATATTATAATGTGTGTCTGTTGTGTATGGATGTGTAGAGCACCATATTATAATGTGTGTCTAATGTGTATGGATGTGTACAGCACCATATTAGAACGTGTGTCTGTTGTGTATGGATGTGTACAGTACCATATTAGAATGTGTCTGTTGTATGGATGTGTACAGTAACATATTAGAATGTGTCTGTTGTGTATGGATGTGTACAGTACCATATTAGAAATTGTCCTGTTGTGTATGGATGTGTACAGTACCATATTAGAATGTGTGTCTGTTGTGTATGGATGTGTACAGTGCCGTACTAGAATGTGTGTCTGTTGTGTATGGATGTGTACAGCACCATATTATAATGTGTGGCTGTTGTGTATGGATGTGTACAGTAACATATTAGAATGTGTCTGTTGTGTATTGATGTGTACAGTAATATATTAGAATGTGTCTGTTGTGTATGGTTGTGTACAGTAACATATTAGAATGTGTCTGTTGTGTATGGATCTGTACAGTACCATATTAGAATGTGTGTCTGTTGTGTATGGATGTGTACAGCACCATATTATAATGTGTTTCTGTTGTGTATGGATGTGTAGAGCACCATATTATAATGTGTGTCTGTTGTGTATGGATGTGTACAGTAACATATTAGAATGTGTCTGTTGTGTATGGATGTGTACAGTACAATATTAGAATGTGTCTGTTGTGTATGGATGTGTACAGTAACATATTAGAATGTGTCTGTTGTGTATGGATCTGTACAGTACCATATTAGAATGTGTATGGATGTGTACAGTAACATATTAGAATGTTGCTGTTGTGTATGGATGTGTACAGTACCATATTAGAATATGTCCTGTTGTGTATGGATGTGTACAGTACCATATTAGAATGTGTGTCTGTTGTGGATGGATGTGTACAGTGCCATACTAGAATGTGTGTCTGTTCTGTATGGATGTGTACAGTACCATATTAGATTGTGTCTGTTGTGTATGGATGTGTACAGTAATATATTAGAATGTTTCTGTTGTGTATGGTTGTGTACAGTAACATATTAGAATGTGTCTGTTTTGTATGGATCTGTACAGTACCATATTAGAATGTGTCTGTTGTGTATGGATCTGTACAGTACCATATTAGAATGTGTCTGTTGTGTATGGATGTGTACAGTAACATATTAGAATGTGTCTGTTGTGTATGGATGTGTTTCAGAACCATATTAGAATGTGTCTGTTGTGTATGGATGTGTACAGTAACATATTAGAATGTGTCTGTTGTGTATGGTTGTGTACAGTAACATATTAGAATTTGTTTGTTGTGTATGAGTGTGTACAGCACCATATTAGAATGTGTCTGTTGTGTATGGATGTGTACAGTACCATATTAGAATGGTTCTGTTGTGTATGGATGTGTACAGTAATATATTAGAATGTGTCTGTTCTGTATGGATGTGTACAGTAACATATTAGAATGTGTCTGTTGTGTATGGATCTGTACAGTAACATATTAGAATGTGTCTGTTGTGTATGGATGTGTACAGTAACATATTAGAATGTGTCTGTTGTGTGTGGATCTGTACAGTAACATATTATAATGTGTCTGTTGTGTATGGATGTGTACAGTAACATATTATAATGTGTCTGTTGTGTATGGATGTGTACAGTAACATATTAGAATGTGTCTGTTGTGTATGGATGTGTACAGTACCATATTAGAATGTGTCTGTTGTGTATGGATGTGTACAGTACCATATTAGAATGTGTCTGTTGTGTATGGATGTGTACAGTACCATATTAGAATGTGTGTCTGTTGTGTATGGATGTGTACAGTACCATATTAGAATGTGTCTGTTGTGTATGGATGTGTACAGTATCATATTAGAATGTGTCTGTTCTGTATGGGTGTGTACAGTAACATATTAGAATGTGTCTGTTGTGTATTTATGTGTACAGTAACATATTAGAATGTGTCTTGTGTATGGATATGTACAGTAACAATATTAGAATGTGTCTGTTGTGTATGGATGTGTACAGCACCATATTATAATGTGTGGCTGTTGTGTATGGATGTGTACAGTAACATATTAGAATCTGTCTGTTGTGTATGGATGTGTACAGTACCATATTAGAATGTGTCTGTTGTGTATGGATGTGTACAGTAACATGTTAGAATGTGTCTGTTGTGTATGGATGTGTACAGTACCGTATTAGAATGTGTCTGTTGTGTATGGATGTGTACAGTAACATATTAGAATGTGTCTGTTGTGTATGGATGTGTACAGTAACATATTAGAATGTGTCTGTTGTGTATGAGTGTGTACAGTACCATATTAGAATGTGTGTCTGTTGTGTATGGATGTGCACAGTACCATATTAGAATGTGTGTCTGTTGTGTATGGATGTGTACAGTACCATATTAGAATGTGTCTTTTGTGTATGGATGTGTACAGTATCATATTAGAATGTGTCTGTTGTGTATGGATGTGTACAGTAACATATTAGAATGTGTCTGTTGTGTATGGCTGTGTACAGTGCCATATTAGAATGGGTCTGTTGTGTATGGATGTGTAGAGTACCATATTAGAATGTGTATGTTGTGTATGGATGTGTACAGTAACATATTAGAATGTGTCTGTTGTGTATGGATGTGTACAGTACCATATTAGAATGTGTCTGTTGTGTATGGATCTGTACAGTAACATATTAGAATGTGTCTGTTGTGTATGGATGTGTACAGTAACATATTAGAATGTGTCTGTTGTGTGTGGGTCTGTACAGTAACATATTATAATGTGTCTGTTGTGTATGGATGTGTACAGTAACATATTATAATGTGTCTGTTGTGTATGGATGTGTACAGTAACATATTAGAATGTGTCTGTTGTTTATGGATGTGCACAGTACCATATTAGAATGTGTCTGTTGTGTATGGATGTGTACAGTACCATATTAGAATGTGTCTGTTGTGTATGGATGTGTACAGTACCATATTAGAATGGGTGTCTGTTGTGTATGGATGTGTACAGTACCATATTAGAATGTGTCTGTTGTGTATGGATGTGTACAGTATCATATTAGAATGTGTCTGTTCTGTATGGGTGTGTACAGTAACATATTAGAATGTGTCTGTTGTGTATTTATGTGTACAGTAACATATTAGAATGTGTCTTGTGTATGGATATGTACAGTAACAATATTAGAATGTGTCTGTTGTGTATGGATGTGTACAGCACCATATTATAATGTGTGGCTGTTGTGTATGGATGTGTACAGTAACATATTAGAATCTGTCTGTTGTGTATGGATGTGTACAGTACCATATTAGAATGTGTCTGTTGTGTATGGATGTGTACAGTAACATATTAGAATGTGTCTGTTGTGTATGGATGTGTACAGTACCATATTAGAATGTGTCTGTTGTGTATGGATGTGTACAGTAACATATTAGAATGTGTCTGTTGTGTATGGATGTGTACAGTAACATATTAGAATGTGTCTGTTGTGTATGAGTGTGTACAGTACCATATTAGAATGTGTGTCTGTTGTGTATGGATGTGCACAGTACCATATTAGAATGTGTGTCTGTTGTGTATGGATGTGTACAGTACCATATTAGAATGTGTCTTTTGTGTATGGATGTGTACAGTATCATATTAGAATGTGTCTGTTGTGTATGGATGTGTACAGTAACATATTAGAATGTGTCTGTTGTGTATGGCTGTGTACAGTGCCATATTAGAATGTGTCTGTTGTGTATGGATGTGTAGAGTACCATATTAGAATGTGTATGTTGTGTATGGATGTGTACAGTAACATATTAGAATGTGTCTGTTGTGTATGGATGTGTACAGTACCATATTAGAATGTGTCTGTTGTGTATGGATGTGTACAGTACCATATTAGAATGGTTGTGTTGTGTATGGATGTGTACAGTAATATATTAGAATGTGTATGTTCTGTATGGATGTGTACAGTAACATATTAGAATGTGTCTGTTGTGTATGGATATGTACAGTAACATATTAGAATGTGTCTGTTGTGTATGGATGTGTACAGTAACATTTTAGAATGTGTCTGTTGTGTGTGGATGTGTACAGCACCATATTATAATGTGTGTCTGTTGTGTATGGATGTGTACAACACCATATTAGAACTTGTGTCTGTTGTGTATGGATGTGTACAGTACCATATTAGAATGTGTCTGTTGTGTATTGATGTGTACAGTATCATATTAGAATGTGTCTGTTGTGTATGGATGTGTACAGTACAATATTAGAATGTGTCTGTTGGGTATGGATGTGTACAGTAACATATCAGAATGTGTCTGTTGGGTATGGATCTCTACAGTACCATATTAGAATGTGTCTGTTGTGTATGGATGTGTACAGTAACATATTAGAATGTGTCTGTTGTGTATGGATGTGTACAGTACCATATTAGAATATGTCCTGTTGTGTATGGATGTGTACAGTGCCATACTAGAATGTGTGTCTGTTGTGTATGGATGTGTACAGTACCATATTAGAATGTGTCTGTTGTGTATGGATGTGTACAGCACCATATTATAATGTATGGCTGTTGTGTATGGATGTGTACAGTAACATATTAGAATGTGTCTGTTGTGTATTGATGTGTACAGTAATATATTAGAATGTGTCTGTGTATGGTTGTGTACAGTAACATATTAGAATGTGTCTGTTGTGTATGGATGTGTACAGTACCATATTAGAATGTGTCTGTTGTGTATGGATCTGTACAGTACCATATTAGAATGTGTCTGTTGTGTATGGATGTGTACAGTAACATATTAGAATGTGTCTGTTGTGTATGGATGTGTACAGTACCATATTAGAATGTGTCTGTTGTGTATGGATGTGTACAGTACCATATTAGAATGTGTCTGTTGTGTATGGATGTGTACAGTACCATATTAGAATATGTCCTGTTGTGTATGGATGTGTACAGTGCCATACTAGAATGTGTGTCTGTTGTGTATGGATGTGTACAGTACCATATTAGAATGTGTCTGTTGTGTATGGATGTGTACAGTAACATATTAGAATGTGTCTGTTGTGTATGGTTGTGTACAGTAACATATTAGAATGTGTCTGTTGTGTATGGATCTGTACAGTACCATATTAGAATGTGTCTGTTGTGTATGGATCTGTACAGTACCATATTAGAATGTGTCTGTTGTGTATGGATGTGTACAGCACCATATTATAATGTGTGGCTGTTGTGTATGGATCTGTACAGTACCATATTAGAATGTGTCTGTTGTGTATGGATGTGTACAGTAACATATTAGAATGTGTCTGTTGTGTATGGTTGTGTTTCAGTACCATATTAGAATGTGTCTGTTGTGTATGGATGTGTACAGTAACATATTAGAATGTGTCTGTTGTGTATGGTTGTGTACAGTAACATATTAGAATTTGTTTGTTGTGTATGAGTGTGTACAGCACCATATTAGAATGTGTCTGTTGTGTATGGATGTGTACAATACCATATTAGAATGTGTCTGTTGTGTATGGATGTGTACAGTACCATATTAGAATGTGTGTCTGTTGTGTATGGATGTGTACAGTGCCATACTCGAATGTGTGTCTGTTGTGTATGGATGTGTACATTGCCATATTAGAATGTGTCTGTCGTGTATGGATGTGTACAGTATCATATTAGAATGTGTCTGTTGTGTATGGATGTGTACAGTAACATATTAGAATGTGTCTGTTGTGTATGGATGTGTACAGTACCATATTAGAATGTGTCTGTTGTGTATGGATGTGTACAGTACCATATTAGAATGTGTCTGTTGTGTATGGATGTGTACAGTAACATATTATAATGTGTCTGTTGTGTGTGGATGTGTACAGTAACATATTATAATGTGTCTGTTGTGTATGGATGTGTACAGTAACATATTAGAATGTGTCTGTTGTGTATGGATGTGTACAGTACCATATTAGAATGTGTCTGTTGTGTATGGATGTGTACAGTACCATATTAGAATGTGTCTGTTGTGTATGGATGTGTACAGTATCATATTAGAATGTGTCTATTGTGTATGGATGTGTACAGTAACATATTAGAATGTGTCTGTTGTGTATGGATGTGTACAGTACCATATTAGAATGTGTCTGTTGTGTATGGATGTGTACAGTAACATATTAGAATGTGTCTGTTGTGTATGGTTGTGTACAGTAACATATTAGAATGGGTCTGTTGTGTATGGATCTGTAGAGTACCATATTAGAATGTGTCTGTTGTGTATGGATCTGTACAGTACCATATTACAATGTGTCTGTTGTGTATGGATGTGTACATTACCATATTAGAATGTGTCTGTTGTGTATGGATGTGTACAGTATCATATTAGAATGTGTCTGTTGTGTATGGATGTGTACAGTAACATATTAGAATGTGTCTGTTGTGTATGGATGTGTACAGTACCATATTAGAATGTGTCTGTTGTGTATGGATGTGTACAGTACCATATTAGAATGTGTCTGTTGTGTATGGATCTGTACAGTACCATATTAGAATGTGTCTGTTGTGTATAGATGTGTACAGTAACATATTAGAATGTGTCTGTTGTGTATGGATGTGTACAGTACCATATTAGAATGTGACCTGTTGTGTATGGATGTGTACAGTACCATATTAGAATGTGTGTCTGTTGTGTATGGATGTGTACAGTGCCATACTAGAATGTGTGTCTGTTGTGTATGGATGTGTACAGTACCATATTAGAATGTGTCTGTTTTGTATGGATGTGTACAGTAAAATATTAGAATGTGTCTGTTGTGTATGGTTGTGTACAGTAACATATTAGAATGTGTCTGTTGTGTATGGATCTGTACAGTACCATATTAGAATGTGTCTGTTGTGTATGGATCTGTACAGTACCATATTAGAATGTGTCTGTTGTGTATGGATGTGTACAGTAACATATTGTAATGTGTGTCTGTTGTCTATGGATGTGTACAGCACCATATTAGAACGTGTGTCTGTTGTGTATGGATGTGTACAGTACCATATTAGAATGTGTCTGTTGTGTATGGATGTGTACAGCACCATATTATAATGTGTGTCTGTTGTGTATGGATGTGTACAGCACCATATTAGAACGTGTGTTTGTTGTGTATGGATGTGTACAGTACCATATTAGAATGTGTCTGTTGTGTATGGATGTGTACAGTAACATATTAGAATGTGTCTGTTGTGTATGGATGTGTACAGTACCATATTAGAATGTGACCTGTTGTGTATGGATGTGTACAGTACCATATTAGAATGTGTGTCTGTTGTGTATGGATGTGTACAGTGCCATACTAGAATGTGTGTCTGTTGTGTATGGATGTGTACAGTACCATATTAGAATGTGTCTGTTTTGTATGGATGTGTACAGTAAAATATTAGAATGTGTCTGTTGTGTATGGTTGTGTACAGTAACATATTAGAATGTGTCTGTTGTGTATGGATCTGTACAGTACCATATTAGAATGTGTCTGTTGTGTATGGATCTGTACAGTACCATATTAGAATGTGTCTGTTGTGTATGGATGTGTACAGTAACATATTGTAATGTGTGTCTGTTGTCTATGGATGTGTACAGCACCATATTAGAACGTGTGTCTGTTGTGTATGGATGTGTACAGTACCATATTAGAATGTGTCTGTTGTGTATGGATGTGTACAGCACCATATTATAATGTGTGTCTGTTGTGTATGGATGTGTACAGCACCATATTAGAACGTGTGTTTGTTGTGTATGGATGTGTACAGTACCATATTAGAATGTGTCTGTTGTGTATGGATGTGTACAGTATCATATTAGAATGTGTCTGTTGTGTATGGGTGTGTATAGTAACATATTAGAATGTGTCTGTTGTGTATGGATGTGTACAGTACCATATTAGAATATGTCCTGTTGTGTATGGATGTGTACAGTGCCATACTAGAATGTGTGTCTGTTGTGTATGGATGTGTACAGTACCATATTAGAATGTGTCTGTTGTGTATGGATGTGTACAGTAACATATTAGAATGTGTCTGTTGTGTATGGTTGTGTACAGTAACATATTAGAATGTGTCTGTTGTGTATGGATCTGTACAGTACCATATTAGAATGTGTCTGTTGTGTATGGATCTGTACAGTACCATATTAGAATGTGTCTGTTGTGTATGGATGTGTACAGCACCATATTATAATGTGTGGCTGTTGTGTATTGATCTGTACAGTACCATATTAGAATGTGTCTGTTGTGTATGGATGTGTACAGTAACATATTAGAATGTGTCTGTTGTGTATGGATGTGTTTCAGTACCATATTAGAATGTGTCTGTTGTGTATGGATGTGTACAGTAACATATTAGAATGTGTCTGTTGTGTATGGTTGTGTACAGTAACATATTAGAATTTGTTTGTTGTGTATGAGTGTGTACAGCACCATATTAGAATGTGTCTGTTGTGTATGGATGTGTACAATACCATATTAGAATGTGTCTGTTGTGTATGGATGTGTACAGTACCATATTAGAATGTGTGTCTGTTGTGTATGGATGTGTACAGTGCCATACTCGAATGTGTGTCTGTTGTGTATGGATGTGTACAGTACCATATTACAATGTGTCTGTTGTGTATGGATGTGTACATTACCATATTAGAATGTGTCTGTTGTGTATGGATGTGTACAGTATCATATTAGAATGTGTCTGTTGTGTATGGATGTGTACAGTAACATATTAGAATGTGTCTGTTGTGTATGGATCTGTACAGTACCATATTACAATGTGTCTGTTGTGTATGGATGTGTACATTACCATATTAGAATGTGTCTGTTGTGTATGGATCTGTACAGTACCATATTAGAATGTGTCTGTTGTGTATAGATGTGTACAGTAACATATTAGAATGTGTCTGTTGTGTATGGATGTGTACAGTACCATATTAGAATGTGACCTGTTGTGTATGGATGTGTACAGTACCATATTAGAATGTGTGTCTGTTGTGTATGGATGTGTACAGTGCCATACTAGAATGTGTGTCTGTTGTGTATGGATGTGTACAGTACCATATTAGAATGTGTCTGTTGTGTATGGATGTGTACAGTATCATATTAGAATGTGTCTGTTGTGTATGGATGTGTACAGTAACATATTAGAATGTGTCTGTTGTGTATGGATGTGTACAGTACCATATTAGAATGTGTCTGTTGTGTATGGATGTGTACAGTAATATATTAGAATGTGTCTGTTGTGTATGGTTGTGTACAGTAACATATTAGAATGTGTCTGTTGTGTATGGATCTGTAGAGTACCATATTAGAATGTGTCTGTTGTGTATGGATCTGTACAGTACCATATTACAATGTGTCTGTTGTGTATGGATGTGTACAGTAACATATTAGAATGTGTCTGTTGTGTATGGATGTGTACAGTACCATATTAGAATGTGTCTGTTGTGTATGGATGTGTACAGTAACATATTAGAATGTGTCTGTTGTGTATGGTTGTGTACAGTAACATATTAGAATGTGTTTGTTGTGTATGAGTGTGTACAGCACCATATTAGAATGTGTCTTTTGTGTATGGATGTGTACAGAACCATATTAGAATGTGTCTGTTGTGTATGGATGTGTACAGTAACATATTAGAATGTGTCTTTTGTGTATGGATGTGTACAGTACCATATTAGAATGTGTCTGTTGTGTATGGATGTGTACAGTAACATATTAGAATGTGTCTGGTGTGTATGGATGTGTACAGTACCATATTAGAATGTGTCTGTTGTGTATGGGTGTGTACAGTAACATATTAGAATGTGTCTGTTGTGTATGGATGTGTACAGTAACATATTAGAATGTGTCTGTTTTGTTTGGATCTGTACAGTAACATATTAGAATGTGTCTGTTGTGTATGGATCTGTACAGTACCATATTAGAATGTGTCTGTTGTGTATGGATGTGTACAGTAACATATTATAATGTGTCTGTTGTGTATGGATGTGTACAGTAACATATTAGAATGTGTCTGTTGTGTATGGGTGTGTACAGTACCATATTAGAATGTGTCTGTTGTGTATGGATGTGCACAGTAACATATTAGAATGTGTCTGTTGTGTATGGATGTGTACAGTACCATATTAGAATGTGCCTGTTGTGTATGGATGTGTACACTACCATATTAGAATGTGTCTGTTGTGTATGGATGTGTACAGTACCATATTAGAATGTGTCTGTTGTGTATGGATGTGTACAGTAACATATTAGAATGTGTCTGTTGTGTATGGATGTGTACAGTAACATATTAGAATGTGTCTGTTGTGTATGGATCTGTACAGTACCATATTAGAATGTGTCTGTTGTGTATGGATCTGTACAGTACCATATTAGAATGTGTCTGTTGTGTATGGATGTGTACAGTAACATATTAGAATGTGTCTGTTGTGTATGGATCTGTACAGTAACATATTAGAATGTGTATGTTGTGTATGGATGTGTACAGTAACATAGTAGAATGTGTCTGTTGTGTGTGGATCAGTACAGTAACATATTATAATGTGTCTGTTAGGTATGGATGTGTACAGTAACATATTATAATGTGTCTGTTGTGTATTGATGTGTACAGTAACATATTGTAATGTGTGTCTGTTGTGTATGGATGTGTACAGCACCATATTAGAACGTGTGTCTGTTGTGTATGGATGTGTACAGTACCATATTAGAATGTGTCTGTTGTGTATGGATGTGTACAGTACCATATTAGAATGTGTCTGTTGTGTATGGATGTGTACAGTATCATATTAGAATGTGTCTGTTGTGTATGGATGTGTACAGCACCATATTATAATGTGTGTCTGTTGTGTATGGATGTGTACAGCACCATATTAGAACGTGTGTTTGTTGTGTATGGATGTGTACAGTACCATATTAGAATGTGTCTGTTGTGTATGGATGTGTACAGTATCATATTAGAATGTGTCTGTTGTGTATGGGTGTGTATAGTAACATATTAGAATGTGTCTGTTGTGTATGGATGTGTACAGTACCATATTAGAATATGTCCTGTTGTGTATGGATGTGTACAGTGCCATACTAGAATGTGTGTCTGTTGTGTATGGATGTGTACAGTACCATATTAGAATGTGTCTGTTGTGTATGGATGTGTACAGTAAAATATTAGAATGTGTCTGTTGTGTATGGTTGTGTACAGTAACATATTAGAATGTGTCTGTTGTGTATGGATCTGTACAGTACCATATTAGAATGTGTCTGTTGTGTATGGATCTGTACAGTACCATATTAGAATGTGTCTGTTGTGTATGGATGTGTACAGTAACATATTGTAATGTGTGTCTGTTGTGTATGGATGTGTACAGCACCATATTAGAACGTGTGTCTGTTGTGTATGGATGTGTACAGTACCATATTAGAATGTGTCTGTTGTGTATGGATGTGTACAGTAACATATTAGAATGTGTCTGTTGTGTATGGATCTGTACAGTACCATATTAGAATGTGTCTGTTGTGTATGGATCTGTACAGTACCATATTAGAATGTGTCTGTTGTGTATGGATGTGTACAGTAACATATTAGAATGTGTCTGTTGTGTATGGATCTGTACAGTAACATATTAGAATGTGTATGTTGTGTATGGATGTGTACAGTAACATAGTAGAATATGTCTGTTGTGTGTGGATCAGTACAGTAACATATTATAATGTGTCTGTTAGGTATGGATGTGTACAGTAACATATTATAATGTGTCTGTTGTGTATTGATGTGTACAGTAACATATTGTAATGTGTGTCTGTTGTGTATGGATGTGTACAGCACCATATTAGAACGTGTGTCTGTTGTGTATGGATGTGTACAGTACCATATTAGAATGTGTCTGTTGTGTATGGATGTGTACAGTACCATATTAGAATGTGTCTGTTGTGTATGGATGTGTACAGTATCATATTAGAATGTGTCTGTTGTGTATGGATGTGTACAGCACCATATTATAATGTGTGTCTGTTGTGTATGGATGTGTACAGCACCATATTAGAACGTGTGTTTGTTGTGTATGGATGTGTACAGTACCATATTAGAATGTGTCTGTTGTGTTTGGATGTGTACAGTATCATATTAGAATGTGTCTGTTGTGTATGGGTGTGTATAGTAACATATTAGAATGTGGCTGTTGTGTATGGATCTGTACAGTACCATATTAGAATGTGTCTGTTGTGTATGGATGTGTACAGTAACATATTATAATGTGTCTGTTGTGTATGGATGTGTACAGTAACATATTAGAATGTGTCTGTTGTGTATGGGTGTGTACAGTACCATATTAGAATGTGTCTGTTGTGTATGGATGTGCACAGTAACATATTAGAATGTGTCTGTTGTGTATGGATGTGTACAGTACCATATTAGAATGTGCCTGTTGTGTATGGATGTGTACACTACCATATTAGAATGTGTCTGTTGTGTATGGATGTGTACAGTACCATATTAGAATGTGTCTGTTGTGTATGGATGTGTACAGTAATATATTAGAATGTGTCTGTTGTGTATGGTTGTGTACAGTAACATATTAGAATGTGTCTGTTGTGTATGGATCTGTACAGTACCATATTAGAATGTGTCTGTTGTGTATGGATCTGTACAGTACCATATTAGAATGTGTCTGTTGTGTATGGATGTGTACAGTAACATATTAGAATGTGTCTGTTGTGTATGGATCTGTACAGTAACATATTAGAATGTGTCTGTTGTGTATGGATGTGTACAGTAACATATTAGAATGTGTCTGTTGTGTGTGGATCAGTACAGTACCATATTATAATGTGTCTGTTAGGTATGGATGTGTACAGTAACATTATAATGTGTCTGTTGTGTATTGATGTGTACAGTAACATATTGTAATGTGTGTCTGTTGTGTATGGATGTGTACAGCACCATATTAGAACGTGTGTCTGTTGTGTATGGATGTGTACAGTACCATATTAGAATGTGTCTGTTGTGTATGGATGTGTACAGTACCATATTAGAATGTGTCTGTTGTGTATGGATGTGTACAGTATCATATTAGAATGTGTCTGTTGTGTATGGATGTGTACAGCACCATATTATAATGTGTGTCTGTTGTGTATGGATGTGTACAGTACCATATTAGAATGTGTCTGTTGTGTATGGATCTGTACAGTACCATATTAGAATGTGTCTGTTGTGTATGGATCTGTACAGTACCATATTAGAATGTGTCTGTTGTGTATGGATGTGTACAGTAACATATTGTAATGTGTGTCTGTTGTGTATGGATGTGTACAGCACCATATTAGAACGTGTGTCTGTTGTGTATGGATGTGTACAGTACCATATTAGAATGTGTCTGTTGTGTATGGATGTGTACAGTAACATATTAGAATGTGTCTGTTGTGTATGGATCTGTACAGTACCATATTAGAATGTGTCTGTTGTGTATGGATCTGTACAGTACCATATTAGAATGTGTCTGTTGTGTATGGATGTGTACAGTAACATATTAGAATGTGTCTGTTGTGTATGGATCTGTACAGTAACATATTAGAATGTGTATGTTGTGTATGGATGTGTACAGTAACATAGTAGAATATGTCTGTTGTGTGTGGATCAGTACAGTAACATATTATAATGTGTCTGTTAGGTATGGATGTGTACAGTAACATATTATAATGTGTCTGTTGTGTATTGATGTGTACAGTAACATATTGTAATGTGTGTCTGTTGTGTATGGATGTGTACAGCACCATATTAGAACGTGTGTCTGTTGTGTATGGATGTGTACAGTACCATATTAGAATGTGTCTGTTGTGTATGGATGTGTACAGTACCATATTAGAATGTGTCTGTTGTGTATGGATGTGTACAGTATCATATTAGAATGTGTCTGTTGTGTATGGATGTGTACAGCACCATATTATAATGTGTGTCTGTTGTGTATGGATGTGTACAGCACCATATTAGAACGTGTGTTTGTTGTGTATGGATGTGTACAGTACCATATTAGAATGTGTCTGTTGTGTTTGGATGTGTACAGTATCATATTAGAATGTGTCTGTTGTGTATGGGTGTGTATAGTAACATATTAGAATGTGGCTGTTGTGTATGGATGTGTACAGTACCATATTAGAATGTGTCTGTTGTGTATGGATGTGCACAGTAACATATTAGAATGTGTCTGTTGTGTATGGATGTGTACAGTACCATATTAGAATGTGCCTGTTGTGTATGGATGTGTACACTACCATATTAGAATGTGTCTGTTGTGTATGGATGTGTACAGTACCATATTAGAATGTGTCTGTTGTGTATGGATGTGTACAGTAATATATTAGAATGTGTCTGTTGTGTATGGTTGTGTACAGTAACATATTAGAATGTGTCTGTTGTGTATGGATCTGTACAGTACCATATTAGAATGTGTCTGTTGTGTATGGATCTGTACAGTACCATATTAGAATGTGTCTGTTGTGTATGGATGTGTACAGTAACATATTAGAATGTGTCTGTTGTGTATGGATCTGTACAGTAACATATTAGAATGTGTATGTTGTGTATGGATGTGTACAGTAACATAGTAGAATGTGTCTGTTGTGTGTGGATCAGTACAGTAACATATTATAATGTGTCTGTTAGGTATGGATGTGTACAGTAACATATTAGAATGTGTCTGTTGTGTATGGATGTGTACAGTACCATATTAGAATGTGTCTGTTGTGTATGGGTGTGTACAGTAACATATTAGAATGTGTCTGTTTTGTTTGGATCTGTACAGTAACATATTAGAATGTGTCTGTTGTGTATGGATCTGTACAGTACCATATTAGAATGTGTCTGTTGTGTATGGATGTGTACAGTAACATATTATAATGTGTCTGTTGTGTATGGATGTGTACAGTAACATATTAGAATGTGTCTGTTGTGTATGGGTGTGTACAGTACCATATTAGAATGTGTCTGTTGTGTATGGATGTGCACAGTAACATATTAGAATGTGTCTGTTGTGTATGGATGTGTACAGTACCATATTAGAATGTGCCTGTTGTGTATGGATGTGTACACTACCATATTAGAATGTGTCTGTTGTGTATGGATGTGTACAGTACCATATTAGAATGTGTCTGTTGTGTATGGATGTGTACAGTAATATATTAGAATGTGTCTGTTGTGTATGGTTGTGTACAGTAACATATTAGAATGTGTCTGTTGTGTATGGATCTGTACAGTACCATATTAGAATGTGTCTGTTGTGTATGGATCTGTACAGTACCATATTAGAATGTGTCTGTTGTGTATGGATGTGTACAGTAACATATTAGAATGTGTCTGTTGTGTATGGATCTGTACAGTAACATATTAGAATGTGTATGTTGTGTATGGATGTGTACAGTAACATAGTAGAATGTGTCTGTTGTGTGTGGATCAGTACAGTAACATATTATAATGTGTCTGTTAGGTATGGATGTGTACAGTAACATATTATAATGTGTCTGTTGTGTATTGATGTGTACAGTAACATATTGTAATGTGTGTCTGTTGTGTATGGATGTGTACAGCACCATATTAGAACGTGTGTCTGTTGTGTATGGATGTGTACAGTACCATATTAGAATGTGTCTGTTGTGTATGGATGTGTACAGTACCATATTAGAATGTGTCTGTTGTGTATGGATGTGTACAGTATCATATTAGAATGTGTCTGTTGTGTATGGATGTGTACAGCACCATATTATAATGTGTGTCTGTTGTGTATGGATGTGTACAGCACCATATTAGAACGTGTGTTTGTTGTGTATGGATGTGTACAGTACCATATTAGAATGTGTCTGTTGTGTATGGATGTGTACAGTATCATATTAGAATGTGTCTGTTGTGTATGGGTGTGTATAGTAACATATTAGAATGTGTCTGTTGTGTATGGATGTGTACAGTACCATATTAGAATATGTCCTGTTGTGTATGGATGTGTACAGTGCCATACTAGAATGTGTGTCTGTTGTGTATGGATGTGTACAGTACCATATTAGAATGTGTCTGTTGTGTATGGATGTGTACAGTAAAATATTAGAATGTGTCTGTTGTGTATGGTTGTGTACAGTAACATATTAGAATGTGTCTGTTGTGTATGGATCTGTACAGTACCATATTAGAATGTGTCTTTTGTGTATGGATCTGTACAGTACCATATTAGAATGTGTCTGTTGTGTATGGATGTGTACAGTAACATATTGTAATGTGTGTCTGTTGTGTATGGATGTGTACAGCACCATATTAGAACGTGTGTCTGTTGTGTATGGATGTGTACAGTACCATATTAGAATGTGTCTGTTGTGTATGGATGTGTACAGTAACATATTAGAATGTGTCTGTTGTGTATGGATCTGTACAGTACCATATTAGAATGTGTCTGTTGTGTATGGATCTGTACAGTACCATATTAGAATGTGTCTGTTGTGTATGGATGTGTACAGTAACATATTAGAATGTGTCTGTTGTGTATGGATCTGTACAGTAACATATTAGAATGTGTATGTTGTGTATGGATGTGTACAGTAACATAGTAGAATGTGTCTGTTGTGTGTGGATCAGTACAGTAACATATTATAATGTGTCTGTTAGGTATGGATGTGTACAGTAACATATTATAATGTGTCTGTTGTGTATTGATGTGTACAGTAACATATTGTAATGTGTGTCTGTTGTGTATGGATGTGTACAGCACCATATTATAATGTGTGTTTGTTATGTATGGATGTGTACAGCACCATATTAGAACGTGTGTTTGTTGTGTATGAATGTGTACAGTACCATATTAGAATGTGTCTGTTGTGTATGGATGTGTACAGTATCATATTAGAATGTGTCTGTTGTGTATGGGTGTGTATAGTAACATATTAGAATGTGTCTGTTGTGTATGGATGTGTACAGTACCATATTAGAATATGTCCTGTTGTGTATGGATGTGTACAGTGCCATACTAGAATGTGTGTCTGTTGTGTATGGATGTGTACAGTACCATATTAGAATGTGTCTGTTGTGTATGGATGTGTACAGTAAAATATTAGAATGTGTCTGTTGTGTATGGTTGTGTACAGTAACATATTAGAATGTGTCTGTTGTGTATGGATCTGTACAGTACCATATTAGAATGTGTCTGTTGTGTATGGATCTGTACAGTACCATATTAGAATGTGTCTGTTGTGTATGGATGTGTACAGTAACATATTGTAATGTGTGTCTGTTGTGTATGGATGTGTACAGCACCATATTAGAACGTGTGTCTGTTGTGTATGGATGTGTACAGTACCATATTAGAATGTGTCTGTTGTGTATGGATGTGTACAGCACCATATTATAATGTGTGTCTGTTGTGTATGGATGTGTACAGCACCATATTAGAACGTGTGTTTGTTGTGTATGGATGTGTACAGTACCATATTACAATGTGTCTGTTGTGTATGGATGTGTACAGTATCATATTAGAATGTGTCTGTTGTGTATGGGTGTGTATAGTAACATATTAGAATGTGTCTGTTGTGTATGGATGTGTACAGTACCATATTAGAATATGTCCTGTTGTGTATGGATGTGTCCAGTGCCATATTAGAATGTGTCTGTTGTGTATGGATGTGTACAGTACCATATTAGAATGTGTCTGTTGTGTATGGATGTGTACAGTAATATATTAGAATGTGTCTGTTGTGTATGGTTGTGTACAGTAACATATTAGAATGTGTCTGTTGTGTATGGATCTGTACAGTACCATATTAGAATGTGTCTGTTGTGTATGGATCTGTACAGTACCATATTAGAATGTGTCTGTTGTGTATGGATCTGTACAGTACCATATTAGAATGTGTCTGTTGTGTATGGATGTGTACAGTAACATATTAGAATGTGTCTGTTGTGTATGGATCTGTACAGTAACATATTAGAATGTGTATGTTGTGTATGGATGTGTACAGTAACATAGTAGAATGTGTCTGTTGTGTGTGGATCAGTACAGTAACATATTATAATGTGTCTGTTAAGTATGGATGTGTACAGTAACATATTATAATGTGTCTGTTGTGTATTGATGTGTACAGTAACATATTGTAATGTGTGTCTGTTGTGTATGGATGTGTACAGCACCATATTAGAACGTGTGTCTGTTGTGTATGGATGTGTACAGTACCATATTAGAATGTGTCTGTTGTGTATGGATGTGTACAGTACCATATTAGAATGTGTCTGTTGTGTATGGATGTGTACAGTATCACATTAGAATGTGTCTGTTGTGTATGGATGTGTACAGCACCATATTATAATGTGTGTCTGTTGTGTATGGATGTGTACAGCACCATATTAGAACGTGTGTTTGTTGTGTATGGATGTGTACAGTACCATATTAGAATGTGTCTGTTGTGTATGGATGTGTACAGTATCATATTAGAATGTGTCTGTTGTGTATGGGTGTGTATAGTAACATATTAGAATGTGTCTGTTGTGTATGGATGTGTACAGTACCATATTAGAATATGTCCTGTTGTGTATGGATGTGTCCAGTGCCATACTAGAATGTGTGTCTGTTGTGTATGGATGTGTACAGTACCATATTAGAATGTGTCTGTTGTGTATGGATGTGTACAGAAAAATATTAGAATGTGTCTGTTGTGTATGGTTGTGTACAGTAACATATTAGAATGTGTCTGTTGTGTATGGATCTGTACAGTACCATATTAGAATGTGTCTGTTGTGTATGGATCTGTACAGTACCATATTAGAATGTGTCTGTTGTGTATGGATGTGTACAGCACCATATTATAATGTGTGGCTGTTGTGTATGGATCTGTACAGTACCATATTAGAATGTGTCTGTCGTGTATGGATGTGTACAGTATCATATTAGAATGTGTCTGTTGTGTATGGATGTGTACAGTAACATATTAGAATGTGTCTGTTGTGTATGGATGTGTACAGTACCATATTAGAATGTGTCTGTTGTGTATGGATGTGTACAGTACCATATTAGAATGTGTCTGTTGTGTATGGATGTGTACAGTATCATATTAGAATGTGTCTGTTGTGTATGGATGTGTACAGTAACATATTAGAATGTGTCTGTTGTGTATGGATGTGTACAGTACCATATTAGAATATGTCTGTTGTGTATGGATGTGTACAGTAATATATTAGAATGTGTCTGTTGTGTATGGTTGTGTACAGTAACATATTAGAATGTGTCTGTTGTGTATGGATCTGTAGAGTACCATATTAGAATGTGTCTGTTGTGTATGGATCTGTACAGTACCATATTACAATGTGTCTGTTGTGTATGGATGTGTACATTACCATATTAGAATGTGTCTGTTGTGTATGGATGTGTACAGTATCATATTAGAATGTGTCTGTTGTGTATGGATGTGTACAGTAACATATTAGAATGTGTCTGTTGTGTATGGATGTGTACAGTACCATATTAGAATGTGTCTGTTGTGTATGGATCTGTACAGTACCATATTAGAATGTGTCTGTTGTGTATATATGTGTACAGTAACATATTAGAATGTGTCTGTTGTGTATGGATGTGTACAGTACCATATTAGAATGTGACCTGTTGTGTATGGATGTGTACAGTACCATATTAGAATGTGTGTCTGTTGTGTATGGATGTGTACAGTGCCATACTAGAATGTGTGTCTGTTGTGTATGGATGTGTACAGTACCATATTAGAATGTGTCTGTTGTGTATGGATGTGTACAGTATCATATTAGAATGTGTCTGTTGTGTATGGATGTGTACAGTAACATATTAGAATGTGTCTGTTGTGTATGGATCTGTACAGTACCATATTACAATGTGTCTGTTGTGTATGGATGTGTACAGTAACATATTAGAATGTGTCTGTTGTGTATGGATGTGTACAGTACCATATTAGAATGTGTCTGTTGTGTATGGATGTGTACAGTAACATATTAGAATGTGTCTGTTGTGTATGGTTGTGTACAGTAACATATTAGAATGTGGTTGTTGTGTTTGAGTGTGTACAGCACCATATTAGAATGTGTCTGTTGTGTATGGATGTGTACAGCACCATATTAGAATGTGTCTGTTGTGTATGGATGTGTACAGTAACATATTAGAATGTGTCTTTTGTGTATGGATGTGTACAGTACCATATTAGAATGTGTCTGTTGTGTATGCATGTGTACAGTAACATATTAGAATGTGTCTGGTGTGTATGGATGTGTACAGTACCATATTAGAATGTGTCTGTTGTGTATGGGTGTGTACAGTAACATATTAGAATGTGTCTGTTGTGTATGGATGTGTACAGTAACATATTAGAATGTGTCTGTTTTGTTTGGATCTGTACAGTAACATATTAGAATGTGTCTGTTGTGTATGGATCTGTACAGTACCATATTAGAATGTGTCTGTTGTGTATGGATGTGTACAGTAACATATTATAATGTGTCTGTTGTGTATGGATGTGTACAGTAACATATTAGAATGTGTCTGTTGTGTATGGGTGTGTACAGTACCATATTAGAATGTGTCTGTTGTGTATGGATGTGCACAGTAACATATTAGAATGTGTCTGTTGTGTATGGATGTGTACAGTACCATATTAGAATGTGCCTGTTGTGTATGGATGTGTACAGTAACATATTAGAATGTGTCTGTTGTGTATGGATGTGTACAGTACCATATTAGAATGTGACCTGTTGTGTATGGATGTGTACAGTACCATATTAGAATGTGTGTCTGTTGTGTATGGATGTGTACAGTGCCATACTAGAATGTGTGTCTGTTGTGTATGGATGTGTACAGTACCATATTAGAATGTGTCTGTTGTGTATGGATGTGTACAGTATCATATTAGAATGTGTCTGTTGTGTATGGATGTGTACAGTAACATATTAGAATGTGTCTGTTGTGTATGGATCTGTACAGTACCATATTACAATGTGTCTGTTGTGTATGGATGTGTACAGTAACATATTAGAATGTGTCTGTTGTGTATGGATGTGTACAGTACCATATTAGAATGTGTCTGTTGTGTATGGATGTGTACAGTAACATATTAGAATGTGTCTGTTGTGTATGGTTGTGTACAGTAACATATTAGAATGTGTTTGTTGTGTTTGAGTGTGTACAGCACCATATTAGAATGTGTCTGTTGTGTATGGATGTGTACAGCACCATATTAGAATGTGTCTGTTGTGTATGGATGTGTACAGTAACATATTAGAATGTGTCTTTTGTGTATGGATGTGTACAGTACCATATTAGAATGTGTCTGTTGTGTATGGATGTGTACAGTAACATATTAGAATGTGTCTGTTGTGTATGGATGTGTACAGTACCATATTAGAATGTGTCTGTTGTGTATGGGTGTGTACAGTAACATATTAGAATGTGTCTGTTGTGTATGGATGTGTACAGTAACATATTAGAATGTGTCTGTTTTGTTTGGATCTGTACAGTAACATATTAGAATGTGTCTGTTGTGTATGGATCTGTACAGTACCATATTAGAATGTGTCTGTTGTGTATGGATGTGTACAGTAACATATTATAATGTGTCTGTTGTGTATGGATGTGTACAGTAACATATTAGAATGTGTCTGTTGTGTATGGGTGTGTACAGTACCATATTAGAATGTGTCTGTTGTGTATGGATGTGCACAGTAACATATTAGAATGTGTCTGTTGTGTATGGATGTGTACAGTACCATATTAGAATGTGCCTGTTGTGTATGGATGTGTACACTACCATATTAGAATGTGTCTGTTGTGTATGGATGTGTACAGTACCATATTAGAATGTGTCTGTTGTGTATGGATGTGTACAGTAACATATTAGAATGTGTCTGTTGTGTATGGTTGTGTACAGTAACATATTAGAATGTGTCTGTTGTGTATGGATCTGTACAGTACCATATTAGAATGTGTCTGTTGTGTATGGATCTGTACAGTACCATATTAGAATGTGTCTGTTGTGTATGGATGTGTACAGTAACATATTAGAATGTGTCTGTTGTGTATGGATGTGTACAGTAACATATTAGAATGTGTCTGTTGTGTATGGATGTGTACACTACCATATTAGAATGTGTCTGTTGTGTATGGATGTGTACAGTAACATATTAGAATGTGTCTGTTGTGTATGGTTGTGTACAGTAACATATTAGAATGTGTCTGTTGTGTATGGATGTGTACAGCACCATATTAGAATGTGTCTGTTGTGTATGGATGTGTACAGTAACATATTAGAATATGTCTGGTGTGTATGGATGTGTACAGTACCATATTAGAATGTGTCTGTTGTGTATGGATGTGTACAGTAACATATTAGAATGTGTCTGGTGTGTATGAGTGTGTACAGTACCATATTAGAATGTGTGTCTGTTGTGTATGGATGTGTACAGTACCATATTAGAATGTGTCTGTTGTGTATGGATGTGTACAGTAATATATTAGAATGTGTCTGTTGTGTATGGTTGTGTACAGTAACATATTAGAATGTGTCTGTTGTGTATGGATCTGTACAGTACCATATTAGAATGTGTCTGTTGTGTATGGATCTGTACAGTACCATATTAGAATGTGTCTGTTGTGTATGGATCTGTACAGTACCATATTAGAATGTGTCTGTTGTGTATGGATGTGTACAGTAACATATTAGAATGTGTCTGTTGTGTATGGATCTGTACAGTAACATATTAGAATGTGTATGTTGTGTATGGATGTGTACAGTAACATAGTAGAATGTGTCTGTTGTGTGTGGATCAGTACAGTAACATATTATAATGTGTCTGTTAGGTATGGATGTGTACAGTAACATATTATAATGTGTCTGTTGTGTATTGATGTGTACAGTAACATATTGTAATGTGTGTCTGTTGTGTATGGATGTGTACAGCACCATATTAGAACGTGTGTCTGTTGTGTATGGATGTGTACAGTACCATATTAGAATGTGTCTGTTGTGTATGGATGTGTACAGTACCATATTAGAATGTGTCTGTTGTGTATGGATGTGTACAGTATCATATTAGAATGTGTCTGTTGTGTATGGATGTGTACAGCACCATATTATAATGTGTGTCTGTTGTGTATGGATGTGTACAGCACCATATTAGAACGTGTGTTTGTTGTGTATGGATGTGTACAGTATCATATTAGAATGTGTCTGTTGTGTATGGATGTGTACAGTATCATATTAGAATGTGTCTGTTGTGTATGGGTGTGTACAGTAACATATTAGAATGTGTCTGTTGTGTATGGATGTGTACAGTACCATATTAGAATGTGTCCTGTTGTGTATGGATGTGTCCAGTGCCATACTAGAATGTGTGTCTGTTGTGTATGGATGTGTACAGTACCATATTAGAATGTGTCTGTTGTGTATGGATGTGTACAGAAAAATATTAGAATGTGTCTGTTGTGTATGGTTGTGTACAGTAACATATTAGAATGTGTCTGTTGTGTATGGATCTGTACAGTACCATATTAGAATGTGTCTGTTGTGTATGGATCTGTACAGTACCATATTAGAATGTGTCTGTTGTGTATGGATGTGTACAGCACCATATTATAATGTGTGGCTGTTGTGTATGGATCTGTACAGTACCATATTAGAATGTGTCTGTCGTGTATGGATGTGTACAGTATCATATTAGAATGTGTCTGTTGTGTATGGATGTGTACAGTAACATATTAGAATGTGTCTGTTGTGTATGGATGTGTACAGTACCATATTAGAATGTGTCTGTTGTGTATGGATGTGTACAGTACCATATTAGAATGTGTCTGTTGTGTATGGATGTGTACAGTATCATATTAGAATGTGTCTGTTGTGTATGGATGTGTACAGTAACATATTAGAATGTGTCTGTTGTGTATGGATGTGTACAGTACCATATTAGAATATGTCTGTTGTGTATGGATGTGTACAGTAATATATTAGAATGTGTCTGTTGTGTATGGTAGTGTACAGTAACATATTAGAATGTGTCTGTTGTGTATGGATCTGTAGAGTACCATATTAGAATGTGTCTGTTGTGTATGGATCTGTACAGTACCATATTACAATGTGTCTGTTGTGTATGGATGTGTACATTACCATATTAGAATGTGTCTGTTGTGTATGGATGTGTACAGTATCATATTAGAATGTGTCTGTTGTGTATGGATGTGTACAGTAACATATTAGAATGTGTCTGTTGTGTATGGATGTGTACAGTACCATATTAGAATGTGTCTGTTGTGTATGGATCTGTACAGTACCATATTAGAATGTGTCTGTTGTGTATATATGTGTACAGTAACATATTAGAATGTGTCTGTTGTGTATGGATGTGTACAGTACCATATTAGAATGTGACCTGTTGTGTATGGATGTGTACAGTACCATATTAGAATGTGTGTCTGTTGTGTATGGATGTGTACAGTGCCATACTAGAATGTGTGTCTGTTGTGTATGGATGTGTACAGTACCATATTAGAATGTGTCTGTTGTGTATGGATGTGTACAGTATCATATTAGAATGTGTCTGTTGTGTATGGATGTGTACAGTAACATATTAGAATGTGTCTGTTGTGTATGGATCTGTACAGTACCATATTACAATGTGTCTGTTGTGTATGGATGTGTACAGTAACATATTAGAATGTGTCTGTTGTGTATGGATGTGTACAGTACCATATTAGAATGTGTCTGTTGTGTATGGATGTGTACAGTAACATATTAGAATGTGTCTGTTGTGTATGGTTGTGTACAGTAACATATTAGAATGTGGTTGTTGTGTTTGAGTGTGTACAGCACCATATTAGAATGTGTCTGTTGTGTATGGATGTGTACAGCACCATATTAGAATGTGTCTGTTGTGTATGGATGTGTACAGTAACATATTAGAATGTGTCTTTTGTGTATGGATGTGTACAGTACCATATTAGAATGTGTCTGTTGTGTATGGATGTGTACAGTAACATATTAGAATGTGTCTGTTGTGTATGGATGTGTACAGTACCATATTAGAATGTGTCTGTTGTGTATGGGTGTGTACAGTAACATATTAGAATGTGTCTGTTGTGTATGGATGTGTACAGTAACATATTAGAATGTGTCTGTTTTGTTTGGATCTGTACAGTAACATATTAGAATGTGTCTGTTGTGTATGGATCTGTACAGTACCATATTAGAATGTGTCTGTTGTGTATGGATGTGTACAGTAACATATTATAATGTGTCTGTTGTGTATGGATGTGTACAGTAACATATTAGAATGTGTCTGTTGTGTATGGGTGTGTACAGTACCATATTAGAATGTGTCTGTTGTGTATGGATGTGCACAGTAACATATTAGAATGTGTCTGTTGTGTATGGATGTGTACAGTACCATATTAGAATGTGCCTGTTGTGTATGGATGTGTACAGTAACATATTAGAATGTGTCTGTTGTGTATGGATGTGTACAGTACCATATTAGAATGTGACCTGTTGTGTATGGATGTGTACAGTACCATATTAGAATGTGTGTCTGTTGTGTATGGATGTGTACAGTGCCATACTAGAATGTGTGTCTGTTGTGTATGGATGTGTACAGTACCATATTAGAATGTGTCTGTTGTGTATGGATGTGTACAGTATCATATTAGAATGTGTCTGTTGTGTATGGATGTGTACAGTAACATATTAGAATGTGTCTGTTGTGTATGGATCTGTACAGTACCATATTACAATGTGTCTGTTGTGTATGGATGTGTACAGTAACATATTAGAATGTGTCTGTTGTGTATGGATGTGTACAGTACCATATTAGAATGTGTCTGTTGTGTATGGATGTGTACAGTAACATATTAGAATGTGTCTGTTGTGTATGGTTGTGTACAGTAACATATTAGAATGTGTTTGTTGTGTTTGAGTGTGTACAGCACCATATTAGAATGTGTCTGTTGTGTATGGATGTGTACAGCACCATATTAGAATGTGTCTGTTGTGTATGGATGTGTACAGTAACATATTAGAATGTGTCTTTTGTGTATGGATGTGTACAGTACCATATTAGAATGTGTCTGTTGTGTATGGATGTGTACAGTAACATATTAGAATGTGTCTGGTGTGTATGGATGTGTACAGTACCATATTAGAATGTGTCTGTTGTGTATGGGTGTGTACAGTAACATATTAGAATGTGTCTGTTGTGTATGGATGTGTACAGTAACATATTAGAATGTGTCTGTTTTGTTTGGATCTGTACAGTAACATATTACAATGTGTCTGTTGTGTATGGATCTGTACAGTACCATATTAGAATGTGTCTGTTGTGTATGGATGTGTACAGTAACATATTATAATGTGTCTGTTGTGTATGGATGTGTACAGTAACATATTAGAATGTGTCTGTTGTGTATGGGTGTGTACAGTACCATATTAGAATGTGTCTGTTGTGTATGGATGTGCACAGTAACATATTAGAATGTGTCTGTTGTGTATGGATGTGTACAGTACCATATTAGAATGTGCCTGTTGTGTATGGATGTGTACACTACCATATTAGAATGTGTCTGTTGTGTATGGATGTGTACAGTACCATATTAGAATGTGTCTGTTGTGTATGGATGTGTACAGTAATATATTAGAATGTGTCTGTTGTGTATGGTTGTGTACAGTAACATATTAGAATGTGTCTGTTGTGTATGGATCTGTACAGTACCATATTAGAATGTGTCTGTTGTGTATGGATCTGTACAGTACCATATTAGAATGTGTCTGTTGTGTATGGATGTGTACAGTAACATATTAGAATGTGTCTGTTGTGTATGGATGTGTACAGTAACATATTAGAATGTGTCTGTTGTGTATGGATGTGTACACTACCATATTAGAATGTGTCTGTTGTGTATGGATGTGTACAGTAACATATTAGAATGTGTCTGTTGTGTATGGTTGTGTACAGTAACATATTAGAATGTGTCTGTTGTGTATGGATGTGTACAGCACCATATTAGAATGTGTCTGTTGTGTATGGATGTGTACAGTAACATATTAGAATATGTCTGGTGTGTATGGATGTGTACAGTACCATATTAGAATGTGTCTGTTGTGTATGGATGTGTACAGTAACATATTAGAATGTGTCTGGTGTGTATGGATGTGTACAGTACCATATTAGAATGTGTCTGTTGTGTATGAGTGTGTACAGTACCATATTAGAATGTGTGTCTGTTGTGTATGGATGTGTACAGTACCATATTAGAATGTGTGTCTGTTGTGTATGGATGTGTACAGTACCATATTAGAATGTGTCTGTTGTGTATGGATGTGTACAGTACCATATTAGAATGTGTCTGTCGTGTATGGATGTGTACAGTATCATATTAGAATGTGTCTGTTGTGTATGGATGTGTACAGTAACATATTAGAATGTGTCTGTTGTGTATGGATGTGTACAGTACCATATTAGAATGTGTCTGTTGTGTATGGATGTGTACAGTACCATATTAGAATGTGTCTGTTGTGTATGGATGTGTACAGTAACATATTAGAATGTGTCTGTTGTGTATGGATCTGTACAGTACCATATTAGAATGTGTCTGTTGTGTATGGATGTGTACAGTACCATATTAGAATGTGTCTGTTGTGTATGGATGTGTACAGCACCATATTAGAATGTGTCTGTTGTGTATGGATGTGTACAGTAACATATTAGAATGTGTCTGTTGTGTATGGATGTGTACAGTACCATATTAGAATGTGTCTGTTGTGTATGGATGTGTACAGTAACATATTAGAATGTGTGTCTGTTGTGTATGGATGTGTACAGTACCATATTAGAATGTGTCTGTTGTGTATGGATGTGTACAGTAACATATTAGAATGTGTCTGTTGTGTATGGATCTGTACAGTACCATATTAGAATGTGTCTGTTGTGTATGGATGTGTACAGCACCATATTAGAATGTATCTGTTGTGTATGGATGTGTACAGTAACATATTAGAATGTGTCTGTTGTGTATGGATGTGTACAGTACCATATTAGAATGTGTCTGTTGTGTATGGGTGTGTACAGTGTCATATTAGAATGTGTCTGTTGTTTATGGGTGTATACAGTAACATATTAGAATGTGTCTGTTGTGTATGGATGTGTACAGCAACATATTAGAATGTGTCTGTTGTGTATGGATCTGTAGAGTACCATATTAGAATGTGTCTGTTGTGTATGGATCTGTACAGTACCACATTACAATGTGTCTGTTGTGTATGGATGTGTTTCAGTACCATATTAGAATGTGTCTGTTGTGTATGGATGTGTACAGTAACATATTAGAATGTGTCTGTTGTGTATGGTTGTGTACAGTAACATATTAGAATTTGTTTGTTGTGTATGAGTGTGTACAGCACCATATTAGAATGTGTCTGTTGTGTATGGATGTGTACAGCACCATATTAGAATGTGTCTGTTGTGTATGGATCTGTACAGTACCATATTAGAATGTGTCTGTTGTGTATGGATCTGTACAGTACCATATTAGAATGTGTCTGTTGTGTATGGATGTGTACAGTAACATATTAGAATGTGTCTGTTGTGTATGGATGTGTACAGTACCATATTAGAATGTCTGTTGTGTATGGATGTGTACAGTAACATATTAGAATGTGTCTGTTGTGTATGGATGTGTACAGTAACATATTAGAATGTGTCTGTTGTGTATGGATGTGTACAGTACCATATTAGAATGTGTCTGTTGTGTATGGATGTGTACAGTAACATATTAGAATGTGTCTGTTGTGTATGGATGTGTACAGTAACATATTAGAATGTGTCTGTTGTGTATGGACGTGTACAGTACCATATTAGAATGTGTCTGTTTTGTATGAGTGTGTAGTGACACCGCCTGCATCACCTCTCGCCCCCTTCACCTCTCGTTGCCCAAACCTGCTGTGCATTCAGAATCCATATCTGTTCCCCTAAATTCCGCCCCGCTGCCACGGAACAAAGCACAGATCCTCCGCCTGCGACGACGGTCACTTGTCGGCCAGCCCAGATGCTGTGCTGTAATTGGCCGTTGGGGCGTCCTGCTGTGGGGAAGACATTATTACGAGCAGAGCTCCCCTAACTCACCCCAACCCCGCCTCCACAACCCCCCTATACACACACACACACACACACACACACACACACATACGCACACACACTCCAGTGCATGCATGTGCACACGTACACAGGCACATATGCCCACGCACACATACACACACAAACACACATATGCCATACTCCACCCCTACCAGCCACAAACCACGAACCCTCCACAACCTCCAACCACCCTACACACACACACACACACACACACACACACACACACACACACACACACACACACACACACACACACACACACAGAAACACCCCAGCCAAACTCCACCCCTCCCACCACTAACCTAACCCACTGACATCACTTCTAAAAAAACAGATCTGGATTCTCCATCGAATGGACCCAGTTTTATATCACAACACTATAATAATAACAATATAGAAATCGGTGTTTATACGTCACTGCTCATTTTGGCCGTTGGAATTGAAGAGTTGAATCAACCTTTTCCTTTGGTGAGGGACTGAGCTCTAAACATAGGAGAATATCTCATCAGCATTCTTGAAATAGCGTCTGAGTGAAAAAATAGATCTGTAGTCTTACTGCGGCACAGGGCCCCCTACTGTGCTAGCTGTCAAAGCCAATATTTCCTCCTCTAGCACTCTAACACAAGCCATCTTTCCTCTCCTTACTTTTAATTCATGAATGATTGGCGTATTGGACTCAGGCTCTGCCTCTGGTCTCACATTGGTAGATGATCATTTTGATTTTGATCGATTTTTTACCAAAATACTTACTACAGTTATTAAGATATGTATTGTTTAAGTTTTTAGATTGGGAATTCATTTAGTTCCTGTTACAATGTTGGAATAATCTATTTTTACAGATTTTGTTGACCTTGAGATATTCAATTTCAACAATTTATTGAAACATAAATCTAGCACCTTTATCTTAAAAATAGATTGTGGGAACAACGTTGTCCAAACTTTAAATAAAAAACATTGTTCTAGAATCTGAACCCCCCAGATTGGAATCTATTTTGGCTATATTATTAATTGTTTGGCCAGAGATTTGATCATTTACAGGATATATTCTCTCCATGTTATGGAGAAAAATAATTTGCATTTTTTTCTCTGAGTGTGAAGTATCAAAGCCAGACCCCTGCTGAGCTGAGAATGGAGTGAGCTGGCATAGGCATGAATTTTTCAGCAGCCCGCTCCCTCTCTCTCTCTCTATTTCCTTTCTCTTCCCCTCTCTCTCTCTCTTTTCCTGTCGGTTCAGTCGATACGCTGCTCAGACGAGGAGCTCAGGCTGAATAAGAACTAGACCGAGTGCATCCCATGAATTCGAGGAGCTGCTGGAGAAATGGCCCCTGAATTTAAATCATAAAAACAACAACAAATATATTTCAGTATATAGCCTTTTTATTCACACCTCCTTCAGTTTGATGGTACAATCCATGTTCCGTGTTAGACAATGAATATAGGCAGACTGGATCCAAATATAGCCAATGTGGGCTGTCCATGAAGAGTTCATTATAAGCTCAGGGTTGAACCATCATATCATTGTTTTCTAATAATTGCAAGACATATATATATATTTTTTTTAAATACATCTTGAACACCACTAAAAATTACATTTTAATAAATAAAACTGAAATTGAAACAATTCCTTTTTTGACTCTTTTAACACCTAACACAGGCCTTGTATTACTAAGAATAAGCTAGTTCTGCTTGCTTGGTATACAGACACAGCAATTCAAGTAAAAAGAATAAGAAAACAGTTTGTATGTGTCAGCAGCAGGCCACAGTGAAGATGTGGTCACATGTGTTTAGCAGGGCGAGGTCATCTCTACCTCATACTGTAGGCCGGGGATCATCAACTCCATTCATTTGTAGACTGCAAATTGACTGCAAGAAGCCCAAACAGATATAATATTTCTATAAAACATAATCATTTAAAACCTTGCTTACATTTGTATACGATCACGTATCTCTCTATTATGCGTGGGAGTACTTGGGAACAGATTTACAAAATGAACATTGCTTGGAGCTGATTTCCTGGTGTTTTTACAGCCTTTTATGTCCAATAATGAAAATTACATATATATATATATATATATATATATATATATATATATATATGGTTTTTTTTTAAGACTTGAGGGGGGGGCAAATAAAACCAAATTTGGCCCTTGGGCTGCCAGTTGGGGAACCCTGCTGTAGGCCTTCTGTCAGCAGGACTGATGGCTACAAATGACCACCTGAGACTGACAGACTCACAGAAAACTCACCGTCTCTTGCTAGTCAGGCGTCCATTTTATGGAAAGGTGTCAGAAGGAGAGAATAGAATATACCACTATAGCTTACACAGCAAATACATTTACCTTGTACGTACATTGGAATTGTATTTTGTGTTGATTGATGTTTCACTAGAAGCAAACGTGTGGGGTGTGATTCCATCCCATTTCATTTACAACGACTGTAACTGTTATTGCAGATAAACAATCATCCCTAGCTGGAAATCAAGTGATTAGTGCAGAATGTCAACGTCTGTTTTTAATATGTCCTTGTCCTTTCCAGCTCAGCCCAATCACATAAACCCTTATGGTGGTTCTATTCAGTGGGATATATTGCATATAACTTTAGTGGACCAAATTCATCAGGAGAGGCTGGGTTGTTAATGTGTGTGTTTGTTTCAGAGAGAGGCAGGCAGTGACTCCCCTGGGCATCGGGGAGTAGACATCCATTTAGGTGAGAGACAGTTTTATGATTATTATAATGAAGTTGACCCATAGAGCATTTTTATTGCTGTTTGTTTGGAGGAAAAACATTGAACAACTCATGTGTTATTACAAGGCTAGAATGTAGACATCTCTTGTGTTATTACGAGGTTAGATTTTAGAAACATCTCTTGTGTTATTACGAGGTTAGATTTTAGAAACATCTCTTGTGTTATTACAAGCTTGGATTGTAGAGACATCTCTTGTGTTATTACAAGGTTAGATTGTAGAAACATCTCTTGTGTTATTACAAGCTTGGATTGTAGAAACAAGATGCTGGGTCTCTGTGCACAGTGCAATGGTTAAATTTAGAATATGACATTGTGGTTTATATCAGATATACATTTTTTTCCTTTTTTCAACTAGGCAAGTCAGTTAAGAACAAATTCTTATTTTCAATGACGGCCTAGTAACAGTGGGTTAACTGCCTCGTTCAGGGGCAGAACGACAGACCTTTACCTTGTCAGCACGGGGATTCGATCTTGCAACCTTTCGGTTACTAGTCCAACGCTCTAACCACTAGGCTACCCTGCCACCCCATTATTAGTGAATTAGTGAGATTATGTCAAAAGTAAGTTATCTGATAGTTATAACTGTGTAAGGTGGAAAGTAATCTTGACTTTTCTATTGATGAGAAATGACTTTCAGCAAGATGCCTTAAGATGTGTCACTTTCAACTACAAATAGCTGACAAGGTCAATATATGTGGCATGTATACTTGCAAGCGTGTGTGAGTAGGTGAGTGTGTGCATGTGGTTGTCGTGTGTGTGTGTGTGTGTGTGTGTGTGTGTGTGTGTGTGTGTGTGTGTGTGTGTGTGTGTGTGTGTGTGTGTGTGTGTGTGTGTGTGTGTGTGTGTGTGTGTGTGTGTGTGTGTGTGTGTGTGTGTGTCTGTGTGTGTGTGTGTGTGACCATAACATGAGAGTATGGGATAAAGATGAGTCCTCTAGATGCAGTAACCAACTGGATCTCTCATTATCAACATCGAATGGGCCAATACATACAATCTCCTCCCTGTCCTCCGAGACAAATTCTTGCCCAAATCTGCCTCTATCAATGCAGTCAGTTATAGTGACGTGACGGGGGAACCGTGGAAGTGGTGGACGTACCAGAGCATGGTAGAGTCCATCCAGAAACCTAGTCTGTGTCCCAAATGGCACCCTATTCCCAAAAAGCCCACTACCTTTGTGCACTATGTAGGGAATAGGGTGTAATTTGGGACACAGCCTTGCTCTGTGCTCTGGCTGTCGTCTCTCCTCCTTTCCTCTGGCCAGGTGTCTGTCTGACAGGCCAGTGTGTATTTACAGGCAGTGTGCTGTGGATCAAAGTGTGGATAATGGGCTGCCTCAGTGTTTTATGACTAATGGCTCGTCCTGCTCCATCACACAGCCTGGTGGAGCTGCAGGATCTGCCCAGGACAGATAACACACATCAGATACACTGGACTGAGGCGGAGCGAAGCGGGTCGAATGATGGATCTCCACAGACGAACACACACAAACACACGGATGTGCATGCACACACACACACATGTTGAGGTCGCAGGCACTCTTCTCTTCCTGACCCAGCCATGAGTCTGAAAGAGAGACTCGTTTAATGGACAGGCTCTTCTTTCTTGACCATTTTCAAAAGGTCAGTGCTTCTCATTTTTTATCTATGCACAGTCAATGTTGTTCTGAAAAATACCCACTTGAAAAGGTTGAAAAGCTTTAATTTCAGAGCAGATGTGTATAGTGAACACATGTTGATGATGTGACCTGTTCTCTTACATAGGACTTTTCAGATCTATTCAGAGTGGGACCCAAACTGGCTGTAAACTAGCCTGTCTGGAGTGGCTCTTGATGATAATAGACATAATTGTGACCTTTATGGTAGATAAAAGGTCATGAAGTTGTGAAATATTGTAACAGTTGGCAGAGCATGGTGGGTTTTCTTAGCCTGGTCTTTTTGATGTGGATGATTTGGTTGCCATTATATGAATCAAATGTAAGTGTCATTTGAGAACAAATTTTTTCTGCACATTGTAATTCAACCTATTGGTCCAAATCATTCCCATAGATTGAGTGAATCTGCCAGGAGCCTGACTACAATTTCCAGTTTCTAACAAGTGAAAAGTAAGGATTCTCTCTCTCTCTCTCTCTCTCTCTCTCTCTCTCTCTCTCTCTCTCTCTCTCTCTCATATTTACATAGCATATTTGAGATGAAATTCTTTATTGACCTCTCGCCCTCGCTTTGTAAAGTGAACGCTGATTAGAATCAATCGAGTTCTCAGATTCGTTTTTTGATGGGCTCAATTTCTATATTTGAGTTCTTTGAAGAAACATATTGATTTTCTCCATCCAAATGATTATTAATAAAAAAAGGCTACAGGCTGGAGCTTCAGCTTTGACATTGCATTTCATCCCAATTTTTACTGGAACAAATACAGTGTGTCATTTATTGTTTTGATTTGCCCATTTTTCCATTCTTATTTTCCCTGTAAACATTCAAGGAAAGCACTGGACGCCACAATAAAGAGCCTAAATCCAATCCTTTGTTTCTAAAAGTTTTGATCTGGCATTATACTATGCTGGTTATTTGATACAGACCGTAACACCACATAGAAAACCTGTTTGCAGTTCTGCGTAATGGTTTTTGACAAAGGCCACAATAGCGGGAGACAGCTCAGCTGCCCCTCAATAGGATTTATCATCCATTCAGAACCTGAGCCATGAAGAGCGAACCTCTACTACGGGGGAAGGACTTCTGGTGTTAACATAAATCTGGGGCCTGGTGATGTCATTGTAGCCCGCAGACATCAATGACATTCCTCTTTTGATTTCACTAACAATGTTTCTGTCATTTTATTTTACGTGAGAAACGTTTTCTTTTTAGGCTAGTCCTCTGTGATCTGGTTTTGGTAAGAATGAAAAGACTTAAGTTGGAGAAAGATTTTTGATTTAACATCATTGTTTCTCTGCAAAGTCCATGGTGATCACAATTGTTAAAGGGCCACTGCAGCCATTTATATATCAATATCAAATTCATTCTGGATAACAATTAAGTACCTTAATGTAATAGATTTCCATTAAAATGGGCAAAACTTTCTTTGTAGCAAAAAACTATTTCTCAAGCTAGAATTTTGCTAGAACTGTTGTGAGTGGTCTGAGTGAAAACTAGTTTAAAACGTCCTTTGTTATTGGTCTATTAACCAATTTACTGCATTGTGATGTCACCATGGAAAGTCAAAACTCCCGCCCATGCAAAAACCTGCTGATTAGAAGGTCCTGTGTAGATTGTATTTTCAACCAGCAACTACCAGGAAATAACACTGATCACATTTTATCACACACATTTTATCACTTTTACGGTGTTAGTAGTTTCATCATCTGTTGTACAATATGATATAAAACACAGGAAAAACTGACTGCACTTGGCCTTTAAGAAAGGTATTTGTCTTATTATTTTCCTTCAGACAGTCCACTAGTAGACTATGGCACTGGGAACTGAGGAAAAAACAACTATTTAAGTCAACTGCATGCCTCCCCATTCCTTCACCACTGATGTGAAGCTTTTGTCAACTGAAATGAATTTGCCATGGCCAGAGTTCAGTAATGCTTTCCCCTTTCAACAAGCTGCCTGCACTAAAATCAAACGCATTCAAATATGCATCAACCTCAATTGTTTAAAAGAAAAATAAGTCTGTAGTCCAGACTACTTTATTTTCAGACTAGTTCTTCCCATCTCCTTGACAAGAACACCTAGACACATCAGCCACATTCATGAGGTAGTTTATTACTGCTCCTCTGCCACTGCTGCGTTTTAATAGCATCCAGACAGGCTCCATAATAACATGTAGCATTTAAGAAAGAAAAGCGGGCACATTAACCTGTCCTGATATACACAGCCACTTTTTAAATGCCAAGTATTCCCAGAGGTCTGTGTGAAGACGGATGGCATTGTGTTTACAGGCGAGACCCTCACGCTTGACTTCAGGTGTGGTGCATGCGCGCCTCTTTGTGTGAACTGTCACCACCAATGACTGCTACGGCACAGAGAGTTGTCATCAGTGCCAGAATTCACTTTTGAAAGGCTGTTAGTAATTGCTTGTTGTTGTGGTGCTGACAGCTTAATCCCCTTCCCTCGCGGTGAGAAAGAAACCCAATCTGATCCTGAAACTAGAAAGCTGTGGAGAGGCATTTGAATATCCTCTGTGAACATTTAGCTGGAAGGCCGCCTTGGTTTAGATACCTAAGTTGCTGCTCTCCTTCTCCTTCTCCTTCTCCCTCTCCTTCTCCCTCTCCTTCTCCTTCTCCCTCTCCTTCTCCTTCTCCCTCTCCTTCTCCTTCTCCTTCTCCCTCTCCTTCTCCTTCTCCTTCTCCTTCTCCTTCTCCTTCTCCTCTCATGCTGAGTGCTATCATGTTAGCTGTTCTACTTCACTGTGATGTTGAGTTGGATTGATTTACCAGTCTATAAATATATCTGTTTTTAATTCAGGGGATTATACTCCTGTCCAGTTTGTTTAGGATCTGGAGTCCAGCTGCATGTTGCCATACAACGACTTTTCTCAAGTACAACTTGTGTCAATCAAGGAACTTCAATGTCTGTGTCCCAAATGGCAACCTATTCCCTATGTATTGCATTAATTTCAACCAGGGCCTACAGGGCTCTGGTCAAAAGTGGTGAACTATAGTGAAATATACAGGGAATAGGATACCATTTGGGACGCAGGACCCTATCATGTGCTATCCCAGAGGAGTAGATTACAACACAAAATATACTAAGTTCATTGTTCTACTGTATGGATAACTAGTCTTGCCTTGTCTGACCTTACAATATCATGCAGTTCTCAGTCATGATGAGCTAACATTAGTTATTGTGTGTTCAAACGCCTTGGTAATGGAGTAGCCACAGCAGGGTTGTTGATGTCTTAACACACCAGGCAGACAAGCAGAATCAATGTCTCCCTCATTCACCTGCTGTAGCAATTAGGGAGGAGTCGGGAGAATCACAACACCATTCCCATCGATCTGAGGAGCGACTCAGGTGGAGGAATCATTCTGCCGGGCAGATCGTTCCCTCTCCGTCTCACGACAGGGGGCCGGATTGAGTCCGAGTGACAATCGGCGTCACCTTCAATAGACATCTCCTCTGGCGTCTCTGGGTTAAAGAGGACTATCACCTGGGCTTGATTGAACCCAGGCAGCTATCGATTTCCAATACAGACTGCAGAGCAATGTAATTGTTCTGACTGAGCTGGGAGGCAGGTAATTCTTAATAGATTGCAATCAAAAGGAGAGACTGGTAAATAAGTTAAGCTCAGAAGAGCTCCATGGAGGAGTGGATGGAAAGTCACTGTGTAATTCTAGGTCATTTTTATGTAATGAACTGGAGCCAGCTGATCATAGGGATAGTACGAGTGTTACGATCGTCTGAGAACTGGACCAAGGTGCAGCGTGGTAGGCGTACATTTTACTTTTAATAAAAATGACACCGGAAAAACCAACAAAATACAAAAATGAACGTAAAGCTATATGCAGTGCAGAAAGCAACTACACACAAACAAGATCCCACAATCACAGGTGGGAAAAAGGGCTGCCTACGTATGATCCCCAATCAGAGACAACGATAAACAGCTGCCTCTGGCTGGGAACCATACTAGGCCAACAAAGAAATAGAAACATAGATATGCACACCCAAGTCACACCCTGACCTAACAAAATAGAGACTGAGAGGTCTGAGAGGTCCACTCACAGCAAATCAAATAACCACTAGGGTAATAACTTCTCTGTCCCTACACTGGTGTTAAATGTAATTTCTCCATCCCTATTACTCTGAAGTAAGCCTTTTACCTTCCATTGTGAATCCTTCTCTCTCCCATTGTAATTTACTTCCTGACTGCGACAGACAAAATGAAAAGTTCAAAGCTGAGTGTATTTCAAATAGAACACTGTGGCAACAACAGAATCCGCAAGGTCAATCCTCTTCTTCACCAAAATAAGTTTACATAACAACTAACCTGAGTAATATTGTCTTGTTTTGATCTATTAAAATCCCAATGTGAGAGTCCAAATTAAGGCTGTAATAGTCTAGTGGAGCAGGGAAGGAGCAGAGGAAGAGAAAGGGCTAGAGAGAGAGGGGGTTAGAGGAGGAGAAAAAGAGAGGGTTAGAGAGAGAGGGTTAGAGGAGGAGAGAGAGAGAGGGTTAGAGTAGGAGAAGGAGGGTTAGAGGAGGAGAGAGGGTTAGAGGAGCAGAAAGAGAGAGGGTTAGAGTAGGAGAAAGAGAGAGGGTTAGAGAGAGAGGACTAGAGAGAGAGAGAGAGAGGGTTAGAGGCAGAGATCGCCCTCCACAGCTGAACCTCCTCTTGTCTCCTCTCTCTCTCTCCACAGCTGAACCTCCTCTTGTCTCACCTCTCTCCACAGCTGATCCTCCTCTTGTCTCCTCTCTCTCTCCACAGCTGATCCTCCTCTTGTCTCCTCTCTCTCTCCACAGCTGAACCTCCTCTTGTCTCACCTCTCTCCACAGCTGATCCTCCTCTTGTCTCCTCTCTCTCTCCACAGCTGATCCTCCTCTTGTCTCCTCTCTCTCTCCACAGCTGATCCTCCACTTGTCTCCTCTCTATCTCCACAGCTGATCCTCCTCTTGTCTCCTCACTCCCTCTCCACAGCTGATCCTCCTCTTGTCTCCTCTCTCTCCACAGTTGATCCTCCTATTGTCTCATCTCTCTCCACAGCTGATCCTCCTCTTGTCTCCTCTCTCTCCACAGCTGATCCTCCTCTTCTCTCATCTCTGTCCACAGCTGATCCTCCTCTTGTCTCATCTCTCTCCACAGCTGATCCTCCTCTTGTCTCATCTCTGCACAGCTGATCCTCCTCTTGTCTCCTCTTTCTCTCCACAGCTGATCCTCCTCTTGTCTCCTCTCTCTCCACAGCTGATCCTCCTCTTGTCTCATCTCTCTCCACAGCTGATCCTCCGCTTGTCTCCTCTCTCTCTCCACAGCTGGTCCTCCTCGTCTCCTCTCTCTCTCCACAGCTGATCCTCCTCTTGTCTCATCTCTCTCTCCACAGCTGATCCTCCGCTTGTCTCCTCTCTCTCTCCACAGCTAATCCTCCTCTTGTCTCCTCTCTCTCTCCACAGCTGATCCTCCGCTTGTCTCCTCTCTCTCTCCACAGCTGATCCTCCTCTTGTCTCATCTCTCTCTCCACAGCTGATCCTCCGCTTGTCTCCTCTCTCTCTCCACAGCTGATCCTCCTCTTGTCTCCTCTCTCTCTCCACAGCTGATCCTTCTATTGTCAATCAATCAATCAAATGTATTTATGAAGCCCTTCTTACATCAGCTGATGTCACAAAGTGCCGTACAGAAACCCAGCCTAAAACCCCAAACACCAAGCAATGCAGGTGTAGAAGCACAGTGGCTAGGAAAAACTCCCTAAAAAGGCCAGAACCTAGGAAGAAACCTAGAGGGAAACCAGGCTATGAGGGGTGGCCAGACCTCTTCTGGCTGTGGAGATTATAACAGAACACGGCCAAGATGTTCAAATGTTCATAGATGACAAGCAGGGTCAAATAATAATAATCACAGTGGTTGTAGAGGGTGCAACTGTCACAGGTGTCGTAATGTAGAGACCAAGGCGCAGCGGGTTGCGTGCTCATAATTATATTTATTATAACGAACACGGAAAAAAACAATAAACAAAGAACGACAGCTAACAGATTTGCAGGCTATAACTACAAGCAGTGCAAATACAACTACCCACGAAAACCAAACAAACACACACCTACTTATAGGACTCCCAATCAGAGGCAACTAGAAACACCTGCCTCCAATTGAGAGTCCAGCACCCAACACTACAAATAGAAAAACAAACCTAATACAAAACAAATATACCTCTGCCACGTCCTGACCAAATATAATACAAATAATACCTAAATATTGGTCAGGACATGACATTACCCCCCCTTAAAGGTGCATACACCGAATGCACCAACAAAAGAAAACCCAATACAAAAATAAACCCCCCTAAACTAAAGGGAGGGAAGGGAGGGTGGCTGCCGTCAACGACGGCACTGTACTACACCCCCCCTCCCCAACCCACCTATATTGGAGGTGGCTCCGGTTCTGGCCTACTCTCCTCCAGACCGTAGACAGACTTGCTTGGCCTAGGACAGTAGGCCGACTCCTTCGGTTCCAAGTCGTAGGCCGACTCCTTCGGTCCCGGGCTGTAGGCAGACTCCTTATATTCACAGTTAATTAACTCAATTTTGGGATCGTAGCCAGACTCACCCGGTTCTGGGTCGCAGGCAGATTCCCTCAGTCCTGGGTCGCAGGCCGACCCCCTTGGTTCCGGGTCACAAACAGACCCCTTCGGTTCCGGGTCGCAGGCTGACCCCCTTGGTTCAGGGTCACAAACAGACCCCTTCGGTTCCAGGTCATAGGCAGACTCCGGGCAGGCGGGCCACTCTGGCAGCTCCGGGCAGACGGCCACTCTGGCAGCTCTGGGCAGACGGGCCACTCTGGCAGCTCCGGGCAGACGGGCCACTCTGGCAGTTCCGGGCAGACAGGCCACTCTGGCAGCTCCGGGCAGACGGGCCCCTCTGGCTGATCCGGGCAGACGAGCCACCCTGGCAGCTCCGGGCAGACGGGCCACTCAGGCTGATCCGGGCAGACGGGCCACTCTGGCTGATCCGGGCAGACGGGCCACTCTGGCTGATCCGGGCAGACGGGCCACTCTGGCTGATCCGGGCAGACGGGCCACTCTGGCTGATCCGGGCAGATGGGCCACTCTGACTGATCCGGGCAGACGGGCCACTCTGGCTGATCCGAGCAGACGGGCCATTCTGGCATCTCCGGGCAGACGGGCAGGCAGCTCTGGCGACTCCTGACTGGCGGGCAGCTCTGGCGACTCCTGACTGGCGGGCAGCTCTGGCGACTCCTGACTGGCGGGCAGCTCTGGCGACTCCTGACTGGCGGGCAGCTCTGGCGACTCCTGACTGACGGGCAGCTCTGGCGACTCCTGACTGGCGGGTAGCTCTGGCGACTCCTGACTGGCGGGCAGCTCTGGGGACTCCTGACTGGCGAGCGGCTCTGGCGGCACCAGACTGGCGAGGCTGGGCTGACGCACTAGATGCCTGATGCGTGGGGCTGGTACTGGACGTGCCAGCCTGGAGACACGCACCTCAAGGCTAGTGCGTGTAGCGGGAAACACTGGACCGTAGAGGCGCACTGGCGGACTCGAGCTCAGGGTTGGCATCACCCCTTCTGGCTGGATGCCCACTATCCCCTGGCACATGCGGGGCGCTGGTATTGCGCATACCGGCCTGAAAATACCAGGCCTTACCACAGCACCCACCCCAAAGCACGGGACCTGTCCAGTATTTTTCTGTCCAAAAAGGGTACGGGGAGTCAGGTCCTCCAAGAGAGAGAGAGAGAGAAAGAAAGAAAGAAAGAAAGAAAGAAAGAAAGAAAGAAAGAAAGAAAGAAAGAAAGAAAGAAAGAAAGAAAGAAAGAAAGAAAGAAAGAAAGAAAGAAAGAAAATTAGAGAAAGCGTACTTAAAGTCACACAGGACACCGGATAAGACGGGAGAAATACTCCAAATATAACAGACTGACCCTAACCCCCCGACACATAAAATATTGCAGCGTAAATACTGGAGGCTGAGACAGGAGGGGTCGGGAGACACTGTGGCCCTGTCCAACGATACCCCCGGACAGGGCCAAACAGGCAAGATATAACCCCACCCACTTTGACAAAGCACAGCCCCCACACCACTAGAGGGATATCTCCAACCACCAACTTACCATCCTGAGACAAGGTCGAGCATAGCCCACAAAGATCTCCCCCACGGCACAACCCAAGGGGGTTTTCTCCTCTCTCTCTCTCCACAGCTGAACCTCCTCTTGTCTCCTCTCCCTCTCCACAGCTGAACCTCCTCTTGTCTCCTCTCTCTCTCTCCACAGCTGATCCGCCTCTTGTCTCATCTCTCTCTCCACAGCTGATCCTCCTCTTGTCTCCTCTCTCTCTCCACAGCTGATCCTCCTCTTGTCTCCTCTCTCTCTCCACAGCTGATCCTCCTCTTGTCTCCTCTCTCTCTCCACAGCTGATCCTCCTCTTGTCTCCTCTCTCTCTCCACAGCTGATCCTCCTCTTGTCTCCTCTCTCCCTCTCCACAGCTGATCCTCCTCTTGTCTCTGAGCAGTAGAATGTTCCAGAAGCGTTCCACACAGGTGGTACTCCTAGCCATTCCTTGCCAAGTTTTTCTGGCCCTGGGTCCATTCCCCTGTGTGAGCCTGGCTCCGTATCCATGCCAGAGCTGGCAGCGCTTCGCTCCTCTCTCGCTGGAGGGAGGGCCGGGTTGTGCTCGTGTAACGATGTGCGGCAAACTCAGGAGTCTGTGTGTGAGTGTGTGTTTTAGTTTTGGAATTTCATTAAGCCACTTGGGGCTTGAGTGTCGTGTAGAGGGCAGAGGCTCAGGATAGGAGGGGGCGGCTAGGGTAAACCAGCGGGGGGTGGGTTGTCATCATTCATTAAGCAAATAATCTTGTGTGATTACTACATTTTCCCAGTTTTATGGGCTATGTGAAAGAAATTGTTGAAATTACTGGTATGAATATTTCTAAACGGTTGTCACATATTTGGCAGATACTTCTCTGGCTGTGAGGCGTCATTATCCTCCAGGTTCTGGTCATTTCCCATCCAGGCGGTTCGGTGTAGCAAACTACCTGCTGGGTGGCACCCTATTCCCTACATAGTGCTCTACTTTTGACCAGTGCCCATAGTAGTGCACGATGCATGGAAAGGGTGCCATTTGGGATTCCAGTTCAGTGTTCTGAGGCTACTGCACAGCCATTGGTTCCCGCCCTCTCCCCTTCACACCAACAGGAAGCTGTCATCACTAGCTATGCTCTATTCTCTCTCTCTCTCTGTTGTGATTTTACTGAGGTTGTTTCAATCAAAACATGCCTTTTGGAGGCAGCTGTTGGAAAGTCTCTCATAAGCCTGTATTTTGTGTTTTATTTGTCTTACTCAATATATATACTGTATTGTAAACTGGCTAGTTCCAGCCCTGAATGCTGATTGGCTGACAGCCATGGTATATCAGACCGTATAAATCGGGTATGACAAAACATTTATTTTACTGCTCTATTTACTTAGTAACCTGTTTGTAATAGCAATAAGGCACCTCTGGGGTTTGTGGTATATGGCCAATATACCACGGCTAATGGCTGTATCCTGGCACTCAGCGATGCGTCGTATCTAAGAACAGCCCTTAGCCGTGGCATATTGGCCATATACCACACCCCCCCCATGCCTTATTGCTTAATAACGACATATGTTATAATAACGGAGCTGAAGGTAGTTAACCTGTTGGGGGTAGGGGGCAGTATTTACACGGCCGGATAAAAAACGTACCCGATTTAATCTGGTTATTACTACTGCCCAGAAACTAGAATATGCATATAAGTATTGGCTTTGGATAGAAAACACCCTAAAGTTTCTAAAACTGTTTGAATGGTGTCTGTGAGTATAACAGAACTCATATGGCAGGCAAAAACCTGAGAAGATTCTGTACAGGAAGTGCCCTCTCTGACCATTCCTTGAGCTTCTTGACTCTGTTTATTGAAGACTGAGGATCTTTGCTGTAACGTGACACTTCCTACTGCTCCCATAGGCTCTCAGAAGGCGGGAAAAAGCTGAGTGATGTAATTCCAGCCACTGGCTGAAAAACATTAGCGCTTTTGGCAAGTGCTCTATCAGAGGACAATGGGCTGAGGCGCGTGCACGAGTCGACCCCATGTTTTATTTTCTTTCGTCTTTGAACCTAAATACACTTTCCCGGTCGGAATATTATCGCTTTTTTACGAGAAAAATTGCATAAAAAATGATTTTAACCTCTATGGGCTAGGTGGGACGCTAGCGTGCCACCCGTGGTGCACTCCATCAACAGCAGGTGCATTTCAAGAGCGGCAAATTTGAATCCAAATAAATGTCAAAATTCAAATTTTTCAAACATACAACTATTTTACACCCTTTGAAAGATAAACATCTCCTTAATCTAACCACGTTTTACGATTTCAAAAAGGTTTTACGGCGAAAGCATAAATTTAGAGTATGTTAGGACAGTACATTTACAAGAGTTGTGTGTAATGTTTTGTCAATTCAAAGACAGGGTCACCAAAACCATAAAACCAGCTAAAATGATGCACTAACCTTTTACAATCTCCATCAGATGACACTCCTAGGACATTATGTTAGACAATGCATGCATTTTTAGTTCTATCAAGTTCATATTTATATCCAAAAACAGCGTTTTACTATGGCATTGATGTTGAGGAAATCGTTTCCCTCCAATAACCGGCAGTCAAGTCAGCGTCACAAATTAAATAATTAAAATTAGAAAACATTGGTAAAATATTATATTGTCATTTAAAGAATTATAGATTTACATCTCTTGAACGCAATCAACTTGCCAGATTTATTATTTACATAAAATCGAAAATACTATGTAAATAATCCATTACCTTTGATTCTCTTCATCAGATGTCACTTCCAGGTATCACAGGTCCATAACGATAGTGGTTATGTTCAAAAAAGCTCATCATTTATGTCCAAAAATCTCCGTCTCGTTAGCACATGATCTAAGCCAGCCGGACTTCTCGTCATGAACGAGGGGAAAAAATATATTTACGTTCGTTCAAACATGTCAAACGTTGTATAGCATAAATCATTAGGGCCTTTTTTAACCAGAACATGAATAATATTCAAGGTGGACGAATGCATACTCTTTTATAACGTGTTGGAACGAGGGTACCCAACATGAACTCGCGCGCCAGGTGTCTAATGGGCCATCATCGTTCCATGGCTCTTGTTCGGTCAGATCTCCCTCCAGAAGACTCAAAACACTTTGTAAAGGCTGGTGACATCTAGTGGAAGCAATAGGAAGTGCCAAAATATTCCTCAGCCCCTGTGTTTTTCAATGGGATAGGTTTAAAGGTAATACAACACATCAGGTATCCACTTCCTGTCAGAAAATGTCTCAGGGTTTTGCCTGCCAAATGAGTTCTGTTATACTCACAGACACCATTCAAACAGTTTTAGAAAATTTAGGGTGTTTTCTATCCATATGTAATAAGTATATGCATATTCTAGTTACTGGGTAGGAGTGGTAAGCAGATTAAATCGGGTATGTTTTTTTATCCAGCCGTGTCAATACTGCCCCCTAGCCCTAACAGGTTAAACAGTGGTTGACATGCTTCAAAGTACGGTAATGGAATATTTCGAATTTTTTTGTCACGAAATGCGTTGTGCGCGTCACCCTTCTTTACCATTCGGATAGTGTCTTGAACGCACGAACAAAACAGAGGATATTTGGATATAACTATGGATTATTTTGAACCAAACCAACATTTGTTATTGAAGTAGAAGTCCTGGGAGTGCATTCTGACGAAGACAGCAAAGGTAATAACATTTTTCTTATAGTAAATCTGATTTTGGTGAGTGCTAAACTTGGTGGGTGTCTAAATAGCTAGCCCTGTGATGCCGGGCTATCTACTGAGAATATTGCAAAATGTGCTTTCACCGAAAAGCTATTTTAAAATCGGACATAGCGAGTGCATAGAGGAGTGCTGTATCTATAATTCTTAAAATAATTGTTATGTTTTTTGTGAACGTTTATCGTGAGTAATTTAGTAAATTCACCGGAAGTTTGCGGGGGGTATGCTAGTTCTGAACGTCACATGCTAATGTAAAAAGCTGGTTTTTGATATGAATATGAACTTGATTGAACAAAACATGCATGTATTGTATCACATAATGTCCTAGGGTTGTCATCTGATGAAGATCATCAAAGGTTAGTGCTGCATTTAGCTGTGGTTTGGGTTTATGTGACATTATATGCTAGCTTGAAAAATGGGTGTCTGATTATTTCTGGCTGCGTACTCTGCTGACATAATCTAATGTTTTGCTTTCGTTGTAAAGCCTTTTTGAAATCGGACAGTGTGGTTAGATTAACGAGAGTCTTGTCTTTAAAATGGTGTAAAATAGTCATATGTTTGAGAAATTGAAGTAATAGCATTTCTTAGGTATTTGAATAACGCGCCACGGGATTCAACTGGCTGTTGAGTAGGTGAGACGATTTCGTCCCGCCGACCCTAGAGAGGTTAAGTGTGAAGAGGTGGAAACAGTGTGGCTGTCGCTGATATTGGTTGACCTTTTGCACTGTGTGTTGTATTGACATTTCCCTCTGGACAGAGAGGGAGTTTTCTCCTTCCTCACAACCCTTCCAGTCAACAAGGACATATAAATGCCTTCTCGTGAGCACTCCAAATGAAAAACACTGACATCAATTCTCAGCAATGATGATGAATAGGTCTTTGCCTCAGCAAATATGATTCAGCAGGCCCTGATGACATTCTCAAGGCATTGCAAAATGAACCAGTCATCATCATGGAGGAAGACATCTCATTCTACAGTACGTAGTCTCAGTCAAACTGTGCTGATGCAACCAGAAGACGTTTTCCTTGTTCCCTTTTAAAACAAAGATGATTCACATTTTACCACTTCATTGTAAGATGTGCGACCGTATAGGCAGGCACATTGTTTCTCTCTCTGCCTGCCGCCATTTGTAATCTTATCTCTTGTCGTCGATGTGTATCTATCAGTCAGAGTGAGGGGGAACAGTTGAGCCTGATGGGAGATTACATTTAGTGAAAATCCTGACTCTTCCATTCCTTTCAGGGCCTCTAACTACGCCATAGTCTCTCTCTAATGAGACTTCGATGACTGGAACACATGCTCGTTGGAAAAGACGTCCGGAAGCCATTTTCCAGGGATTTCTATTCCAAACAAGAACACCACGTCCTTTGTGTTGTCGTTGAAGTGTGATCTGATTCATCAACATGGAGAAAGGAACAGTGATTAGAACTGTCTCCCTGTCATTGACCTTGTAGAGGAGTTAAAGTGATTAGAACTGTCTTCCTGTCATTGACCTTGTAGAGGAGTTAAAGTGATTAGAACTGTCTCCCTCTCATTGACCTTGAAGAGGAGTTAAAGTGATTAGAACTGTCTCCCTGTCATTGATCTTGTAGAGGAGTTAAAGTGATTAGAACTGTCTTCCTGTCATTGACCTTGTAGAGGAGTTAAAGGGATTAGAACTGTCTTCTTGTCATTGACCTTGTAGAGGAGTTAAAGTGATTAGAACTGTCTCCCTGTCATTGACCTTGTAGAGGAGTTAAAGTGATTAGAACTGTCTCCCTGTCATTGACCTTGTAAAGGAGTTAACCTCTATGGGCTAGGTGGGACGCTAGCGTCCCCCCCGTGGTGCACTCCATCAACAGCAGGTGCATTTCAAGAGCGGCAAATTTGAATCCAAATAAATGTCAAAATTCAAATTTTTCAAACATACAACTATTTTACACCCTTTGAAAGATAAACATCTCCTTAATCTAACCACGTTTTACGATTTCAAAAAGGTTTTACGGCGAAAGCATAAATTTAGAGTATGTTAGGACAGTACATTTACAAGAGTTGTGTGTAATGTTTTGTCAATTCAAAGACAGGGTCACCAAAACCATAAAACCAGCTAAAATGATGCACTAACCTTTTACAATCTCCATCAGATGACACTCCTAGGACATTATGTTAGACAATGCATGCATTTTTAGTTCTATCAAGTTCATATTTATATCCAAAAACAGCGTTTTACTATGGCATTGATGTTGAGGAAATCGTTTCCCTCCAATAACCGGCAGTCAAGTCAACACCACAAATTAAATAATTAAAATTAGAAAACATTGGTAAAATATTATATTGTCATTTAAAGAATTATAGATTTACATCTCTTGAACGCAATCAACTTGCCAGATTTAAAAATAACCTTACTGGGAAATCACACTTTGCAATAATCTGAGCACTGCGCCCAGAAAAATACGCGTTGCGATACAGACTAGACGTCATGTTGGGGAGATCTAAAATCGAAAATACTATGTAAATAATCCATTACCTTTGATTCTCTTCATCAGATGTCACTTCCAGGTATCACAGGTCCATAACGAATGTAGTTTTGTTCAAAAAAGCTCATCATTTATGTCCAAAAATCTCCGTCTTGTTAGCACATGATCTAAGCCAGCCGGACTTCTCGTCATGAACGAGGGGAAAAAATGTATTTACGTTCGTTCAAACATGTCAAACGTTGTATAGCATAAATCATTAGGGCCTTTTTTAACCAGAACATGAATAATATTCAAGGTGGACGAATGCATACTCTTTTATAACGTATTGGAACGAGGGTACCCAACATGAACTCGCGCCAGGTGTCTAATGGGCCATCATCGTTCCATGGCTCTTGTTCGGTCAGATCTCCCTCCAGAAGACTCAAAACACTTTGTAAAGGCTGGTGACATCTAGTGGAAGCAATAGGAAGTGCCAAAATATTCCTCAGCCCCTGTGTTTTTCAATGGGATAGGTTTAAAGGTAATACAACACATCAGGTATCCACTTCCTGTCAGAAAATGTCTCAGGGTTTTGCCTGCCAAATGAGTTCTGTTATACTCACAGACACCATTCAAACAGTTTTAGAAACTTTAGAGTGTTTTCTATCCATATATAATAAGTATATGCATATTCTAGTTACTGGGTAGGATTAGTAACCAGATTAAATCGGGTACATTTTTTTTATCCAGCCGTGCAAATACTGCCCCCTAGCCCAAACAGGTTAAAGTGATTAGAACTGTCTCCCTCTCATTGACCTTGTAGAGGAGTTAACTTCTCTAGGGCCAGTGGGACGATTTCGTCCCACCTACGTAACAGCCAGTGGAATCCCGTGGCGCGTTATTCAAATACCTTAGAAATGCTATTACTTCAATTTCTCAAACATATGACTATTTTACACCATTTTAAAGACAAGACTCTCGTTAATCTAACCACACTGTCCGATTTCAAAAAGGCTTTACAACGAAAGCAAAACATTAGATTATGTCAGCAGAGTACGCAGCCAGAAATAATCAGACACCCATTTTTCAAGCTAGCATATAATGTCACATAAACCCAAACCACAGCTAAATGCAGCACTAACCTTTGATGATCTTCATCAGATGACAATCTTAGGACATTATGTTATACAATACATACATGTTTTGTTCAATCAAGTTCATATTTATATCAAAAAACTGCTTTTTACATTAGCATGTGACGTTCAGAACTAGCATACCCCCCGCAAACTTCCGGTGAATTTACTAAATTACTCACGATAAACTTTCACAAAAAACATAACAATTATTTTAAGAATTATAGATACAGAACTCCTCTATGCACTCGCTATGTCCGATTTTAAAATAGCTTTTCGGTGAAAGCACATTTTGCAATATTCTAAGTAGATAGCCCGGCATCACAGGGCTAGCTATTTAGACACCCACCAAGTTTAGCCCTCACCAAAGTCTGATTTACTATAAGAAAAATGTTATTACCTTTGCTGTTCTTCGTCAGAATGCACTACAAGGACTTCTACTTCAATAACAAATGTTGGTTTGGTTCAAAATAATCCATAGTTATATCCAAATAGCGGCGTTTTGTTCGTGCGTTCACGACACTATCCGAAAGGGTAAAGAAGGGTGACGCGCCCGACGCGTTTCGTGACAAAAAAAATCTAAATATTCCATTACCGTACTTCGAAGCATGTCAACCGCTGTTTAAAATCAATTTTTATGCAATTTTTCTCGTAAAAAAGCGATAATATTCCGAACGAGAATCTGTGTTTTAGTACAAAGAGAGAGAAAATAAAAACATGGGGTCGCCTCGTGCACGCACCTCAGTCTCATTGTCCTCTGATAGACCACTTACCAAAGGCGCTAATGTTTTTCAGCCAGGGGCTGGAATTACATCATTCAGCTTTTTCCCGGGTTCTGAGAGCCTATGGGAGCCATAGGAAGTGTCACGTTACAGCAAAGATCCTCAGTTTTCAATAAAGAGAGTCAAGAAGAAAAGAACTTGTCAGACAGGCCACTTCCTGTAAGGAATCTTCTCAGGTTTTTGCCTGCCATATGAGTTCTGTTATACTCACAGACACCATTCAAACAGTTTTAGAAACTTTAGGGTGTTTTCTATCCAAAGCCAATAATTATATGCATATTCTAGTTTCTGGACGTAGTAATAACCAGATTAAATCGGGTACGTTTTTTATCCGGCCGTGTAAATACTGCCCCCTAGCCCTAACAGGTTAAAGTGATTAGAACTGTCTCCCTGTCATTGACCTTGTAGAGGAGTTAAAACCTCTCTGGTATCATTGGGACGCTAGCATCCCACCTCGACAACAGCCAGT